>NW_003852429.1:10521022-10524053 GCF_000181295.1 Otolemur garnettii
TGATTTAAGTGACAATTTTTTGTGTGTAATTTCTGTCCTGATTAATGGTCTTTAACTTTTTGGCATTCATCCCCTTCCATCCAAGTACTGTTTACAAAGATTGATTAGTTATTAATTACAAATGACTCAGACTGTTTTAGAGAAAGATTTTGTTGTGGAAAAAAATATGGGTACTATACAAAAGTCAGTTGGGGTCATCTTATCCATAGTATTATAATTACAATGAAATTGGCTCAAACTTACGTTTTCTTAGTCTCTTTCCCCCACCTCTTTCCTGGCCACCTAATTCTGTCCCTAGGCCACTCTGCAAAAAAACGAGGTTATTTCTTTATTATCTAGAGAAATTAGGTTTCTTGTTCTTACTCTTCCACCATTCCAGATATATTCCAAGTCCCGTTTTTTAAGAACATTAACTATCCTAAAGATCAGTGTGTCCCCTTAGAAGCAGAAATGACTGCAGTCATTGAGGTTTTATTTTATTTCTAATATAACCTTTGTTTATTAAAAAAGATCGATGATCTGTGCACACAGGAAAACATTCTCCTTGGATAATTAAGAAATTACAGACCAAGCTACGGACCCCATTAAGCACCTCATTTCTGTTTCCATCCCAGAAATAAACTTATATCAATTAAGTCTTATATCTTATTAGTCTTCTCATCATTATTATGCATTTACATGTGTAAACACCTGTACATGTATGTACAGCATCATTTTTATGCATTTTTATATGTGGTACATTAAAGCTATCTTCTTCCTGAAATTTTCCAAGTCAGTACCCATTAATCATGAATTTTACACTTTATGTATGTGTTTGTAGGCATATTTCTGAAGTTCTTTTACTCTTTGAAAAATATCCTTATTTTGATTGCTGCATGTCAAGAAATCTGCTTCATTCCTCTTCTTTCCATTATTCTTCCTCCAAATGTGTAAACACATGTGCTTTTTTTGAAATTGTAGCAGTAAGGATTCTGGAGCCAAAGGCAGGTTTCTGGGGGCTCTTTTGGTTTTGAAATCTGGAATCAGCATTGGAGGTAGATAGATAGATTGATAGATAGCTATCTGTTTACCTCTGATGCTGATTTCTATCTGTCTACCTGTCTGTCTACTTCCAGTGCTGAAATCTATCTATCTATCTATCTATCTATCTATCATTTATCTATTTTAATTAGGAGAGCCTGAATGCCACAGATCATCAAAATTATGCCTAGTCCTTGCTAACACACTGAAGAAGGTTCCTGATGTCACAAAGAGTTGAGGATATACAATGAAGGAATAAAAAGTGCTATAAAAAATCTGTCATTCTTGCTTGAAAGGGCAGCCAAGAGAAATGTGACATCTGATCCTGGATACACAGGGGGATATAGAGCCCAGGTAGAAGATCAAATCAGTGTGCCACAACAAACAGAAATCACCAACAACATGACTACCCTCTCAGGAAAGCTCTTTAGTCAACACTGCCCTGGATAAAGTCCGTCTGTTTCAAAAGCAGCTAAGTAGGACCAGTGGTCTTACTGTCCACCGTGTCCAAAATCATTTGCCCTCTCTGTGCCCGCGATGTGCTTGGCTTGGGCTTCCTTTCACTGACTGCCTTGTGCCTGTTGCCCTACCATCTTCTAACATTGAACCTTGTCATTAAGAAGATGCGTTTCTTGTAAGTTACTTATTTTTTTGCCTGGATACCCAAAGATTCTTATGTTCATTTTTATTACATTATAAATTTAAGGATGTGTCTTAGTGTTGGCCATCAAAGGTCAGTTTTTAAAAAATGCAGCATGTTCTT
The DNA here is from genome assembly GCF_000181295.1 of Otolemur garnettii. Classification (NCBI taxonomy): domain Eukaryota; kingdom Metazoa; phylum Chordata; class Mammalia; order Primates; family Galagidae; genus Otolemur; species Otolemur garnettii. Next base: position 10,522,806 of record NW_003852429.1, read on the forward strand.
TCAAAAATCTTCATTCAGAAAGTGTCCTGAGTTATGATTTAAGTGTTTATTCTCGTCCCATTACTGAGTTTGATTTAACTGTTTATTCTCATCCTGTGACTGTGACTTTCTTGTTTAGCTTCTTCCAGTTGCTCTAGCAATTTACTTTAGATTTTTTCCTCCTTTTCTTTTTAAAATTTCTATTTTATTACCTTTATTTCATTTCATTTCTATTTTCAATGAACTTTTGCTCCTTGTGAATTTTTCTAATTTTTAGTATAGAATGTAAAAATAAATACACCATTCAAAGAAAAGTTCAATATACATATTTATTTAACACTTAAACAAATTGTCCTAACATTTTCCTCTAAGTTCTTACATGTCTATCATCATCATATATTTATCTATCATTTACTGATATTTTTTCTGAATTATTTGATAAGTTTCAGTCATTATGTCTGTCTGCCCCCAGATACTTCCAGTTGTATCTACTAAAAATTTAAAAAATATTCTCTTGCATCAATCCAGTACTATAATCACACCAAGGGAAATAACAATAACTTCCTAATATTATATATTATCCAGTTCAAAATGAAGTTTCTCCTTTGTCCCCCAGATCTTTTTGAAGCTAGTTCCTTTTTCTGAGCCTTGGTTTGTAATGGTTCATCCACCCCATTTATTTATGTCTCTTTTAACAACACCACTTTTACTGAGATGAAATTCGAATTCAGAGACCTGCGCCCATTTAAGGCATGCACTTTTATGAATTTTGGCAAAGTTTTTACCTATGACTTCACTATCACAATCAATATACAAAATGTTTGTAACAGCTCCAAAAACTTTTTGTATGCCCCTTGGCCATCAGTATCTCCTTTTATTAGTCCACAGGCAACTCCTGAGCCACTTTCTGTCATTAAAATTAGTTTGCACTTTCTAGACGTTAATGTGAAAGGAATCAGGTAACGTGTACTCTTCTGTTCCAAGCTTCTTTTCCTCTGTGTGTCCTTGGGGTTCGCTGGTGTGGTTGCATGTGCACACAGGACACGCACCACACACACAGACATCTCACTCTTTGGTTCCCCATTCAATGACTGATGATCATTTTCTTTTTCAGTTAATGCTATTATGAATAAGACTATGATGTACGTTCAATCTCAAGTCTTCATATAGGCATGTGTTTCATTTCTCTTATGCAAATACCTGGGCCGTGTTTAACTTCATAAGAAACTGCCCATGTTTTGAGCATTTTCATAGAGTTATTGGCAGTTG
>NW_003852429.1:10525150-10536668 GCF_000181295.1 Otolemur garnettii
CCAAAACTGAATGTCTTGGTTACAGGTTACACTTTTAGGATTACAAAAATAAAATCTAAAAATTGACAAGCACTTTAATTTTATTAATTTGATGATTAAAAGGTCGCATGGTCAAGTTGGAAATTCTTTTCATCGTGATCCCTGAGCACTTTCACATGATTACTTCTGTAGTGACCCTGCTATATGTTTGTCATTCTAAAGGGACCCTGACTTTCAGCTCAATGCCCTGGAAGAGCCACTCACACATCTGCCAGAATCTGTTACTGCTAATGGTCATGTTGCCACAACAGGATGACGCTTTTCTTCCTCTCAGAGAAAACTGATTCAGGTGACACCTTACCTCCTTGATAATCCGGGGACCTGATGTACTGTCCCGAAATGAAGCTCTCTCTGCACAGTGTTTCTAAAAGATACTTTCTGGCTATTTTTAGAAACAGACTTAAAATTGTTGCATGATTTCTTTTATTTTCCATAAATGTACTTTCTGGTTCATTAATTCTTTTTAGAAACATAATCTTTAAAGTCTAGATTCATCCTTATATTTGATACTAAATAAATGTTAAATGTAATGAATAAAACATTTTGATTGGAACTTAAATGTAATCCAAACACTAAGTCGTCTTTGCTTTCCTCAAGTTCTTAAACTGATTTGGCCTGAAATTAAACTGAGGCATAACAAGAGCAGTGTCCAGGGTGAAAGGAGATGTTGTAGCAGATATTTGGATATTCTGACTGAAGCTGAAGTCTAGTAAAAGGATCTTGGCTAAGGCCTAATGTCAGCCTTTTGTACCGTGTTTTTGTACCGTGTTTCCCCGAAAATAAGACCTTACCCCCAAAATAAGCCCTAGCAGGATTTTTATGTGTTTGTTAAATATAAGCCCTACCCCAATAATAAGACCTAGTGATGGGTGTGGCTATGCAACATATCTGCATAGCCATGCCGTGTGTAAGACACCCCCTGAAAATAAGCCCTAGTGTTTCTTCTTGAGAAAAAAATAAATATAAGACAGTGTCTTCTTTTCAGGGAAACATGGTAGTACTTTGGACAACTTGGAATTTTGAAGATTCCATTAAGAACCCTACCTTAATGAAGTAGTAAATGATCAATTATTGAAATCATCACTAATTTTCTAAGTTTGTGAATGAGAATCCCTGAAGGCAATAAGGGAGGAATATTCTGTGAAGGAGGACATTTAGTACATAGTAGTGTTAGAGAAGACAGATAATTTTTCAAAGAAAAATAATAACTGGCCAACAGTGTCATAGTCAACACAATCTAATCATACAAATGTGGACCACTCTACTTGTATCTGCAACAAAGATGTTGTTGTTGGCATCGGTTCCAGGAGTAATGGGAGCAATAATTAGGATGAGGAGGACCATTTTCGGATGAGGACAAAGGAGAAACAGAGGCTCTGTGTACTCTCTCAGGAAGCTCTGGGTGGGAGGACAAGGATGCAGTGAGACTCAGGTATGTGAATCTCAGGGCTGAGAAAGGTTTTGTTTAGCTTTTCTTGTTAGTTTATTTTTTAGAAGAGGAAACAACTAGGCATATTTTTAGGATGAAGGACAAACACTAAAAGGTAAGACAATTTGAGAGGATAGGAGAGAGATGGGTCAGAATTGAGGAGGAGACAAAAGATGGAGTCCACAGGCACCAGTACACCATTCACAGGCAGCTTCCTGGTTCCTCGGAAAACAGAAAGGCTCTGGAAAGGGTTGGTGCAGAGATGGGGCAGTTATCACGGATAGGTTCAGTGTAAAGAAATCTTAGTTCCCAGTGGCCTCAGCCTTCTTGATGAAGTAGAAAGCAGACTAGTTTGTTAGGACAGAAAAGGATGAAGATTAGGAAGAAGGTATAGACAGTTCTTAAAGATCACACAGGTGTTAGAATATGATTGAATAAAAAAAGAGCAACCAAAGGCTTATTAAACCATGTTAAGTATCTGGGGAGTCTGGAGACCATGGTTTCCCATCCCACAGATCTGTATAGAGATGTGATTTTGTTCCCATAGCATTTTAAAAATCCAGGTAGAGGGGATAGAATGTAAAATTGATCCAGGGTAAACTAAAGTAAAATAACAGGGGGTTGTAAGTTGTTGCAGTGGTATTGTGACAAGGACAGCAGAGTGTCATTGAAGGTGGTGTGAGCACCATGCTTGTTATCTCCCTTCTGCAGCTCTGCTTGTGATATTCCTCTTGGCTTTGCACTCTCTACACCATAAGCATCAATGCTTGACTCCACCTGGAACTGGCTTTAGGCCAGCATAGTCTTTTTTCTCTGCTGCCAATGGGAATTGGCTGCATTGTGCACAGTCTTGCATGGAACCCTTGCATGATTGGTAATAATACCACATTGAAGTTAAATCTTCATAGATGATAAGTAAAAATTTTAAATATTCTCTCATTAGCCCCTCAACATCAAATCCCATGTACTCTGGCAGAAGAGTAGGAAAGTATACTGTGCTGACTGCAGATGTTACCTTGTGATGAGGCTTCACCACTCTTTCAGAACTCCAGGAAGCTGTGCTCTGGAGAATGCTTGGAGTTGATGCTGGACGTTCAAGAATGTGGTGTTAGTTGGCAAAGCTGTCCTGGTCAAATAAGTTCAGTTTGAACTTTCAGTCTCTCTCAAAACATCTTTGAGCCTCTATGAAAATCATGACTGGGAAATTTTCTTAAAATTCCGTCAACTTGCTAGAATCTAGGCTAATTTAGTGCTTGTTTCTGCAGAAACTTTTTATCTAGGTCCTGACTTATTCTTCAAGGATAAGTTGCAAGTTCTCCTGAGCATAAAGAATCTGTCCAGAACAGAGAACATGGTGAGACTCGCTGTCATAATCTTCACCACCAACAACGACAACAAATATATCCTGGGATGTTCTTGAGTTCTTCAGATGATATGATTCCTCTAAACATTCCCTTACAAGATTTCCCAATTCTTGCGAGCCTTTCTTTGTAATTATCCTATTAAAAGTTCAAGTTGAATATTTTTCATATGGTCCTTAGGAACTATTAATTGATTGTAGGTAGTTGGTATAAATTAGGTTAGGAGTTTCTAAAATATATTTCTCGTAGTTGGCTCTTTGTTGTAGCTTCTTGAAATAGATTTTGCATTTGGTACTCAATTTACTCCTTGTCCTTAAATATGAATATCTGGGGGAAGGTTGGCAGTATTTCACTTAAAAGGACTCTACCTGGCAAATAAAGAAGACCAGGCTGTAATTGTTTCCTTTAAGAACAATATTGGTTGGCTCGACACCCATAGTACAGTGGTTATGGCCCCAGCCAGTGCCACATACACCGAGGCTGGCAGGTTTGAACCCAGCCTGGGCCTGCTAGACAACAGTGAACAGTGACAATTATAACAAAAAATAACTGGGCATTGTGGCAGGTGCCTGTAGTCCCAGCAACTTGGGAGGCTGAGGCAATAGAATCACTTAAGCCCAAGAGTTTGAGGTTGCTGTGAGCTGTGATGCCATGATACTTTACCAAGGGCAACATAGTGAGAATCTATCTCAAAAAAAGAACAATATTAGTTGTCCATCCCTCCCCAAAGTTTCAAAGTATTTGTTTCTTTCTTTTCATTTATTTATTTTTAACTTCTGGAAGCTTTTGGGCTTTTGGTTTCCCAAAGAAGAGTACATAAAACAACTTCCATTTTCTCTAGAATAAGTAATCTAGGAAAGTTTACTTAAAATAATTTCTAAACATCTTTAATTCTAAAATAACTAACCATAGCAGCAGTGTGTACTTTCTTGAAAATTATGTTGGAAACAGGTGAAAGTGAGAACAATTGTTAAAGCTGAGGAGTGCAGAAGATAGGGCAAGATCATGCATCTTAGAGCTGAACACAACCTCATGAGACAAGTCGGTTGGTCTCCCTGGTCCAAAGAGTGACTTTCTCATTCCCAGCTCACACCTGTGTACAACAGATACTCTTTTCTTACTCTCCTTTCTTTTTGACTGATAGGCCTCAGGGAAATGTAAGCTATTATTTTCCTGTGGTTATCTCACTAGCAAATATTACCTTTTAACACAGAGGATGGTTTCTGATCAAATTAATTTATTATTTCATGTTAAAAATTGTTCCCTGGAAAACATTTAGGACAAATATTATGTGCACATATTCAAGAAACCAATGACATTTAAATGTTTCATTCAAACCAGTAGCATTAACACACTTTTACTGCACAGCTATTCTTTATTTATTGCTACTTTGAAAACAATGTTTTTGTCTTGGATGAAAACTACCTACATTTTAAAATAAATCACTTTTTAAGCCTATTCTAGCATCCTGTGTTTCTCTCTCTGATGGTGATCAAACACGTGTGAGCCAATGGAGGTGACAGTGTTAAAGGTGGTACCTCCTCTTGCATACTGTGGTCTGTCTCCTGAGATATGTGAAATTCATAATATTCTCGTTGAGTTGGATTTCATCAATCCTAATATGAAAAATTATATCAGCTCTGCCTGCTTCAAAGCAAACCGTGTCCAGAGTCTGGCTCTGCAGAATAGTTCATCTCATTGGAGAAGAAGACCAAGAACTGAAACAAATTTTGACCAAGTAATTTAAACAGTATTTAAAATAGAATACATATCTCAAGTGACTAAAATAGATGAGATTAAAATAATTTTATGTGCAACTTTGTCTTAATAAATCATAATATTTCAAAAGAATAATTTGAACTCGGCCATCAAACTTGATAATATCTGGCAGTTTGGGGATACTGTTGGCTACAGCATGGTTTTAGCAAAAGTCAAGTTAAAATGAAAGTATACATTTTGACAGCTGGACAATTTATTTTACTCAACATAGGGCACTATGATAATGTCACTAAATTTTCTAGAGTCAAAGTTTATTTAGTAGTCTGAACTAAATTATTTTTATTATTATTATTATTATTTGAGACAGAATCTCACTATGTCGCCCTTGGTAGAATGTGGTGGCGTCATAGCTCACTGCAACCTCAAACTTTTCAGCTTAAGGGGTTCTCTTGCCTCAGGCCCCCAAGTAGCTGGGATTTATAGGCACCTGCCACAACGCCTGGCTATTTTTGGTTGCAGTTGTCATTGTTGTTTAGCAGGCCCTGGCTGGGCTTGAACCCGCCAGCCCTGGTTTATGTGGCCGGCATCCTACTCACTGAGCTACAGGCAATGAGCCTAAAATATTAATTTAAAAATATTCACATTTTTCTCTTCATTTCCAAGAGAATTGAAGTTGCCATATTGGTAACAACTTATTAAATTACTATAATCAACTCCTATCCTTTTTCCTTAGAAAGGACTTGTCTAAGAATAGTGTGTATCTTTATTGTATAAAAATCAGAGGGCTCTGTAAGATTGCTTGATCAAGATCAATTGAATTTTAGCCATGATTAGTGACAACTGGTTAGTTGCAGTTTAATTAACTTAAACAATGAATTAAATCATACTTTTAGGAAGCTTTATTAATTCTACGTCAAACTTTAGTTGCATATATAAAAACCATATAACCATAATTTTACCAATATTAAAATTTATAAGAGTTATTTGCAAAAGTCATTTGAAGGATAATTGTAACTTCATGTAAGTAAAACATCTTTTTGACCTAGACTTGAGTTTTTTAGTCTATTCCCATATGACTTAGGAAAGTGATGGTGAGAAAAATTGTGATCTGCAGAGAGAAGAAATGGATCCCTCTTCTGCGTTTACTATTTGTTAGTGCTGGGCCCATGGGTGAGTTATTTTAAGTTGACTTCATCTTGTATATATTTATAAGGCACATTTTTTAGGACTTACTATGTTTCAGAAAATTGGATGGGAACTAAGAATATTAAAGGGAAGGGAGAGTCCCAGTGCTAAAGAAGGGAGCAGTTGAGTCGGGGTGGAGAGGGCTGGAGGAGGAGCTGTGTCAGGGGACGATAAGGAACAGGGAAGCCGTGAAGGTGAACATGGTTCACTGAGGGTTGGGAACGATTTCTCTCCCACCTGACAGTCAGGGAGCATAAAAAAAAGAAAGTCAGGTAGAAGCACTGACTTGCAGTTGGTAGAAATAGTCATTGCCATTTTAGAAAACAGTCTGGCTTATATCTTCAGAAAACTTGGGTTTAACCCAATTTTCCTTTAGAAATTGACAATAACATATTTTCTCGTGTGTACAAAGTAATATTTATGAACAGGTTTATTTATCTGATCCTTCTCCACATTATCCTTTCAAAAGTAATTGTTTCAGGAAAATTCCCTCTCACTCAGTGTCGAATAATAATTTAGAAATTGGTATAGGACTTCTGGAGAAAATAATACTAGAAAGACATAGAGAACATGAACTAATGAGCAAAACATAATAAAATCAACACGTGAAAGATCTCACCAAAGCTGATAAAAAATTATGAACAATATTTCATGTTATGAAATTAAACAGAAACACTTTCCATCTAAGAAGCTAAGGGATACATTGCTTCTAGGAAATAAGAGCTCAAAGGAGAAATATCAAGTAGTGATGGAGGAAATTACATGAAGATAGAGACAAATCTTTTTTTTTAAAGATTTAACAAATACTTGAATATAGTGTTCAATATGTGACAAATATTCTTAAGCCTTTTACGGTTATAATCAGATTTAATCCTTGTAAAACTCTGATACCAATATTACGATTTTTCCCATTTTACAAAGTATTCTGAGATATGTAAACAAGTTAAATAATTTTCTCAAGTTTCCACACACCCTAGCAGTTCCAGAGTCTGTGACTTTTAGCCGATTCTAAAACAGTCAAGTGAACTGGCGGTGATTTGGAGGGAAATCTAGGGGAAAAATTAAAAGTACTATAGGAATAAAAAGTCCTGTAGGATTGAAGGTAGGAGAAAGAAGAACGGGCATTCCTCGGCCCTTTGGTACCAAGAAACACAGGCTTAAGACCAATGCATGGAAACTAATCAACTGTTATTATCTCTGATTAGAAAGAAAATGATACCTGACAAAGGAGGAAGGGGAGAGGTAACATAAATGTAATTGGTGCCTAAACACGAGAACAGAACACAGGGAACGGGATGATTTTCAAAGGTATAATTTAAGGTTGCCTTTGTTAAAAAATATGTGCACTTTCATCTATAGAAAGGGAAAAAGATATCCCAGGGAATGGGGGAACCAGATCAAGGGGCAGTAAAATCAGAGTGGTAAAGTTAGTGACCTTGACATATAAAGACTCCTAGGGAGGAAGTAGGCAAACTATAAACAATCAAGTCAGTATCCATTTGTGTAGAGAAATTTGCAGTAAAAACCGTCAATCAGATACATGTATACAAAAATATATTTTCAGGCATCCAAGAATACCTGTACTGCTCAGAGCATTTCCTGGAGGAATTGCTGGAGAAGAGTTTCTGTAGAGGAAGTAACAGAGGAGAGCCTTTAATAAATCCATTTCCCAGGCACTCTGGATACACGTTACTAAGAGGAAACGGTTTTGGTTTTCCCTGGGCTAACATTCTCGTTAAATAATGGTATAGAGATAAACAAATTAGACAGGAGAAATATTACCATATGTTCAAGAATGAAAAAAAATGTTGAACTTTATTCACAATTGACACCTACCTGTGAAAATATCTGGCATAGTTTTTAATGCTCAGACTGACACAGGTTATTGGATAATATTCTCTGTTGGTAGAAGTATTTTTAATACAGTTGTAAAAACAAATCTGTCTATATTAAAATTGTAATTATATGTGTATGTTTTCATCCATATACCGCACTTAGAATAATTGATCCCACAAAAACCACACTTCTGCACAAAGATAAATGTGTAGGGAAATATGCTATGGTAACGTACTTGCTGATGTTAAATGATCAGAAACTAGCTGAAATGTACATCAGTAAAGGGCTGATAAATTAGTGTGGCAATATCTAGTCCCATGGTATTCATCTATTAGAAAGAGTGAAGTCGGTTTCTGTCGGCTACGATACTGATAGGAATAGATACTGGGAGAAAACTTTCCATCTGATCTTTCGTGTTTTCATACTTTTTGTCAACATAGGTACAAATACTTTCATTCTAGACTATCTTTTTTCTGGATTTTTTTTTCAAAGAACAGCCTTGAAAGATAGACATGGTGTCTTCCTCTAGAGAAAAGAAAAATTTGTCTATAGCTTCATAGAATAAAACAATGTCTCCCGTGGCAAAGTCCAGCATGCTTACTCATGCTTACTGCCCTCTAGGAAAGAATCAGGACCTCCCATCCTGTGGGTTCCTCTCCTGTACCCCAACTCACTGCTGCACAAGCCTCCTGTGGTCCTCACTGAATTGTCCTGCTAACTGTCTGAAATTGATAGTCTGATTATCACTCTCTCTGTGAGTAATAAAGTCCTTTAACACTGATTCAAGAGTCTCACGTCTCCTACCAGCATCCATGAAACTGTGGCAAACTAATTCATTAGTTTGAAAGCAGGGTAAAATCTAATCTTAGCCTGCCTTCACAGATCCTGACAAAAGTTCTCCAAGATATATTTTAGGTGGAAAAATAAATCAAGGCTCAGAAGAGTGTGCATGATAATATTACTAAATTTAAGAAATCTGGTAAGTATGTGCTTGTGGCAGATTGAACTTTACATTATTTATATTGAAACTTGGATATTTGGGTATGCAAAGGAAATATTACTTTTAATTGCCTTATATATTTTCTGATGTTCCTCCTGAGCTTTCTTCCAATTTTCCAACTGCTCACTGGATGCCAGGGACAAAAATAGAACTAAACTTAATAAAACATAACTCAGTTCAAGTCTGCTTAAAACCTACTGTGATTCAGTAATGTAAAGAATATCTTTCGGCTTAATTAACTCTTTACGGAATACATATCCCAGTCAGTCTTTCTTGTTCCTTTCATTTGCTTCATTCTGTCTAAGATGCAGTGGGATGTACGGATTTTTCTGACGCTCTGTCTGAGGTCCCGGTGGAGGAGGCTAAGGCTGCGGAGAGGGCAGGAAGGGGGTGGGAGGAGGAGGAGACAGGATCAAGGGTCGTAGAGACAACCAGTAAGGTAAGGATCTAAATGGCCATTGGATTAAGCAATAGAATGCTGATTAGTCTGCTTAGAAAGACGTCAATAGAATTGTGGGCCTGAAATATGATTGTAAATGAGAAGGAAGCCTCGGAGTGAAAAACTACCCTTTTTAGAGTTTTAAATAAGAAAGGGAGAATTACATTGGCATCGAGGCTAAATGTAGGGACATACGTTTCATGGAGAGAGTAGCAATCGTATTTTGTAAAGAACAGGAGGCACTTGCTCAATTTTATGGTGTCAAGGAAGGCGCTGATTACAAAGCTGAGGTGGAACTGGAGCCCCAAAGAGCCAGAATGCAAAGAAGTCAAATCTCTGTGACAGGAGTCACCCCAGCCCTGGCTGCTGGGGCTGGAGAAAGGAGGCGAGTGGGTGAGGAGGGATGGTCAGAGGGCCAGGCATAGGAAGGGAGGGGATTTCACTCCTGCTGCTGAACTGACTAAAACTGTGGAAGAATCATGGCAAGACATACACCAAGATTTTCTCTTCTGTAAGTGAGGATGATAATACTTGCTTTGTATTTTTCAGAAGTTTGAAATGTATTTATGTTCTGTGTATTATCAACTTAAAAGTAAAACGAATTTCCAAAGTAAATATTGGTATGTCAATGCAAAAAGGAAGATAAGATACATTGTTTAGAATGATTAAAAATGTGATGATTTCAAATGTGAAAGTAGGTGAAGGTTATCTATCATGAATCGAGTAGGTTATCTATCACGAATCGAGTAGGGATAGTCTTTAAGAATGGGGAATGCCCTAGCTCCTGGGTTGAGGACAGGAAGGGGGGCATCCTTGACAGGGTAAGTTTTTACCTGATCATGTGTTTTTTTAAATTTCCAAGGGCCTTGGCTTTAAATGGCTTCAGAGCCCCCGAGTGCACTGGCTGCTGTAGCAACATTCCTTTCACTTTGCTCCCCGACACGCACGCCTCTGTAGGGTTTTCCTCCCTTTCCCTAATAGATGTGATTTCTGTCAGATCCCCGCATGTGGACTGAGCTGTGTCCTGTGTTTACTTCTCAAGGGAAGAACAGAGTTAGAGTATCATACCCTAATAAATATTGCCTGCCTTATGGCTTTATTCCAAGTTTAATTTTTTTGTCTACTGATCTGGAATTTTTTTTTTTAAAGGGAAATAAAAACTGACACTTTATTTTAAACATTTTTACGTCATTCACTAACTGCTTTTTAAATTTTGTGAGATACTTCATGAGTTATTAAATTTTTAAGACTGAATAATGAGAATCTCAACTTAGTCTCTGTGGCAACTGCAGATATATGTTCTCTGATGGTTAATTTTTGTGTTGTGCAAGAAGTTGTGCCTTAAAATCCTTCTGTTGACTTCCAAGAGAATGATTTCATTTCTTTTAGTCCACCAAACTGTCAATAACTGTTAACTGCTCACTTTAGAACAGCTTACAGCGGGGGTACCCCAGGGAGTTAGAGCTAATAGAAAAGTCATTGCAATTAGAGGGTTTACAATAAAGTTAACTCAAAATGTAAATGTTTGTTAACTGGAACTAAGTGAGAAGGGAAGAAAAGCTAAATTATTGCCATGTGTTCCTTTTTAGCTGGGTGAGGAAAAAATAACATTTCAAAGAATTGATTGATGATAACATTTGTAGATTATAAGGTGATTATAGATGATCTTTGATTTAGCCATTACTCAGATTTATTGAAAGGGGAATAAAAAATTTTCTCTCTTTTATTTATTTATTTTATTTTACTTTATTTTATTTTATTTGTGAGACAGAGTTTCATTCTGTTGCCCTCACTAGATAGCTGTGGCATCATAGTTCATAGCAACCTCAAACTCTTGGGCTTACGCGATTTTTTGGTTGCAGTTGTCATTGTTGTTTAGCAGGCATATGTGGCTGGTGCCCTACTCACTGAGCTATGGGCGCCGAGCCAAAGTTTAAAAAGCTACTTTGAAGGCATAGATCGTAAGCTTAGTGTGGGAGATCTTTGATACAGTCTACTGGAATTTAGTAATGCTGTGGTGGGAATAGGAAAGACCTGGTGGGGGCTGTGGCTCAAAGGAGTAGGGTGGGTTCAAACCCAGCCCCAGCCAAAAACTGCCAAAAAAAAAAAAAAAAAAAAAAAAAAAAAAAAGGAACATGGGGACTTGGCTAACGGTGGCAGGGCAACAGCAGCATATGGTCGATTCTCAGCCAGCCTGTGCCAAGATGTCCTAACACAACCTTTCCAAAGCTGGGGGTGAGGGAGTTGGAGGGATAGGTGTTTATCAATATGAGACAGGCTAAATAAAATTATGGTATTATCTATAATAGAAGGCAGTCATAAAAAAATCAGGATGCTCTTCTCTTTACATAATAATATGGAATGATCTGTAAGGCAAATTGTTAAATGAAAAAAACAGGGTGCAGGCAGCATGCATGGTGGACTATATGGGTATTAAAAAAGGGAGGAAAGTAAGAAAAATATATATGTTTGCTTGTTTAAATACAGAATAAGCTTGAAGGATGCATAAC
>NW_003852429.1:10536688-10551430 GCF_000181295.1 Otolemur garnettii
AAAAAAAAAAAAAAAAATGTGACCTTATATTATAGACAACAAGTTTTGGGAATGGAGGAATCCTAAGGAGAATTAGAATGGTAAGTCATAGAGTCACTTGGCCTATTTTTCAGTGATTTCCTAAGCAGTGTGTTTTATTGAAAGAGTGCTTTCTGTTGCATTTTTTTCCTACTGACTTTAGATACCAGATGACGAGAAAAATACATACTTCTGTTCAGAGGTTTCTGCCTTCTCATGTAATTTTCAGGATGGCCCTGGGTATACTAGACACAACATTCAGATTTGACTGTTTCCCCCAAGATGCAGGTAAACTTTGACTATGACACACAGAGTCATCTTTTAATTATATGGGTTAAAACATGTTGAATATGTCAGCATGTAGCAATTACATTTTGAAAATATAAACTCAGAAATGCAAAATGATATGCCTCCATTTTCCTGTGGTTTTTGATCTACCTTGAGCTCCTATATTAGTTGGAAGTGCTCCTGAAACAAAGGTTCACACACTGCATGCTTTATTTTAATTAATTTATTAATTAATTTATCTTATAAAAAATTCCAGAATATTACAGGGGTACAGATATTTGGGTTATATGACTTAATTTTTTATAATTTTGAGTCAGAGTTACAAGTGTACATTGTGCATGGTTCTTTGAGGTGTGAATTTACCCCTCCCCTTCTGTCCCCTTCCACCTCTTACTGCCAAATGTACACATGGGTGTTGGCTAATTAGTTTCAATTTCAAAGTGAGCACATGTGGTGTTTGTTTTTCCACTCTTGCCATACTTCACATGGAAGAATGATCTTCAGTTGCATCCAAGTTTCATAAGAGGTATTCTTCCTTTTCAAGGCTGAGTAGTACTCCATGGTATACATATGCCACACTTTATTAGCCACCTATGTATTAACAGGCACTTGGGTTAATTCCACATCTTTGTATTGAATCCGTGGACCACTTTAGGTATTATAGATATTTTAACATTGTTGATTCTGCCAATCCATGGGCATGATATGTTTTCCATCTGTTTATATCCTCTGCAGTTTCCTTCTCAGTAACTTGTAGTTCTCCCTATAGAGGTTCTCTACGTCCTTGGTTAAATATATTCCTAGCTATTTTATTGTCTTTGTTGCTACTGTGAAAGGTATTGAGTCTTTGATTTGATTCTCAGCTGGACTGTTGTTGATGTATAGGGATACAATTGATTTGTGTATGTTGATTTTATAATCTGAAAGTCTGCAGACTTTATTTAGCAATTCCAGGAGTCTCTTGGCAGACTCTTGGGGTTTTTTTTCCTAGATATAAGATCATATCTGTCTGTCCGAGAGGCAAGGGAGAGAGAGACAAGCTGCCCCACCTCCTTGTCCTGGACTCCAGCCTCTCAGAGGTTGGTCTCTGACGATCCCTTGCTCCTTCCTGTTCTGCTCCATGGCTTCTTCCCATGGAGTGTCCTGAAGGTTCTGGGACCCGTCCCTCAGACCTACACCTGAACTATGCCTGTCTATTTGTTTGTTTTTTTTTTTTTCTGTTCTATCTAAAACTTCTTTTTGATACCAGATTTTTGACTTTAGATTTCCAGGCTCTTGGTCTCGACGATTCAATGAATGAGTCGATGGACCATAGAATGAACAGTGAGGTTTTATTTACAGCTCAAAGAACCAAACCGCCTTGCAGGGCAGGATGCAAGTGTTACAACTCTTATGAAAACAACTCTTACAAAGAGCCAAGCCTCTTTGTAGAGCAGGATCAGCAGTAGAAGTGTTACAGCTCCTACAAAGGACCAAGCCTCTTTGCTGAGGAGGCTGCGGTAGAAGTGTTACAGCTCCTACAAAGAGCCAAGCCTCTTTGTAGAGCAGGATCAGAAGTGTTACAGCTCTTGCTCTTTCTTCCTTGAAGTTCTGCAACAGCTCGCTGAAGTCTTGTTCTTCTTCTCTCTTCCTCTCTCGAAGGTCAGCACTATCTGCCACGGTCTTGCTCTTCTGCTCTCTTCCTCTCTCAAAGGTTAGTGAGGATCTGCCATGATCTGTCCCTAGGCTCTCTGCTCAGGGGTTTATATGGGGCAGTTGTCCAATGAGCTGAGAGCTTAGCTGATTGGTCTATAAAATAGACCAGTCAGGAGCAGGATTGAAAATGGGCCAATCAGGGATGCACTAGAGGAATCACTAGTGTTTTCTCCTGATGGGCCAGGTCTTCTTTGTTACTGGAGCCTCCGGTGGGGGAGGGAGGTTCCTCCGCTTGCTCCAGCCTGCCAGTTTCTTTGCTGGCTGCTGCCACCAAGACAAGAGGTGGCAGGGTCCCCAGGCCCTGCTCGGCTGAGCTGGCTGGGGTGCCACTTTTCCAGTATCATTTTTACTGAGATGCTCATGCAGTTCGTGTCTCTGGTCAGCTGTCATGCCTCTGACCTGGATGGTTTAAACAACAGAAATTTAGTTTTCTTTCACCATTTTCAGTGCACAAGTTGAGATCTGGGTGTCATCAGGGTTGGTTCTTCTGCTCCTGGGTCTGTTCCAGGAACTTCTGGTGGCTTGTTGGCACCATGACACTGGTTGGCTTGTAGACACATCAGCCTGGTTTCTGCCTTCTTCACATGGCATTCTTCTCATGTGCCTGTCTCTGTGTCTGTAGTGTCTCTTTTTATGAGGCTACCAGTCACACTGGGATTAAGGATTTGCCCTATTGCAGTCTGGTCTGACCTTAACTAATTATATCTACAACAACGCTATTTCTAAAGAAAGTCACATTTTGTGGTACTGAGGGTTGGAGCTTCAACATATGAATTTTAAAGGGACACAATTCAACGGATGACAGCTCATGTTACAATTCTGATAGAAATATTGTTAAATTCTATTCAAGGTGTATTCACTGAATTTGGGGGTTTTCCTGGAGTCAAAACAATAAGGAAATTCAGAGTAAATGCCTCTCCCTCCACAGGGCTGTTGGCTGCCTCTTCATCCTGCTCCTGTCCAGTTTCTCTACTTACTGTCTCCCACCCAACGTTTGCATTTCTCATCTGCTCAGTGGTTTGAGGTGCTTGTGGATCCACTGTTCATTCTAATTCTACCTCTGCAGGTAGCAACTTTCCATTAAAAAACCCATATGGTTGCTCTCCTGTGTCAGTGCTAGATCTGTGGAACACTTGGTGGCCTATGTTAGGTACTTGTGACCTTCACAGCCATAACTTTTAAAGTTCATGCAGAAAACCATTGTAAATCTTCTTTAGGGATGGGGAGGTTGATCTCTGACCCCTTCTCTCTCTGTGTCAAGGTGGGGCAGGGGACTGTACCCTTTCCTGGAGAGCCACACCATTCGTAGCTCTTCTGTAAACTTTGCAACCTGGTTCGCCGTGTTCTTCTGAATAATAGTCCTCCCCTTTCCAGTGTTCATTAAGTATGTTCTATTGGCTCTTCGTACACCCTCAGGAGTGAAGATTAATACTACTGTGTCTCCCCCACAAAGTAGCTTAGGTCTACGTTAGGATACCATGGGCCATAACATCTCCTGATGGTTGATGATGTCCCAAAAGAACATCCTTGCTTGTAGGCACATTGCTTCTACCATATGTGTTTTTTCTTTTTTAAATTGTTGGGTTAAATATTATCATAAAGTGTAAAGAATGATGTCAGTATCAATGTTGTGTCTGCATAAGGTAGCTTCAGAAAGAGTAGCTTTCTTGTAACTTTGCGAATCCATGTTGAAATCATTTGCTTCAAGACACTTTGACCACATCAGAAAGTGGAATTTACCCCCATGTGTGCATATTCACTGATAGTTTATATTGATATATATATTTATATCAACATCTTATGCACAAAATGTACAAAATAAACATTTGTAAAAGTCAGACAAAAATAAGTATTAATTCTGCTGTTTTCATCTTTCACCCCAACTATCTTCTATGTAGTCCCTGATCGAAGGGCACCACATTTTGGAAACCACCAGTTTTTATCAGGACTTTTCCCCTGAAGCTAAAAAACAAAAAAAAGAGGAAGATTTTGCAGGCATTGGTGTTTTTGTTAGTTTTGCAAAGGCTGATGATAAGCAGGTTTGGTATGAATGTAGGGAGAATTAAGGAACCTTAAAAAATCCACAAACAACCCCCACATGTGAGCAAATACACACGCATATATTTATCTGTGTGTGTATAGAAGCATATTGGTTAGTACGTTAGTCTTTAAATTTTGGTTTTTGGCTCTAATTGGTTATTGAATTAATCTTTTAGTAGGTTTGCCTATTAGTTTTGCAAAATAGACCTTCTCCAGGGAAATTTCCTATCTCTGTCACTCAGATACACTGTTAATATTTGACCAGGGATTTTTCTGCCACATGAGAGAAAGAAAAACTTGACTCAGAATTTGTACTTAATATCTTTTTTTCCATTTCATTCAACAAAGTACTTCACCATGTACATTTAGAATTTTGAATATCAGTTGTGTTAGGGCAACCTGCTCTTCAAACCATTTCAGTATAGGTGGTCATAGCTCACATTTTATTGACAGGCGGAGATCTGAGTGCTTTGTGGTACTGACGCATGCCATACCCCTGACAACTTTTTATGATAGGCACTGTTGTTACCTCCATTTTTACAAGTGGAAAAGTAATGATACTGATTGGCACTGTGGGTTGAATTGTGTCCCCCTGAAAGATATGTTGAAGTCCTAATCCCTTAGTACTTCAGAATGGATCTTATTTGGGAATAGGGTCATTGCAGATGTAATTGATTCAGATGAGGTCATATTGGAATAGGGCAAGCTCTTAGTCCAGGATGCTTGGTGTTCTTATAATAGTAAGAGAGACATAGATGCATAAAAGGAAAAGGCCAAGTGTGGACAGAGGCAGGGTTGGACTGATGCAGCCATGATCCAAGACATGCCAAGGATTGCCAACCACCATGGGACGCTTGGAAGAGACAGTTCACCTAGAGTCTCAGGGACTATGGTCCTGCTCCCAGCTTGACTTAGGACTTCTGGCCTTCAAAAATAGGAGACAATAAACTTGTGTTGTCTAGAGTTGCACAATTTGTGGTACCTTATTATGGAAGTTCTTAGGAAAGTATTGAGCAGTTGCTCAAATGTTCTCAGCCAGCAAGACATAGAAGCAGAATTTGAACGCAGTCACTGGAGCCCATGCTTAGAAGCCCTGCATTGTACTGTCACACAGAGGCACCACAGCAGTGCCGGGTGGCTGCAGGGTGCCTCACTGGGCATGTGGAGGGAGGCCATGCACAGAGTTCACGCCATCGGTGACCAGTAGCACTCAGGATGAGGAAGGCAACCATGATTGATCAGAAATGCACATTCAAAAAGTTCTGAAAAAATTTTTCAACATTGGGAAAAATGACCATCTCCTCATTGCAATGCTCTCACTTGGGGTGACTATCCTGAAAGAAATAGTTTATAGTCTTGCAAAGTCTCATATATGCCCATGCATACATACGTGTGAATATATGTATGTATTAATAAAGACACACTATAATCTACTACCTGTAGATATGTAGACAAACTAGAAAAGAATATATACGGGGAAAAGGACCACCTTTCCAATAAATGGTGCTGGGAAAATTGAATTACCATGTGCAGAACCATAAAACTCACTCCCTGTGTCCCACTGTATACAAAAATAAACTCAAGATGGCTTAAATACTTACATAAAAAATACTAGAATAAAATGTGGGAAAAACTCATCAGCACATTGATGTAGGCAAAGAATTTATGACTAAGACACCAGAAACATAAGCAACAAAAACAAAAATAGGTTCGGCGCCTGTAGCTCAAGCAGCTAGGGTGTGAAGCCAAAAACACCGGAGCTGGTGGGTTCAAATCCAGCTTGGGCCCACCAAACAACAATGACAACTACAACCAAAAAATAGCTGGGCGTTGTGGTGGGCACCTGTAGTCCCAGCTACTTGGGAAGCAGAGGCAAGAGAATCGCTTGAGCCCAGGAGTTGGAGGTTGCTGTGAGCTGTGACACCATGCACTCTACCCAGGGTGACAGCTTGAGACTCTGTCTCCAAAAAAATAGACAAAGAGAACTCAATTAAAGAAAAAACTTCGGCACAGCAAATGAGCTAATGACCAGAGTGAACAGATAACCTGTAGAATGGAAGGAAATACTTGAAAATTATGCATCAGAGGGGGATTAATATGAGCCTTGACAAGAAACTCAACAACAACAAAAATGATCCCATTGAAAAGGGCATGAAGAGACATTTTTCAAAAGAAGACATAAAAAAAGACCAAAAATTGCTTATGGGACGTGGTCCCTATCAGGGATCATCAGAGAAATGCCAGTTAAAACCACAATGAGGTTTAATCTTACACTAGTCAGAATAACTATTATTAAAAAGACAAGAAATAACAGGTGTTAATGTGGATGCAGAGAAACAGGAACACTTATACACCATTGGTGGGAATGTGAATTAATACATCTTGTATGAAAAACAGTACAGAGATTTCTCAAACAACTAAGAATAGAACCACCATTCAATCCAGCAGCCCCACTACTGGATATGTACCCAAAGGAAAAGAAATCATTTTATCAAAAAACTCCTACACACGAATGTTGACTGCAGCGCAATTGTATCAAAAAGATACCTGGATTTGTCTGTGTGTCACAGCACTCTTCACAATAGCAAAGATAAGGAATTAACCTAAGTCCCCCTCTACAGATGACTGGATAAAGAGAATACACACACACACAGAATGGAATGCTACCCAGCTATAAATAATGAAAATCAAGTCTTTGCAGCAACATGGATAGAACTGGAGGCCATTATATTAAGGGAGACAACTCATAAATAGAAAGACAAATACTACATGTTTTCACTAATGAGTGGGAGCTAAATAATGTGTACACATGGGTGTACCATGTAAAATGATATACAAGGGGCACGTGGAAGGGTGGGAGAATGGGAGGGGGTTGGGCAACAAGGAATCACTTAACAGGGACAGTCTTATCATTTGGGTGATGGACACACTAAAAGGCCAGATTTCACCACGGTGTGACATATCCATGTAACAAAATTGGACTTGTTAAATGTATACAAATTAAAAAATACTGTATTAAAACACACATACATACCTACACACACACAAACATGCGTGTATACATTTATTTGCTCGGATTCTTTGGCACCTGTATTTGTTTAAGGGAGGAAGGAGGTAAGAATGATTGTGGAGATTCTTCTTTTCTTTAGTAAAAGGGAGAGGATTTCACTAATCTCAGGTCTCCTATTCTGGTTACAGTGTTCTAAGACTCGATTCCAGTTTGATTAAGTTCACTTCCATGGACTAAGAAATGTTACTAGTGCACTCTAAGTTCTAAGGCTTGAGTAACTTCTATCATTTGGTGTATTTGGTACTAACAGATGCTCTTGAATAAAATGCCCCAACAGATGGTAAAAGGCTAAGGATGAAACTAAGGAATTAAGGACTATTTTATTTAAAAAGAAGGTGAAGGGATCTATGTAAATATTTCTGATAAATAAAACGGAAAGTTAGAAGGGGGGGAAAAAGAAATGAGAACCTCTGTCATTGGAATCTAGTGGTCTTCTCTCCCTTCTCAAGACACCTGAGATATAGTAACACTCTCTCTTCTTATCATGGATTCTCAGGTAGAAAAGGGGACACAAGCATCTTAGGGTTTATGTGGATGAAATCAGACAGGAAAGGATGATTCTAATATTCCCTTCAAAGGCATACCCTGACTCCTTAGAGAAATTCTGAGCTCATCTATATTTTTAATTTACCAAGTCAAAGAAAAAGAGGTCCAAGAAAGTTAAAAGATTAAGTAACCTGCTGAGGGTCACAAAGCTAGCTGTGCCACCATCTGTTCTAGCACCTAGAGGTTTCCTGATCCTCAAACTAGTACTTGTGTGTTTGTGTTTGTGTGTATAATTCTTGAATGAATTTGAAATATCAGTCCATATTTGACTTTATGAAGTTTGCCACTGAAGTTCAGGCAATATATTGTGTCTTGCTTTACTATAATTTAAATTTCATCCTACACTCCCAGATTACTAGAATTCTAAATTTATAGCCCCCAGATTGTAGCAGAACCCATCTAAACCCACTTTAAAAATAAATACATCAGGGTAGTCTACACTATTTTAGTAGGTGTTTTGAATAACAAATATAATTTTAATGGTTTCATAATTGCTTTTAGTAAAAAAGAAGATTTGATAACAATTTTGTCTACCACCACCTTGTTTAAACAAGTCCAGTGCTGAATTTGTAGAAACTACTTTGTTTTGTCATGAAAGAAAGAAAATAATTGAGACTATAGTCTGGGATTTACAAAATGAATGAAATCTTGAGGTTATTCAGTCCAATCTCTTAATTTTACAGTTGAACATAATAAAGTCTGGAGAAATTAGCTTGCTAGGCTTTTGAATTCTTTTATCTGCCCATTTAGTGTTAATTTTAAATAATAAAGTCAAATAAGTTTACTATTAGAATTCTTTCACCAAGGGTTACAAATAATCCAAGTCTAGATATGTGAGTGGCCAAAGGAAACCACCAAAAAAAAAAAAAAAGCAGTGCTATCAAACCACAGTACTTAGCTCCACCCTTCTTACAGCAATAGGATCCTCTCAACTCCGGTGCATTCCAGAACTCAACAGAGAACATTGGCCATAATGAGAAAAACACAGCATGTGAGCTCCCAAACCTTTGCAACCCTGAGCAAGATCAAACTACTTAAACTCTGCCATTTAGTCCTCTTATTAGTAAGATGCAGAAATAAGATCTATTGCATTGGGTTATTATGCAAATTAAACACACTAGCCTGAATAAAGTACTTACCACAGTGTTAGTTTCCTTTTCTTTGCTTTCCCCCCATTTTTCTGATTAAAATCACATGGCTAATTAGTATCCAGGCAGAACTTCTAATTTCTTTCTAATTAGTGGACCCTTCTGCAGGGAATTCTTCCATTGTCCCTATAAAAATATTCTCAAGAATGAGAAGCAGACTTGTCTAAAAGGTCATCCTTTGTTAGCTTAAGGAGCAAGCCAGGACAGGTAACCTTGTCTTAAAAGTGGTCAAGTTTCTATCTCAGATCATGAAATAAGTGTAATGTCAAATAAGGGATTCTTTCATAATCTTTTCTTAGAATTCTGGATGTGGTACAGTTAATTCTTTTGTTTCTTATCACTAGAGAAGGTTGGTGAATCTACAGCAGTTCAAAAAGTCTAGGAGAAAATTTGAACCTATTATTAAGATATAATTGAATATAAATTTGAATCTGCTGGAAAATAGGACACAATGCAGGTCTTGGGAATTTGTGCATTTGAACAAGAGCAAATGGAGTTTAGCTTTCAGGGCCAACCAAGTGTTCACTTTAAAATATCTATTTCAAGGTTACCGTAATGCTCTGAAGAGCAGTGGCCCATGTAGATTATTTCACATCCCAGAGACAATAATTTTTAATAGCCATCCTCCTCTATGTGAGAAAAATTATTGTCAGTAATAATCATGGAAAGGTCCTAATCAAAAAATTTTAATTTGTTCTCCAGTTTTAAAACAAGTAAGAATGTACATGGAAGCATACATTTTTATTTATTTATTTATTTATTTATTTATAGACAGAATTTCACTCTGTCACCCTGGGTAGAGTGCCGTGGCTCTCTTTGAGCTCACAGCAACCTCAAATTCCTGGACTCAAGAGATGCTCTTACTTCAGCCTCTTGAGAAGCTGGGAGCACAGGTACCTGCCACAATGCCTAGCTAATTTTTCTATTTTTAATAGAGATGGGGTCTTGCTCTTGTTCAGGCTGGTCTTGAACTCCTGAGTTTGAACTTCCTGAGTGCTAGGATTGCAGGTGTGAGACACTACACTTGGCCATTTACATTTTTAAAGGTATTACTCCATTTCAGTTAAGTACTTTTTATGCATGAGCAAAAATATGAATTTACACTCAAAATTGCACATTATGCCTTCAGTGTACAGTTTTTATTTTTATTTTTGAAATGGGGTCTCACTCTGTTACCGAAACTAGAATGCTATGGCACAATCCAGTCATAACTCATTGTAGCTTTGAACTCCTGTCTCAGACTCCCAAGTAGCTGGGACTACCCTCAGCCTGTGTGCTGTTTTAAAATTTAAAACAATAATAATTCCAAGTGGTTATTAGGAGTGACAGAAGAATAGAAGTGACTCAGGTTATCCTTTTCTATATACTATTTATAATCTCTGTTTCATTATGTTTATTTCCAACATACAGTTTACACTCAAGGCTGATTGGCATCACAGGTGTTAGGGATGTCAGCTCTAATTATTCTGTATCCCTGAATTTATTTACAAAGTGAACGTATACATAAAGTTCTGCTTTCCATTTAGGGATGTAGAGATCTGGAGAAAAATGGGATAAACTTCAAATCCCCATGCATTTCCAAATTGATCTGAGATCTGAAGTCACAGGGAAGACAACTGGCCCCAAATCTGGAGGGATGAGAACTGAGCATTGGCTGAGTGAGTGGACACAACTAGGCACTGAGAATAGGTAGGGTGGTGGGCAAACCCGCAGGGGCTGTGAATGCCCTGGGGAATGACTGAGAAGGCCTTGGTTGATGCAGAGTTTGCGAGAGTGCACGAGCAGCCATGGACACTTCTGGACAAATGCCACCGAGCTCCCACAGAAAATATCAGAGGACATTTTAAAAAACTGATCAGTAAAATGGAGATCTCCCGGAGGAGGAGGAGAAAAGCACCTCCTGCAGGATGGTCGTGAACTTCCCAGGCACTTGGTACCTGTGCGCCCTGTAGAGCAAAACCGGCATCTGTTAGAGGAAGGACAGGCTTTGATGCTGTTAGTCCCCTTGCCAGTACCCCTGGCAGTCGAGGGAAGAAAATGGCGGCATAAATTTTAAAAGCTCAGCATAGATATTTAACAAAGAACACACACACACAAATAGGTAGACCTATCATATTCAAATTACTGAACACAAGACAAACAGAAACTCTTAGAGATAGTCACAAAACAACATAATACATGCACAAGAACGAAGATAATTATTACAGGAGCCTTCTTGTCAGAAGCCAGGCAAGCAAGAGGAGAACAGAGTGACATCTTTACAGGGTTGAAGAAATAAAAATGTTATCATAGAATTCTAGGTAAGCAAAAGTATGTTCCAAAATAAAAAAAGAATCAAAGGTTTTCATGAGAATGTGCATTGTTGTTGGTATACCATAAAACCATGGGAATGAAGTTCTTTAGATAGAAGGGGGTTGATACTAGACATAAAATCAGATCCACACACAAAAAAGAATAACAATGGAAACGGAATATATTAAAGTATAATAACATTCATATAGCAGTATATTGTGTGTTTAAATAGATGTGTGTGTTTATGCAAAAGTAAAATGGCATAAAGGATAAAATGGAGGAATTGGAACTTTACCGTTGTAAGTTTCTAATAGTACATAGATGGTACTATTAAGTAGGATAGTACTTAAGTAGGATAATGTTTTCTGAAGGTAGATTCTGGTTGATTAAAGTGTAATTAAAGGTGTATAACATAAACTGTAGGACAGGACTAAAAATTAAAATGTACAAATAGTAAAGAAAATAGAATCAGAAATAATGTTTATAGAGAATACAGAAAAATGGAAAACAACCAATAAAGCTGATTAAAATGCATTAAAAATTTGGTAGATTTGTATGCAACAATATCAAAAACTATATAAATGAGATCTTTAAACATATCAGTTAAAAGAGATTATCAGATTGTATCTTAAAAAGTGAGACACAGCTGTACATCATCTGTAAAGAACCACTTTAAATATAAGGCATCGATTGGTTAAAAGTAAATGAATGGAAATGAAAACAGCACGCTGTACCCCATGACTGCATCAGTGTACACAGTTATGCTATAAGAAATAATTAAAAAAAAATAAACGAATGAGAAAGACTTTCCAT
Source organism: Otolemur garnettii (assembly GCF_000181295.1). Taxonomy (NCBI): domain Eukaryota; kingdom Metazoa; phylum Chordata; class Mammalia; order Primates; family Galagidae; genus Otolemur; species Otolemur garnettii. The sequence continues at coordinate 10,548,599 of NW_003852429.1, forward strand.
GCAATGCGGCACTAGTCAGATGACAGCCAGATTAGCTCGACTGACATTGGACAAAAACTTGAAAGCAAGGAATGATAATCAGTTAGAAAGAGGGACATTACACAATGAAAGAGTGGTATTTGGTGATGAGATAAATAATCTTAGCTATGTGTGCACTTAACATAATACTTCAAAATATATAAATTTAAAAAATGACAGACTAAAAGGAGGAAAAGTTAAATCTGCAGTTATAGTTGGAGATGTCGCATTTCTTTCTTGGTGACTAACAGTACAAGCAGACCGAGATTACTGAGGATACAGAAAACTTGAACCAAGTTACTGCGAACTTGACCTGACGTATGTAGGACAGTCCCCCAACAACAGCAGAACACATGTTCTTTCAAATGCATGAGAAACATCAAACAAGATATGTCATATTCTGGGCCTTAAAGGAAGACTTTCAAAATTTTAAAAAAGAATAATATCATCATATCTTCATGGAATCAAACTAGAAGCCACGGAAATATATTTGAAAAATATCTCCAAATATTTGGAATTGAAACAGCACTCTTCTACGTTACCTATAGGTCAAAAGGAAATCTCAAGGGTTGTGAAAATATTTTAAATTGAATGAAAATAAAAATACGAAATAGCAAAATTTGTGAACTGTGACTAGAGTAATACTTAGAGAAAAATTTATAGCATTAAATGTTTTTATTAGGACAGATGAAAGTTTTAAAATTAATTTACACTTTCACCCTAGAAGCTAGATAAAGAAGACCTAATTAAATCCAAGTTAAGGAAAAGGAAGGAAAAATAAAGATTAAGGGAATAATTAATAAAATGGAAAAGAGATTAACAACAAAGAAAATCAACATGACCAAAACCTGGTTCTTGGAAAATATCAATAAAATTGATATGTCTTTAGCCAGACTTACCGAGAAAAATAGAGGAAAGACGAAAATTATCAACATCGTCATGAGATACCATAGAGAACAGCTAACATTATGCTTATGCAAGGATAATAAGCTTATGTTATGGACAAGTCTTCGCCTGTAAATGCAACAGCTTAGGTAAGATGAGCCAGCACCTTGAAAGATGTAAGCTGTCTTGTTCAAAACAGAAAGAAACTGATAACCTGAGTGTCATGATGATGATGAAATTGAATCATAGTAAACATTTACAAAAAGTAATATACTGCCTTTATATTGATCTGAAAAAAATAATATTCTAGGTTCAGGTGGTTCTAGTAGCAAATTCTACCGAACTTTTAAGGATAAAATAATGCTGATTCTAAGCAACTTCTTCCAAAAAATAGACTATTAGAGAACATGTTTCAAATCATGCCTTAAGCCAACATTTACCTTATACTAAAATAGACAACGATGTCACAATAAAGAAAACTACATACTAATAACTTAATGAACATAGACACAAAATCCTCAATAAAATATTAGCAAACAGAATCCAATATGTATAGGAATACATAAAGAAATATAAAAAAACCCCCACAATATTGGAAATCAGCTGATTTGTTTTACTAGATTGACTAAATAGTGTTAAGATGGCAGTTCTGATTTACAAATAGGTTCAACACAATCCCAGTTAAAGTATTTGCAAGCTTTTTGAAGATATAAGTGTGCTGGTTCTAAAAATTCTGTAGAAAATCAGAGGAACTACAGAAGTCAAACCATTTTCAAAAGGAACAAAGTTGGAGTTCTCACAGTACCTGACTCTCACACGTACTGTGAGTTACAGTCATCAAGACTGCATGTTGGAGGTAAGAGAATAAATCTGGAGATAAGCAAAGAGTTTTCAGTAGATAACAAAAGACTAATTGTTGAAGATAACACCTTGATAATTTGAATTTAATTAAAATAGAAATCTTTTACTCTTCAAAAGATGCTGTTCAAAAGCTGAAAGATGCCACAGATTGGGAGAAAATATTTGCACATCACGTTTATGTCAATTTAATTATTTCCAGGTTAAAAAAAAGAAACAAACAAACAAAAAAAACCCCAAATTTCAACACTTAACAAAAAAGTCCAAGAAGAAACGAGCAGAGGAATTTAGCTGGATTGCAGATATGTGCGTGAAAGTGTATTCGGTATCGTTAGTTATTAGGAAATGAGAGCAACACTATCACAAGCCAAGAAATGCAAAGGACGGCCAGCACCCTGGCGCAGGAGAGGGGCAGCCACGGTTTCTTCCTGAGACTCTTCCTTAGAGCTTCTTAAATGAACCGACCTGATTCTAGGCTCTGGCCTTTAGAACTAAAGAGAATAAATTTCTGTTGCAGGTTTCCATGGTACTTTGATATGACAGTCCCAAGAAACTAATATAATACACAACAGAGAAATTACTTTGAAAAATGAGGTGTTTTTCAAAGCCGGGTTACAGACGCTATAATGGAAGCTACATGGCCACAATAATGCAGCCATCTAATTCCCTGAGGGCTGCTATGGCTCTCACTAACCTTGGAAAAATAGGAAAGATTATCTGAAGACTGTTTTCTTTGAAAAAAATATATTTATCTTCAAATAAGTATACGTGGTCTATTATTTCATAATTCTTGACAGCCCCAAATCAATTTCTATTCTATGAGCTTTTGTAAATGGGGGAGAGTGAGTCACAGAGGACGCTTCCGGGCATAAAGTTGAGAAAGAGCATAGAGGCAAATGAATGTCCTAGGTTAGGTGCTGTCTTTGCCTCCAAACAGATGCCTAAGGAGAAGCTAAAAATATTACAGTGTCTGGGACATTGTCAGCCTAAGTATGTGGCTAAGATCTAGGTTATGAGAAAAAGGGGCCCCTAAGTAAATTCTTAGCTAAATAAAGTTAAATAACTTTTTCA
>NW_003852429.1:10551781-10552747 GCF_000181295.1 Otolemur garnettii
TTCTCAATCATTTCCATTTTCTGTGTTGTTGATATGAAAGCTTTTTCACTGGGATGACCCATAAGAAACAACTTGTTAATCCACTTACCTAAGTGGTGATTTTGTGTGGTTCAACCTAATACACTAATGTTATTAAAGAGTCAATAGAGTTTCTAAGATACTTCCTAAAAGAACACTGACCATTTCAAGAATTTGGTTCAATGTTTTTATAGCCTGGATGGTTGACAGGGGAGCTCACTCATGCTTACACGTGATATCGAGGTGGCCGAGATAGTCGATACACAGAAGGCCAGGCAGGAATGCAATATGACACAATCAGCTGACAGTCATGTGCACTGAATAGGATGAGTTCAGCTGGGAGCTTCCAAGGCTTTGTTTGTCAAATAGAATGATTAATTTGACAAATGTGAGAGAAATAGAAGATTTGCACAGACTGGAGCACATGAAGCAGAATTTTAAAGTTACAGCCAATCACAGACATAGGCCTGTGAAACTTGCCCAAATGGGCAACCTCTGAGCCATTCATTCTGACTATCTGGACCTTGTCCTGTGCATTTTGACTGCCACATTTAATTATCTGTTGGCATCAGATCAATGATTTCATTCTGTGTGGCCTGTGGATTTAAGACATTAAGACATAGTGTTGTCATCTTGAGTGATGTAAGAATGCTCCCCTTAAACCCATTTAAATTGTGCTCACAGTTCAAGGCCTAGTTAATGGTGAAGGAAGTCCAGACAGTCATCCTTCTTATTTCTACAGATCATAGACCATCTTGCTCAACTTAACATGAGGTGATAATCACTTCTGGCTGACATGAATTTCCTTGTATCAGGCTTGACTTTGAAGTTTGTTAAGTTCTTTGAGAACAAGAACCAGGTATTGTACATGTTTTGAGTTTCTGTCAGACTAATGTGTAGTCATTAAAAACATTATAGGTTTTTGTTTTTTTCTTTCTTTTTTTTTGA
>NW_003852429.1:10552989-10567065 GCF_000181295.1 Otolemur garnettii
ATTGCAGTTCTCATTGTTGTTTAGCTGGCCCAGGCTGGGTTTGAACCTGCCAGCCTTAGTGTATGTGGCCGACACCATCCCCCTGTGCTACAGACGCTGAGCCTATTAGTAGGTTTTAGCAGGTCTTAATACAGTTACTGATCACAAAAATAAAAACAGCATTGCCATCAAGCAAAATAACTATTGAGAGCATTAAAGATTGAGAAGTTTCTGTGGAAGCAGATGAATATAAAACAAAATATAGACCTATTTTTAATGTTAGTCTTATCCCAAGATGATATTTTATATTTCTGTAAAATTTCATTACATGTTTAATTCAAGTAAACATACGGCCAACGTTTAGCTGAGTGGAGCTTCCTGTAACCTGCCCTACCCCAGATTGTGGCTTTATGTGTTATAAGGTACAGGTAAGGAGAAGCAATCTCTGCTGGGCTTTTCTTCTCTTAAATGACGAGGGTGGAACTTTCTTTTCTTTTACAGTGCTGAATTTTCTGACCATGTAATTTATTAGATTTTTGATGTATTACCTTTATAAATTAATTTGATGGTTTTTACAATCATTTATCAAAGTTGATTGTTCAAATGAAATTCTCGTATTCCATATTCCATCCTACTATGTATAATAGCACTACACACTAGCCACTGTGATACCCATGTGTTTGAATTTATTACAGCGCAGTCTAAGTGGATGTTGTTCAATCCTCAGGCCATGGGGAGTGTGACTGTGGCAAGTGCAAATGTGACGAGGGATGGTCTGGAGACGCCTGCCAATACCCAACTCACTGTGACCTGACAAAGAAGAAAAGTAACCAGATGTGTAAGAATTCTCAAGATGTCGTCTGCTCGAACGCAGGTAAGAATGACCTGCATAGCCTCTGAAAATTCTTAAGTGAAATAATTAAATTTTGTTTGTAATAGAAATAGGTAGGCATGGAGAAATGTTGAAGGGAGTGAGACTACATTCGAGTATATTTTTTAGAAGTAAAATTTGGATAAATCAATAGAAACAAAATTTCATCTTGCTGGGACTGGCAAGTTGGAGACTCTCCAGCTGCTCCAAATGCCTCTCCTAGCAGGATATTCAATGGAAACAGCACCCCAGCCACATTGTATGAATTGGGAGCCACGATTTTGAATACTATATTACATCTTTAAAAATGGATTTATATAAACTGACTTAATTATTTTCTGTTACAGAACAAGGATGCTTTGAATTAATACCGTCACATCAAATAGAACCAAATCTTTTTAATTGGATAGATGTTAAGAAGTTCTGGTTACAAAGCTCATTGCAGAATATAGTGACAGCAAGATTTTGTGTTTGAACTTTTTTTTCTACATTTCACAGAAATCATTTAAAATTATGTCTTAAAAAATTACAGAGATGCTTTAAAAATTAGTTAGCAAAACCATATAAAATAAAACAGTTGCACTTTGGGATTCAATGACATTTAGCTGGTGTTACTATAATTACTCTTTTAACATTTGGCCTCAGAGTCACGTGCAGCCTCAGAGTCAGTGCCTCAGCTGTGATCCAACATGAACATCCCGAGGGGAAAGTGGTAAATGTCAGTGCTTGCATCCTACACCAGAGGTTTCTGTTTGGCGGTGTGGTCTGGACTTCTGTGGTCCTTCAGAGTGGTTCTACTGTGGGTCTGGAACTCGGTTCATTGCCTTACACACTAACGGTGCACTTTGGACTGCCTGAGCGAATATCTGCCCTCCTAAACCTTGCCTGATCTGCAGGGCCCTTCTACAGCCAGAACCAGGACTTTTCCACAGTCTGATGGTGACAAATACCCTGTGGAGATTAAACTCAGCCAGGGTGCTTTGCTTATAGCAGTTAGGCCCACGCCCAGAGAGGTGTGAGCTGATGGGCAGGAAACCAAGACGACTGGTCTTAGCAGGCAGGTCACGTTCTGGGTGTGTGATGTCCTTCTCACTTCCAGCACTTCACACTTTCCTTCCTCTCAGGAGGGTTTCTCCACCTCCAGTTTGTAACCGTCACCCTGCAAACACACACACACACACACACACACACACGTGCACACACCTCCCCCATAGCCTCTTTCACCTTGAAAGTCATTCCTTTCAAACTTCTTTCAGTAGCGAGACGTGAATTCTGTTTTGGATTTGAATTCTCTGTTTTTAGATTTACTTATTGCTTGTGAATAAAATCCAGATATTTAAAAAATAATATGTTATAAACCAAAAAGAGTTAATTTAGGAATCCAAAGGTGTTTCAGCATTAAGGAATCTAATCAGATACTTCACCACATTAAGATACCACGAAGGAGAAAATATGTTTGATAAAGTACAAAACACACTGACCCATTTCTGTGATATTTGTATTCTCTTCTGACATTGATACAATCATTTACTCTATCATTTATAGTCTAATTTTGTCGAGGGACCCAGTAGTGGTCTTTACAGTAAGTATCCCCCCTTCTTAGAGGATCCAGTCTATGGAAAATGTTGTGTTTAGTTTTTATCTCTCTTTAGCCTCTTAGTCTGGACCATTTTCACAGTTTTATTTCAAAGTTAAAATGCTAGGTTTTAGCATTAAAACTTTTCAATAAAATTGTCCCAACCTTTTTCAGAAAAATAAAATGTTGCGTTAGATTTATCTGATGCCTCTTTATGATAAGATGCATATTATACATTCTTAGGTAAAATAACAGATAGATGATTCTGTGGACTCAAGACGCTCTCTCTGGGAGGACATGATAGCCGTCTGCTCTCATTGGTGAGGTCAGTTTCGACCAGCTGGCCATGGTGTTGTCTGATGTCTCAATTCTGTTATTACTGATTTACGCTTTTCACAAATAAGCAGTCTATGAGGAAACACTTGAAAGCTTTTTTATATGTATTCTGTTTCTCATAAAATTACCCTGCCTTTATCATCCATTGATGACTTCTCTGATCTAGTATTCACAATGATAATTTTAAGATGATGATTTATGAGCTCCAATATTCATTCCATATTTTACCAGTTGACACTCAGTGTTCTACCACAAATGAGAATTCTCTTTCATTTACCAATTATTGGATATTTCATTTGCTTAATGATTTATTATCAGTCTGGAACCCCAGTTCCTATTATTTCCAGGATGTATTATTCATTTCGGGACAGCGGAGCCTCTTCAGCATGACTTTTGTGTCCTTGTGACGTGTCTCCGTTGTTTCTGTTTGCTTCATTTTTAACAGTCTTTACTTTTTTGCATAACAAAATATTCCAGGGTCTTGTACTTGCTTTGCCACAGCTTTGGAATCAGCCACTTCTCCAAAGATCCTTGATTCCTTTCAGTGAATAATGATGTTAGGATAAAAATTGTAAAGCACTGGGGATGTTTGCTTCTACTGGAGTGTATTTACTTCTTGTCTCTTTCCTCAGACAGACTAGTATGAAAATGTAAACAGAGGCATTCTCTCTCTCTCTCTCTCTCTCTCTATATATATATATATATATATATACATAATATTTATTTTTTTAAGGAGTTTATTTGAGTAAACAATAATTCATGAATTGGGCGGCTCTAAACTGGAAGAGGTCTCTCCACTAAGAGAATGCAAAAGGATACTTTTATAAGATGAACTCTAAAGTAAAGCAAAGAAAAATATTTGATGGATGGCTGTTGTAAAGTTGATCTATTCTGTAGGAACATCTATAGTTATATGAATTTATTGATTGCTTGAACCTAAGTTCTCTTTTTCTTTACTATATAGGCATTTATAAGAAGTGGATCAAGTAAATTTCACTTTTTTTTTTTTGCAAATCAAACAAGGTTGTGATCACTTATGAAGCCTAACTGGCATGATCTGCTCAAGGAATTCATTCTTCAGAGGATTGAGAATTGTAGTCAAATGCTATGTTCATAAGCTACTTGGATTTCTTTTATTTTCTCCTCTTTTAGTGTGGTTATGGTTCTCATTTGAAGTACAGTTGAGATGATTTATTTTAGATTGCTTTCAGTTTTAGGTTTTTTAACCCTTCCTCATCTTCTTCTATATAATTATACTATACAATGTGAAGAAAAGTAACATGCTTGCAAAGTTAAACCCAGGCAAGAACGCACGCCCCGAGAATCATCACTGTCATCCTTCCACCTTCCACCTGCTTACCCTCAACCTCATAGGTAACCACCTGGGCTTATTTCTACCTTATCTGTGTCTGTTTCTTTATAAAGGTTATATGTGTGTGTTGTTATTTTTTATTTATTGTTAGTGCAAATGGTAGTACACTATCTATGTTTTGCCACATTCTGCCTTTGCCACTCAATATTATGTATCTGGAATTCACTCCATATCAGTTGACATAAATCTTTCTCATTCTTTTTCCAAAAGCACAGTACTGAATTCCATGCATGTGATATATTTTATTCAACCTCGTATGCTTGAGCATTTAGACCATTTCCAATATTTTGAACTTGCAAATTGCAATGCGCAAAATGATCTGGTGCATATGTATTTTTGTATTTTTGGAGATGTATCCTCAGGGTAAATTACCAGAGGTGAGATTCTTGTGCAAAAGTTAAGTTCATACTCAGTATTACATTTCATCTTTTCTTTCTCACTCTCATCTCAGTATCTAAGCCTTTTACGGTTTACTTTGGCAACCTCATTTTTACCTTTTTAAAAATATTTAGAGACAGAATCTCACTCTGTGACTCTGGGGTTGAGTGCTGTGGCATCATCCTAGCTCACAGCAGCCTCAAACTCCTGAGCTCAAGAGATCCTCCTGCCTCAACTGCCCATGTAGCTGTAACTACAGGCACCTGCCACCACTTCTGGCTAATTTTTTTATTTTCAGTAGAAATGGGGTCTCATTCTTGCTCATGCTGGTCTTGAACTCTGGAGTTCAAGCAGTCTACCCTCCTCGGCTTCCCAGAGGGCTAGGATTATAGGTGTGACCCACTGCGCCTGCCTCACTTTCCTTTTAATACTTATTCCCAACAGCCTAATTGAGAACTGTTGCCCCCAAATTGCAGTAGCCCAGCATTAGCCTTTGAGTTCTTTCTTTCATATCACATTGTGATTTCCTGGGAATGGCTGGGAGCAGAAGGGGAAGATGAGGTAGATGGGGTACAGGGAGTGTGGCATAAGGCTGAAGGGCAGGATGAGTTAGAGCTGAAACTCACTCAGTGGGGGCCCAGAGAGGTGAGGCTCAGCATGCACCCCAGCATCCCTGCACAGGGGTACAGGCTGGTGTACAAGTCTGGTAAGTCATCCTGGAAAGAGTCTGCAATCTTAGGCACTGTGAAAAATCAGAGCTAAAATAATCTAGCACAAAGCTAAAGGCCAGTCCCAGAGACTAAGATAACTGGCACCCGAGAAGGAGGAGCAGCGTGACACAGCATGAGCACAGGAGTCTGGCACTGTCGCCTGGGCTTCCATATGACATGTCTTGGAGGCTCAGTTGTGAATTCTACCGATGGCTGAGACAGGAAGTCTCTGAGCTGCTGTAAACTTCCCGTATCCGCCAGGAATGGTTCCGAGGTGTGGATGGAGTGAGCCTGCTGTTGGGGACATCAGTGAGGAACTGCACAATTCAGAGGCAGAGACTGTTCCTTCCCATCTTTTCTGACAAAAAGAAAAACAAAAAAAAAATTCCGAAGAACCTCCAAAACAAAAATCCTATAAAAACACTTCTGCATATACAACCCTAACCAAGTTGCTCTCTCCTCGGAAACCATAAAAGGTTCTTGGTCTTCCACCAAATAAAATTTAAATTCCTATAAACTGCATTACCATATTCTGACCCTTTCCTATCTACCTTCAACCTAAACTCAAGCCAGAGATCACTGTTCTTTAATTTTCCATCCTTATTCCTTATCCTGAGTTTTCTTTCTTGACATCAAAAGTCTCTTCTTCATCTCCACTTGTTGGAATTCTATTCATATGCCAGATAAACCTCAATAGTTTTCACCTTCACTTTGTCTTTCATTCATAAACCCAAAATGAGGTTTAAAATTTTTACATAGCATTTGCCATGGAACAGATGCCTTTGTATCCTGTGTCTTCTGGTTACGTATAATTTATGTGGCAAGAGGTATATAAAGTGTGTGTGTAAAATCAAAAAACGTGTGCACAGAGGCATTCACAACGTATTTGTGGGCAGTGTTATAGAAAGTGTATTGATTATCTATCTCTTTCTTCCTGGTCTATGATTTCTTTAATTTTCACCATCTCATTATTCCTAATACCATCTGGTTCTTTGACAGTAACCTATTACGTAACAGGACAGTTAAATAACTGGATCCATGAGGGGCAGAAGGAATAGATGTGAAAAGAAAAAAGAAGAGTGTTAATTGGAGAACAAAATTCAGATGAACCAGTAGCATGAACTGTAGCATTTGGTTTCAAGTAATAAGAGAATGATACTAAATAAAAGTGACATTCACAAGAGCATTCTTAAGGTGGAAAAACAAGCTCAAATTCTGCAAAACTGTGAGAAAAACTTGTATAGGTAATAACAAATTGCAAGAGATCTGGGTAATGGAATCATGCAAAAGGTAACAAAATAAGGACATTGTCTGGGTCCATAAGTATAAGGTGAGTTTGGAGAAAATATTTGGAAATATGACTAACATACTCCACATCTTAATAGGAGAAGAGAAAGAACCCAAAATTTTCTGAAAGTCTACCATGCACTAAGCCCAGCAGTGTTTCTAGAAAAAACATAGGTGATACATTTATCACTTGGTCCTTACAGAAGTCCTATGAAGTAAGAGATTATCTGTGGATATGGAATCTGAGAGTTAGAGATGAAATTAATGACCTCAAAAATGCATAGCTAGTGAGGACTAAACCTGGGCTCAGCTACACGGCTGCCTTAGTCGGAAATCCACGCTCTCCAGTGCACCACACACAGAATGCCGTAGCCAGCAGCCTAAGCCAAATATCAGGACATGTTGGTCCCTTCTCCTCCTGCACCTCTCACCCCGTCAGGAGCCAGGTGCGGTCCCCTCCTCCAGAGAACATCCCCACACATATTTGCTTCTTTCTGTGTTCACTGCCATCGTCTATCTCAGCCTCTATCTTCGTTCCTGCAGACAAATGTAGCAGCCTCTTTACTCATTTCCTTATCTCACACTTGCTTCATTTCACTTATTCTCTGCATGGCAGCCACAGTAATCTGGTAAAAAAAAAAACCCATACCGGATCATGTGATCCTTTTGCTGAGCGCACCTCTTTGTCTCCTAATCATTCTTAAGGTTGGAAATCTTTTACATGACCTGTAAGATGTCTGTAAACTGCACACACCCTTGTTGCTTTATTTATTTCAGACCTTTTCTCATGTTACTTGTATACTTCAGTCCTGTTTGATTTTTGTCCCTTTTCTGTCCCTTTTTGTCACAGAGCTTGTGCAGTTGTCCCTTGCTGGCTGTGAGCCTGCTCACCGTGTCCCCTCTCTTGGCCATGCTCTTCTCACTTGGCTTTCACTTCCTCAGAGACTCTGTCTCTGACCCCCAGGTCTCTGGGAAATCCCTTGGCTAGGTGCTTCTGCAACACTTTGCACTTCTGTATTTTATCACCTTGCTTTTACTTAAACAAAACTGTGAGAGGAAGATTATGGCCGGCTTGAACCCCTGTTGGATTTTCAGATTCTGGAGGGGGGGTTCTGGTGAGTGATCAAGCCTTGATTGCTGTGATGATGAGTTAAAACCTCAAAAATATTCCTTAGAAAGGAAGTTCCTCAAGTGACTTTTCTACCCCTCAACATTATTTAAATGCAATATTACTTTCAGCTAACTCACTCTTGGGGATGTAATAAAACCATGACTTGGATGAATATATGGCCAGTGGTAGAATAGATGACTTCAGAACCTCTTTGTCACTGTCAGGTCCCTTGATACTCTGGTGAGTTTCCAGGACTCAAGACCTAAGAAAACCCAGTCTGGTCCCATTGTTACAAGAACACGTCTATGAAGACCAGCTAATGCTGACAATGAGAAATTATCTAAGGCACATGGGTTTTTCATTTATGCATTTGATAACAAATTGTTTCTACCAATATTCATTATATAAATATTATGTCCAAACAATGTGCAAAGCGTTGAGTAAATACTGGTGAGGAAGATAACCAAGTTTATTTCCCTCACAAAGCCTAGAATTTTCTGCTTTAATTCACTGCAGACTCAGCTGCAATCAGAAGATATTCACTGGTTGCATTGGTTGGATGGACACGTACCAAACATAGTAGCTTTGTACTTGGAGAGGTCGAATTTACATTCATTAAACTTTTAGAGATCAATAATAATAGCTGTGTGTTATAATTGCTATGCTATAATAATCTCAGGAAAGAATAGCTTGTTCCCTACCTCGTCAAACCCACAGAGATACATAACTAGAATATTAAATCAATTTAAATTATCTACCCTCTTGAAACAGGATAAAAATTCATTGGTGATAATTTATATGCATGTTTGATCTTTTCTTTGTTTTAATGGTTTAGGTACATGTCACTGCGGCAGGTGTAAGTGTGATAATTCAGATGGAAAAGGACTCGTTTATGGTAAATTTTGTGAGTGTGATGATAGAGAATGCATAGACGATGAAACAGAAGAAATATGTGGAGGTATGTATATTGACTCTGCAGAAATTAATTTAAAAGTATTTGCTTTTATTATTTCATTGTGCTTTCATCTCTGTATGAATCTCTGCTCTAGGTGTACTAATTCAATTTAAACCTATGCTTGTTTGGAAAATACTTCACATAAGGAGAATTAGACTGAGGCATTAAGAGTGGACTGATACTTCTTGAATGCAAGACCAAATTGTCCCCACAGGAGAGCCTTATCATTGTGGCAACAGGCCAACTGCATTGCTCTGAAGCGGTCCTGGAATGCCGCCTTCTCTGCTCAGCTCAGCTGCTTTTATCTGGTCTTTTTTTTCCTACTCTTTTAGCTGTATGTTTTAATTTTAGTCTTCCTCCCCTTTCTAAACCACATACCTTTAGATAATCTCCTGCCCTACTTGGGACGTTGAAGGCCAGTGGGGTTATTAGCCTAGAGTTTACGTCCTCCCTCCTCACAGACTCTACCCTTCAGTAACATTTTTGGTGACGTTTTCTATATAGCACTGTCACTTCCTCCATTTTTCTCTTGTACCGCTTTTTGTGTGTTTGACGGTACCAAGTACTGCTGCAAGGGCTTTAGGTTATTGTGTTAAGTTTCATAAATCACTCTAGGGTAGGAATTATTTTTATGCACAGAGACAGATGTGGGAACTGGGACTTGGAAAAATTAGGTAACTTACCCTGGGTCACTGCACAAATCATGGTAGAATTTAGACTTGTGACTGTCTGACACCAAAGACCGTGTTGCTGCCCCCAACCACTCACAACTGAGTCGGTGTCAGGGAGTTTGGAGCTCTGTGAGGAGAGTCTGTTCTCACCACCAATGTTTTCTTTTCTTTTCTTTACTGAACTACAAGCCCAGCCATGCCCAGAATTTCAATTTGCAACCTTCACTAATACTAGAAAAGGAAAGCAGTGGAAATCACCTAAATTCTGTTTAGGTGAATTCGTCTCTGAATTTATATTTCACTCATATTTGACAAGAAACCTGTCCGTGGACATCTGTCCTCCCTTTGGAAAGACTAGTTTTAGAAAAGTATTTCCCTAGAAGAAATGGGGGCAGATCAGGCCAGGAGGAACCAGAGGACCCTGAAAAAGTGTCACCAGGATATGACAAGTTGTCCCTTTGATTAGATTTCTGTAGCTTTGATGTCTGCAGTCATCCAGATACTCTTATTTTAGGCCAACTCAATTCTTTCTCCTTGGTCTTCTAGCTGCACAGTGCACCACCATAAAGCAAACACAAAAATCTTCTATTCATTTTTCCAAGCCAGTAACCTAAGCTAGGTGCTACTCCGACAATTTTTTTCTAAAGGGCTCAGTCCAGATCGATTAGTTGAATCCACCCACAAATATTACGTATTTGTCCTCTTGATGGTTCATTTCTAATTATCACAGATTAAGAAAGAGGAAGGGAACATTCTTTGGAGCCATTGTGTTCTGTAACATACCACCAAGGCAAAGTCTATTTGCATTTATAAATATAAAAAATTAGCTTCAAAGAACAGTGAATGTATTACTCTCAAAATTTCTACTTATTATTTCCATTTGAGGATTAAGCAATTTCATGGAGCAAAGTCTGACCAAGGACACCAGCACTCCAGTAAATACCCTTGGGGGTGATATTGCCTTGGTCACCCAAGAATGCATAGACCATGCATTCTCTATGTAAATCTCTAGTCTCTATTCTCTATTGTAAATCTTTCCATGTGTCATTTACATAGAACCAGTCAGTTGAGAGATGATTCTATAGTCCATCAGTGAAGCAATAAAAAAAAAAAGATTTTCTTGCTTTATCAGTTTACTCAGAGCAAAGAATTATGTTTATTGTCTAGAATGTGCATTGTCCTTGTGAAGTGTGCATTCTGACTGAATTATTCAGATGTGTCTTGTCACAATATTGTCATTGGAGTTATATGGATATCTGATTTAATTTTTCATAGCTGCACACTCAATGATTTCCTTGCAAAGTCCTAATTTAATACAGAATTTTATAAATATTCAAAGAATTTGGGTGTGAGCAATGTATATTTGTGATAATTTGTTAATATCACAACATATAGTGTTGATAATTTGTTAATATCACAACATAGTGTTGTTAATATCACAATATCCTTAACATATGTAGCCTGACGTTACAGGGAAACAATAAATTCTCTAGTCTAATAAGTTGACTGATCTTACAAAACCCGACTCCTAGAAAAGGTGATCAGTGCACAGTCTGGCTTCTTTCCAGTGTAGTGTTGAATTCCTGTCGCTTGTGATATAGCACCAGAAAATATTTCTGCTGCGTGCACATGTCAAGATCTTTTTAAGTTAATAAAATGTAGAGATGATATAGTTTTTTAGTGGTAAAATCATTTGATAGTCTTTGCATTTGCTTTAGTAAGCAAATTTAAAACTACAATTTGTTGTAAAAACGGCCATTATCTCTTAGGCTAAGAAGTTATTCACCATGGATACCCCAGGTAGACAGAAAGCATGGCACTGCATGCTCTGGCCTCAGTCCCTTTCTCTGCCTGTCACTACAGCTTTCTTCCTCTTCATCTGTCTGTCTCTGTCTTTCTAATGTACGTCTGCTTGGTGGAAGTCTCCCCTTAGACGTGAATAGTGTAGGAGACCAGAAAGTGCTATTCTGTTTCCTGCTTCTTATGTGAGTTTGACAGGCCCTAATAATGAAAATATGCTACTCGGAGGAAGAAAAATAGCCTCACGATCAGTTTTGCATGGGCCCTCTGGGGATAGGCTATCAGAGAAAAGAGATGAAAGAGCAAAGACTTCAGCCATAAATCTATAAAACACAAACTCCTGCAACACAGGAAGAATAGGTTAAAAACAAAACAGGACAAAGGACATACATTCATGTGTAGGTGACACAATTAACTACAAAGAAGGAAGAGCCAAAGAAGTGAATTTTGGGATAAAGGCATTCCCTGAGGACTCTGTAGGAGGGTTGACAGATGTGAGTGGGGAAGGCAAGGGTGTGACAGTGAGCAGGAACACATCACAGAGAGGCAAGAGTGGAAAGGAGTGACTAGACACACGGTGGGGGTGCCCTTACCTATCATTTGTGCCCCCTTGACAGGTAGAATGGAAATTGATTGTGAGACCAAAGAACCTTGCCATTTTGTTGGTCTAAAGGATGACTAAGCATTTACCAGGCTGAAAACCTCTCTTCCACATGGTGGAACTATAACTGCTTGTGCAACACAGTTGAATGAAAGATGCTCAAAAAAAAATATTGTGTGGTCACTCTGATGTATAGCTAAATAAATATACACTGCTGGTTTCTCAACAGCTGATTTGAAATGAAATATTTGAAATACTAATTTAAGAACTGTCTTTGGGGTGAAGGCTTACATACATTTCAATTGGATGCGCCATTGAGATGGAGAAGTAATAGATTTTAATAGTCTTTCATGTCATTTCTTTTAACAATACTTTATTTCCGTCAGCTCCCTGTCTGGGCAAAGTTAAAGGACACTTTGGTTTAATTTATTTGCATAATTATGCAGGTATAAGCAGAACCTTGTATATGATATTTTTTAGGGGGAAACTGTATAATTTGATTATTTTAAGCAAGGAATATGGAGCTGCTATATTATTTCAAAAGGCAAAAAACGATCACAAAGAGGTAGAAAGTTAATTCTGCTTTTAAAAGTTGCTTTTTTTCCTCACTGTATAAAATTCATTTTGGGTAAAGGCCACGGGAAGTGTTACTGTGGAAACTGTTACTGCGAGGCTGGTTGGCATGGAGATAAATGCGAATTCCAGTGCGATATCACCCCCTGGGAAAGCAAGCGAGGCTGCACATCTCCAGATGGCAAAATCTGCAGTAACAGAGGTGTGTCACTCATACACGCGCTGCGGACTTGGGAGGCAAACAAAGCTCTTAACACTCTTCTCTATTTCCTTCGGTGTGGGAGGAAGTCATCTTTTATTGTCATTTACTTTGATATAAATCAACATCTATGTAAAACAATCAACAATCTTATCTGTCCTATTATTATTGACTAGAAAACAAAAAGGTAAGAAAGTTGCTGTCATGCTTTAAGCTTCACTGAACTAATAGTTAACATAGGGGCTGTAGTGTCTTTGGCGGCCATCCAGAAATAGCACAGTACAGCTAAAAGGCAATTCTTGTAGATACTTCTGTTAAATGTCTCTTGACTAACAGAACCATCTACAGCATGAGCATCTAATTATCCAGACAGCATTCAGAAAACCCTCTTGTCTTAATTATGAGCAAAGTGAAGGCTTGGTTGAAATGCAGAATTGGTATAGACTAATTTAACTTCTACATGCAAGAATAAAAATATGATGTTGGACACAATACCTGTAGAAACTGTATATCAAATGCCCTTATGAAATCTAGGCAGGCCTTACACAGGAATTTAAAAAATACAGGGTCCATGAAGTTCATGTGCCATTTAAAATAAATAATGTGCAACTTAAAATTACACATGAACTTAATGGACTCCCTGTATAATATTACTATTTCTAAAATACAAAGCTAGCTGATTATTGATATCAAGCCCAGTGGTTTAAACACTGTGGAAGAATCTTTGAATACACTGTAATTTTTGCTTTGGCTGCTGTAGTGATAGATAAAAGAGAGCCACACTGGATTTTTCATTGCCTACTTGATGACATAAATAAGTGGCTAGGTTTTCTTCTACAAAATTATAAAAATATAAATAGATAGAAAGCTACATTTTTCATTTCTATAAAGGTTTTTTTTTGTTTGTTTGTTTTTTATTTTTTTTTGGCCGGGCTGGGTTTGAACCCACCACCTCTAGCATATGGGGCCAGTGCCTTACTCCTTTGAACCACAGGCGCCACCCCAGTATGTTGTATTTTAATAGACAATGCTCACACATTGCCTTTTAAGAACTGGCATACAAGAATAAAGTGTGCTGATAGTTCTTTACACGGACAAAAAAGAAAGCAAAAGGCCTGAACTTGGAACAAAAGCCATCAAGTTTTCCTTTATGTGGAAATCTCTGTATCATATGAATTCACTTTTTTTCTTTTAACCTGTAAGGACATGTTTTCTGCTTGAGTCCTTTCATTCAGCAGGGTTCACAGTCTTCCTCTGTGTGAAAGTTGAACTGGGCTCGGATTTGGAGATCTGGCAGAAGCAGGTGGGACACGGCTTGCCTGTGAGAGGCTCATTGTTCTGAGATCCGGAGACATGTGGCAGGACAGTGGTGGGCCCTAGTTGAGTCCCTTTTTCTCAGGAAGTAGTCCTCCCGTGTACTGTTTCTTTATCCTGGCCTCCCTAGGGAGCAGAAGGACACTGGTCTCTGCACATACACCCACCTTATCTTCTGTTCTTGTTCATCTTCAGGGTTGCAGATAGAACCCACTGTCATAGAATAAATGTCCTCTGTAGCCCATGTGGTTCATTCATAGTTTCACATGGGATCACTTGTCACATGACCGAGAAGCCACTGCTTCATCAGCTCAGCATGGCTGGTGGTCTCTGACCCCTCCTC
>NW_003852429.1:10577781-10579053 GCF_000181295.1 Otolemur garnettii
AGGAAGGAAGGACATGGTAAAATGGTAAAGCTAGTGAGAAATAAGAATTGGGTGGTGGGTGGGGGCAGCTTTCTACCTTGCCACAGATGCAGGCTTTATTTCAAAGGCAATGAGTAGGGAGCTGGTGATGGTTTTAAACAGGAGAGTGCCGTAGTTGCCAGACATTCAGTCTGGATGTCTGGGAAAATGTTGGTACCATTTACTAAAATGGGAAATATAGAAGAAGTTGTCAAGTTTGTTTCTAGACATCAAGCACAAAGGACCAAAGGTAAGCTAATGGTGAATATGTGAGTCTGAGCGTCAGGGCTAAGCAAGAGAACTGAAGGTGGGGGTGGGAGCATGGAGTTAGTAGTTAAAACTACCCTAGGGTTCAGGGTATGCCATTTAAGAATGCCCTCTTCAGACTATGAGATAAACATGAATTGACACAATTTAGAAATGGGAAATAAAGGATATATAAAACAGGCTATGTGTAAAAGTGGTGCACTTGTGACATGCTGGCATGATGCCTTTTTCACCCCCATGGATATGTTCCTCCTCATTAAATCCAAGATGCCAGTCTTGATCCTAATATTGAGGTGATTTCGGGGTTGAAAAATTCAAAATTACTCTATTATTAGGAAAATCCAGGGTCCTTTAAGCCAGTCCACCTCACTTTGAGGGAGTGGGGCTGTGAGAGAAAGAGAGGTAATGACACTTGACCCTTCAGCCCTTTCATGAGCCCCAGTTTCTGCTGTGTGTCCTTGAGGCTTAGAGCCCCCTCTGTAGATTGAGCAGGTGAAATGTCATTAAGGAGGTCTCTCTGGAGTAATTCCATTCCACCCCTTTACCCCTCCTTCTTCTGCCACTCCACCCATTTCCCCCCTCTCTCTTCTGCCCTATCTTCCTCCTCCTCACATTTTTCCTTCCTCCCTGTCCTGTGAGCCTCCAGACTGTGTGCATAGATGGGTAGGGGTGACAAGAAGTGAGGACGGGCAGTCAGCCTGGGTGTGAGTAATAACACGTCAGTCTGTAGCTGCAAATTTATGATTCGATGGTTGAAGTGAATTGAATGTGGCTAGTGATCTATAGCTTGGCTCCCACCCTTATGATGAGGAATTTAGAAGAGAGTCATATTCATGGAACTGCTACTCTGTTGGACCCTTACCCAGTTCTCTCTCACACCTTATTCCATTCTATTTTTTACACTAACTCAGGGAGGGAGACACTATTCTCTACATTTTTAACAGAAATTAACAGATTCAGAGAAATTAAGTAACTTGACAAAGTTCA
>NW_003852429.1:10579738-10581166 GCF_000181295.1 Otolemur garnettii
GCACGGTGTGTGTGTTCCTTCATACATACACATACATGACTTCTATACACACACACACACAGCACACACACGCGCACCCCTCAAAGACAGTACTATTGGAAAAAAATTTGAATGTGATTGCAATGACCAGGGCATGACCAGCCATCCTGCAGTACTGACTGTTCTGTTTGCTGTGTACAATTTACTTCCTGATCCTGAAATAACTCCTTTATTCCTGATGGCTGCTTCCCACTGTGGTCTATTTCCCAAAATTCTGTAATTGGAAAAATATGCCAGAGTATGACCTTAAACTTTACTTTTAGCTGCCTACAAAAATGATGAAAACATAAGGAAAGTCTTGGCTTAGAGTTACTTTTGTTTGGAAAATGAAATAATTTGATAGAACTATATACTACGGGGGGAAATTTGTCCTTGCGGGTTGCCAATGCATTAAAGAATGAAAGTGAAGGAAATGATTAAGCATATACAGTTTACAACATCTTAAAAAGGAAAATCAATATATTGAATGGATTTTTTTAAATAACAAGGACTAGTTACATCTAATTTATTCCCCAAAGCTTTTGTCTATTGATGGACTGCATATTACTTTGTAAACAGCTACTTGTAAACATTAGACCCAAATTCATGGGGCTTTTTAGATCATTTTTAAAGAAAGAAATATACTCTATAACTAAAGAGTTGGAATAGATGTCTAGAATAGACAACAGCTGCATTAGACTGATATTTTCTAGAATTTGAATAGCTTAATCCCAAAGAGTACAATGGTTATAAATAAAAAATAAGTTGTGGTGACAATACCCTTTTCTACCATAGCCTAAGAGCCTTTATAGCTCCTCCCTTCTCCACATGGTCCTGATGCTACTCCATAGCTGCTCCTGCAACCCTTTCTGTCCATGTGGTACAGAGCGGGTTATGGCCGTACTAGTTGATTATACAACATGGAGCAATGTGGTGTTCTTACACTGCTCTGTGTGTGTCTGGATGTCTGTTTGTGTGTGCCTATGTGTGTGTCTGCCTGTGTGTGTGTTAAAAAGTATATATAGGTCTTTGGAGACCAGTTCTCTTATTTGAATTCTTCTGCTGTTTGATATGGGAGATAAACAACAACATTCTGTATGTTCTCTACTTGTCCATCTTCTGCCTACCCAGTTTAAAGGAATAATTGTTAGATGCAATGAAATGAACTCCTGCAGGTTTAGCATACACATAAATTTGCCAAGCTAGCATGGAAGCATTGCATTTCAGATCCATGTGGTAAATTTTTCCCTTTATAGTTCTTCTGTTTGATAGACAAAGTAATTTGATAGACAAAGACGTGCTGCTACCTTTCTGGGGTAGCCACACATCTAGATCAGGACATGTGTCTGCTAATTTCTTCTCATGGAATTTTTACTATTTGAAACTCGGTAGACTGCTACAAAAGGTTTT
>NW_003852429.1:10581494-10582909 GCF_000181295.1 Otolemur garnettii
TGAGAGATGTAGGATATCATTTTCATTACTCAGAAAGCAGAAGTTACATTTATGTTTTAAACTTCTGTTGATTCATCTCTTATAAATGTTTACATTAGGCAACAGCATTGTCAATACTACTTTTAATTATAGTAGAGGATAATTATAGCATATTATCTTTAGTCTTTGCTTTTACATTTGCTTCTTCTATGATATTCACTGGGATATTGATTTAGGAAATCCTACTTTCCCCAAACAGCAAAGCCTTCAAAAACACCCTAGGCTGCTATTTCTTCCTGTTCACTGCTCACCATAATATTCACTAAAACTTCAGAAATTGCATGCATTACCAATGTTTGACTTAATTTCACTCATATTTGAAAAACCCCTTCTTCCATCAACTTGAACTTGGTCGATTGATATTAAATCTTGATGGCAAAGTATAGGGGACACATAGGTGGATGTTTCAGGAAGAGAGTAACCATCCTGAACTGAACAATATTCTCCCACTTTGATACCTTCGAATTTAGGGGTTAACCTGCAGCCAATCACAGCAAGGGCACTGCCTGATAAAGTCATCCCAGTTGACTTCAGATGAGTTTTGATTAAGTAAGGCAAGGGCTGAGCTACAAGGTCAAAGTGGAAAGCCCAGGAAGATAGGGGTTATCACATGCATGGCAAAGTGAAGACACATGATACATGTTCTTCCCAACTTGGCTCAGAGTTGATGGTGCTTGGAGGTGAAGCCTGGATTTACAGGACTAATCCCAGAGAATGCTCATGAGGCTCCGTTAAGTACACAGGAAACAGCATTGGAAGACCGTAGAGGCTCTACTTTCCTCCTCAGGTTTACGCAGAGCACAGAAATAGCAATGGAATATAAGAATAAAGCAGCAATAATGGCATCAAACTCAGGAAAAAGTTCACAGGATTAAAAGCTGCCCAAACAAAATAATAATAAAAAATAAAAACCCAGAAAATGAATATGGGAGTGTGAAGGTAGACGACTGCCAGAGATGTCTTCTTCTGGGTTTAGAGTATCTGTATTTTAAAAAATTTTATTTATGGATGGTGCCTGTGGCTTCAAGGAGTAGGGCGCCATCCCCAGATGCCGGAAGTGGCGGGTTTAAACCCAGCCCCTGGCCAAAAACTACAAAAAAATAAATTATTTATTTGATTTCTTTTTATATTAATTGGATCAGATTCTAACTCTAAAAATCTCTTTTTAATAACATCTGACTTTAGGATTTGTTTTATTGCACCACAACTTTTTTTTTATGTTAACCTATAAATGACCATCAGATAGAAAATAGTGGCTGCACTCTTACACATGTGTTTCAACTATACAACTTGAGAACTTTCTTCCCCTGGGCACTGCTCTCCCCTCACACCAGCATTTGCTCCCAAGGTTTCTGCCCCATTCTTTTGCCTGGGGG
>NW_003852429.1:10583160-10632700 GCF_000181295.1 Otolemur garnettii
AGTTTTCTCCTGGCAGACCTCATTGTCCCTGAGATGGAACCACTTGTCTTCACAAATTTCAAAGGCATTGACTCCTATAAAATAACAGAATTGGTTGGAACTTAAATGTTAAAACTTTATGTGTTAAAAGTCTTAACACAATAACTAAGAAAATGACATGAAGGCTATGTTAACCAGTTGGACGAAAATATTTCAAATTGTATATGAAAACACCATACTGTACCCCATGATTGCATTAATGTACACAGCTATCATTTGATAATAAAAAAGCTGGTATTTATAATGCATTTACAATGTAGGTATGTTTGTTCTAATTTACATGAAGGTTGGGGAGAAGTATAGGAATTTCTTAGTATGGGACAGCTAGATAGCAATATCCAAGGAATCTAATAGTCTCTGAAATGCAAGTGTTAATAAGTATAAACTATTAATGGGAAAATGCTCATATTGGAAGGCCTAAATGATCACATTAACAATCACATATTCATTAATAATTACAACTTTTTTCCTTTAAAATGATGAGTTCTGAGGCAGAAGATGATAGCAATTCATGATTGTTTCTTCAGTTTGTTGAATGACTCTCTTATATAACAGGTTCTCAATAAATGATCATTGGATTGAATTCAGTGTTAAATGAGAGATTTGGATTCAGTGATCCCTAATATCTCATCACACTTTGACCTATTATTTTGCAATTATCTCCATAAAGAATAAGGTTGGGCCAGGCATAGTAGCTTATGCCTGTAATCCTAGTACTTTGGGAGGCTGAAGTAGGAGGTCTACTTTAGCCCACAAGTTGGAGGCCAATATGACAAGATCTTGTCTCTCAAAAAATTTAAAAAAAAATCCAAAAATCCAATTTGGCCTGTACTTGTAGTATCAGTTGCTTGGGAGGCTAAGGCAGGAGGATTGCTTGAAACCCAGGAGTTTGAGGCTTCAGTGAGTTATGATAATGCCTTTGTCTCTAGCCTGGATGACAAAGTGAGACCCTGTCTCTCCTGACTTAAACAAACAAAAATCCCAGGTCGTGAAAAGTTTCTGCAAATTTGTGTTGTCCATTTTCTTCAAACTCAGCAGATGGATTCACAAACCTCAGGGTCTAGACTTCATTGAAAGTCAATTTCCACATTGCACGATATACTTTCATATCTGCCCACAAAGATAAAATAGTGTGAGTTTTCCTGCATTAGTATTGTACCTGATAACATTTTAAAGGTGTAATTCTACTTCTGTTAAAACTCTTCGTGTGTTTTTGCAGTAATTATAGAAATCTGCTTTGTTCTGCATCTGTAATGATGAGCATATTCAAGTTTATTAGGAATTAAGAAAAGCTCAGTTGAAATTATTCTTTCCTCTTCTTAGTTAGGTATGTGAGCTCAAATGAATACAAATAAGAACATCTCATTTTTACATAGCATTCTAAAATAAATAATGTACTTCCCAATAAGTACAGATAGAAAATGTATTATTGTTATGTTTAAAAATGAAATAAACTCAAAGAGGTTGTCATTTAATCAGCCCCACTTTGTTGGTAGCATAACCAGGATTAGAAAACACCGTTATATTAACGATGTAGGCTGTTTTTTGCTATTGCATACCACTATTCATCCCAGTTCTTCACAACACCTGTATCTATGTGTCAAGGAATGTAATGTCTGTCCTGATCCCTTTTGTATATAGTAGATTGGTCTTCAATAATTGTAAACTCCATGTAGAGTACCAGTTATAAGCTAAGGGTCTCTAGGTTGAGCAGGTGGAACTTTCTAAAAAGTGAGTGAAAATAAAGTGTGGACACTCCAGAAGATAAGATTGTGCTTCAGTGAAATATCCCAAAAGGAAATTGAAAAAATGATCTTATTTGCAATAGTGTCAAAAATAAAATACTTAGGAGTGAAATTAACTAAGGAGATGAAATATCTCTACAATGAAAATTATAAAACATCAATGAAAAGGGTTGAAGACACAAAAATGTGGGAAGATACCTCACATTCATGGATTAGAAAAAAATTAGTACTGTCGAAATGTCCATGCCACCCAAAGTAATTTATAGATCCATTGCCATCCTTGTCTGAAGTCCCATGGTGTGACAGACAATTGATTTTAAACAAAGGTGCCAAAAAACACAGATTAGGGAAAAGACAGCCTCTTCAATAAATGGTACTGGGAAAATTGGATATCTATATGCAAAAAGGGGAGACTAGGCCTCAATTTCTTGCCAAACACACACACACACAAAACTCAAAATGCATCAAAAATTTAAATAAAACCGAAATCTATGAAACTGAGAAAAAATAGGGAAAATTGTTTATGACATGGTACTGGGCAAGGACTTTTAAAAATAAGACTTCTTCAACCTGAGCCAAGGTGAGACCCTTCCTCTACTAAAAATAGAAAAATTTAGCCAGCCATTGTGGTGAGTGGCTGTAGTTCCAGCTATTTGGGAGGCTGAAGCAGAAGGATCACCTAAACCCAGAAGTTTGATGAGGCTGACACCATGACACCCTAGCCTGGGGAACTGAGAGAGATACTGTTTAAAAAAAGTAAACAAAATAAAATAATAAAATAGACTTCAAAAGCATAGCAACGAAAATACATAAATCTTTTTTCAGTTTTTAAACAAACTGAAAAACTTTTGTACAATAAAGGAAACAATTAACAGAGTAAAAAATCAGCCTGTAGAAAATTTGTAAAGTTAATGGCAAGAATATGTAGGAATTTTAACTCAAAGCAAAATAAATAAATAACCCAATTAAAAATGGGGAAAAGGCATTAATAAACATTTATCAAAGTAAAACATTCTAATAGTGAACAGGTACATGAAGAAATGCCCAATGTTGCTATTCATCAGAAAGATGTAAATCAAAACCACAATGAGATACTGCCTCATTCCACTTAGAATAGCTATAATAAAAAAAGACAAAAACAAGTGTCAGCAAGGAGATGGATAAAAGGAAACCCTCTACATTGTTGGTGGGGTTGTAACCTGGCGTAGCCACTATGGAAAACTGGATGATGGTTCCTCAAATGATTAAAAATAGAATTACAGGGTGGCACCTGTGGCTCAAAGGAGTAGGGCAGTAGCCCCATATACCAGAGGTGGTGGGTTCAAACCCAGCCCCAGCCAAAAATTGCAAAATAAATAAATAAATAAATAAATAAAATAAATAGAACTACTTTATGATCCAGACATTACACATACAGCAATTTGGCATATACCCAAAAGAAATGAAATCAGTATGTCAAAGATATATCTGCATGCCCATGTTTATTGCGGCACTATTTATAGTAGCCAAGATGTGAAATCAACCTAAGTGTCTAACAACAGACAAATGGATAAAGAAAATGGGGCCTATATTAATATGGCATACTATTCAGCCATAGGAAAGAATGAAGTTCTGTCATTTACAACAACACGGGTGGACATGGGGGACAGCATGTTAAGAGAAATAAGCCAGATACATGAAGGCAAATACTACATGATCTCACTCATAGGTGGACTCTGAAAAAAAAAAAAGAATTGACATCAGAGAAGCAGAGACCAGTATTGCAGTTAACAGAGACTGTGGAGGGGAGGGCGAAGAGGAGGATAGGGAAAGGTGAGTCCATACATGGAGTAATTCAGGTACATATGGTTAATGGTAAGCTATGACGTATTACAAAATAGCTGCAAGAGAGCTTTTGAATGTCTTCCCCTCCAAAAAAGATAAATGCATGAGGTAATAGTCACACTAAATCTCCTAAACTGATCATTCTACAACCTATTTATGTATTGAAAAAAATCACATCACACTTCATAAATATGTGCAGTGTGTCAATTAAAAAAAATTAAAAGTCCTGTGGAATTTTTTACAGATGTAAAACTATCCTAAAATTCATATGGAACCGCAAATGACCATTAATAGCTAAACCAATCTTGGGTTTAAAGCAAAGTTGAAGTCATCTCAATTTCTGCTTTTGAATTATGTCACAAAACTATAGTAATCCAAACAGTATAGTGCATAAAGACAGACATGGAGAGACTAACAGAATTGAATAGATAACACAGAAATAAACCCACATAGTTACAGGTAATTGATTTCAGACACAGATCATAAGAACACACTTGGGGAAAGGTCAGTCTCTTCAACAAATAGTGTTGGTTGAGATAACTGGATGTCACATGCAGAAGAATGAAATTAGACTCCTACTACACACATAAATCAAATCAAAATGGATTAAAAATTTAAATGTAAAACCTGAAATTTTAAAATCACTACAAGAAAACAGGAGAAAAATCTTCATGTAATTGATGTTGGCAATGTCGTGGATATGACACTAGAAGCACAGGCAACAAAAGCAAAAATAAGTCAGTGGGAACTAAAACGTTTCTGCAGTAGCAAAGAAAATAATGAACAAAATGAAAAGGCAGTTTATGAAATGTGAGAAAATATTTACAAACCATACATTTGATGTGAAATATGAGAAAATATTTATAAACAATTGATAATTCCTCAATAGCAAATAACTGGATTAAAAATCAGTAAAGTACCTGGATAGGCATTTTTCCAAAGAATATATGCAAATGGCCACTACATATATGAAAAAGTACTCAGCATCATTAATCATCAGGGAAATGCAAATCAAAACCACAATGAAAATGTCACTGCATGCCACCTGTTAGGATGGCTGTTCTCAAAAAGTCCAAAGGTGAGTGTTGGTGAGGTTGTGGAGGAAAGAGAGTGCTCATACCTTAGTGGCGAGGGTGTAAGTTGGTATAACCATTATGGAGGACATTTTGGAGTTTCCTTTAAAAATTGAATATAGAACTATCGTATGATCTAGCATTCAGGGGGTATGTATCCAAAGGAAGTAAAATCACCATCTCCAAGAGATATCTGCACTCCCATGCTCAGTGAAGCCTTATTTATTCTAATAAATATGTAGCAACAACCTAAGACTCTGTTGAAGGATGAATATGGATAAAGAAAATGTGGTAAATATACATGATGGAATATTACTCAAGCTTAAAAATGAAGGAACATCCTTCATTTTCCACAACATCTATGAGCCAGGAAGACATTGTGTTCAGTGAAATTAGCCAGACATAGACAAGTGCTGCATAAGCTCACTAAGAGCTGGAATCTGAGAAAGGCAGCCTCATAGAAACAGAGAGAAGGGTGGACACCAGGGAGGTGTCCCTTGGAGAGGAGACACGGAGTTGTCAGTCAAAGCATGCAAATATCCAGCATCATAAGACAAAAAAAGTGCTGGGATCTCAATGTACCACCTGGTGGCTGTAGTTAATGTATTGCATACTTGAAATTTATAGGAATTCTTAGGTATTCTCACCACACAGACACACAGGTAACAAGGTGATAAATACATTAATTAGCTTGGTCATGATAATCATTTCACAATGTATATCTGTATTAAACCTCGATGTTGTACAACTTAAATACCTATGTATGATTTTTATTTGTCAATTATACCTCAAAAAAACTGGGAGAAGACCTCTTTCAAATTCTAGATTTTCATTGTTTTTTGTCACTTCATGGTTCCTAATTTTTCTGTAGTGTGAGATCTCCATAAATAAAAATCAATTGAATGGTTCATTTAAAAAATCCTGCTTTCAAAATAAATTGTTTTCCTTCTCCTATGACTCTCCTTCATGGGAATTAATTACCAAATCCATCAAATACCCAGTAGACCAATAAAGTCACACGTACCTGAATTTTGATACATCCCAGTGTATAGCCCTACTGAACTGCTTATCTTTGGTTGCTGCATTTCTTTACCCCTCACAATGAACTAATATAAATCAGTTATTTAAGAATTTGAGAAAAATGTGTCTTTGCCTGTGTGTTTTAAATTTCACTAATTAAGATCCTGACTCATTTGTGACACTCACCGTTAGAATGAAAACGAATTCCGAGTTCATTATCTTTGTGTATGTTTTCATTCTTTTGCTCCTCTCATTGTGAAGGTCATGGACAGTGTAACTGTGGAAGATGTGACTGCAGAGTGGGCTGGTATGGGAAGAAGTGTGAGCACCCACGATCCTGCCCGCTGTCGGCTGAGGACAGCCTCAAGAAGTGTCAGGGAAGCTCTGATCTGCCTTGCTCTGGAAGGGGTAAGTGGGGTTTCTCAGGGCTTGTCACTGCCCCCTAATCCTATAATTCAAATGAATTTAGGTCACATATCTTATTTAAAAAATAGCTGAAATCCCTGAATAAGGGATGATTTGTCTTTTCAAAACTAATAATAAATCCAATTTCCATGAGTGAAAGTACATGGAGAAATCTCTTTCTCTCTCTCACACACACATACACACACAGTCAGCTCTCAGTCTGGCTTTGGGGTATGTTCAATTTCAGTTCAAGGTTGATTCAATCCATTATTACATTTTTAAAACAATTGAATGTTTGCTTAAATCTCTGTAAAGAGACTAATTGTCCACTGACATTTATTAAGCCAAGTAATATTATTTTGAGGAGATTTGTTGGCTTTTGAAAAAGGGTCAAATAAACAGACAGCTCCGAATAAGCTTTTGCTGTTTTTAGAAGGCTTGTAGCCTCAGGTGTGTTCTTTGCGTGAGATCAGTACAAATTGGAGAAGGAAACCTCATCTAGAGAAGTACACTGGTTCCTTTCTTTTTGATTTATCAAAACAAGAAATACAATTTCCTCTCTCACACAAGAACAGCAAAGTTAATATGAAGTATGCTTGCAGAGGAAGTGGTAATTGAAGTTATTATGAATTTTGTTCAAGAAAGAAGAAAAGGAAAAAGACTGTTTTCTCAAATGTTAGATCAGAAATTTAATTTTCGGCTGAGTTTTTATTTTTAGATATACTTTTTAATTGAGATATAACTAATACACCATAAAATTCACACACAACTCAGTATTTCTAATATAATCACAGAATTATGCAACCCATCACCATTATCTAATTCTAGAGAATTTTCATCACCACAGTAGCTCCTGTACCCTATGAGTGTCACTCCCCATTCTCTTGTCCCCCAACCTCTAGACAATATCAATCTACTTTCCATCTCTATGGATTTGTTTATGGTAGATATAAATGAAAACATAAAGTATGTGTTCTCTTTGCATCTGGATTTTTTCGCTTAGCATGTTTGCAAGGTTGATCAATGTGGTGGCATCTAGCATCATTCATGCCCTGTGATGGCTGAATAACATCCATTGTGTGGCTGCACCATAGTCGTTAACCATTCATCAGTTGATGGACATTTGGACACAGGTGGTTTCTGCTCTTTGCTTATTATGAATGATGCTGCTATGAATATCCACGTGCAAATTTTTGTGTGAACATGGTTTTAATTGGGGGGCATATATCCTACAAGTGGAATTTCTGGGTCATCTCTTGAATCTGTGTCTAACTGTCTGAGGTACTACAAACATGGCTGTACTGTACCCACCAAAATCTGTGAAGGTTCCAGTTTCTCCACATCCTTGCCATTGCTTGTCTGGTTTTTTTTTTTTTTCTTTTTTTTGATTACTTCAAGATTATTGGCACCATAGATATTTTCTCATATCCAATATTTTTCTCTAATGATTATGAATAGGATGTAGGTAGAAGAAATTTCTTTTTAATTTTGAAAATATTTCTGACCAGCCCTATGTTTCACCAATACCATGAGATAGGAACCATAGTTCCACCTGTGTTAAAAATACTGTCCTAATAGTGATGGGTAAGCTGAGCATGCTTTTAAACTAATGAAGATTAAAATTAGTATCACTCAGACTGCTGTTGTTTACTCAGAATTATAATCTACAGTCAAAAATGAATTATTTTACAGTATTATTTTATATTTACAAAAAGCTTTAGCTGTTATGTCCAGCCATGGTTAAAAAAAAAAAAAAAAGAACATAGGGGGGCTAATAGCTAATAAGTGTCTCTTTTTATTCAAAATCTGTGTATCTTTTCAAAAATCTGCTGTAATACTGGGAACAATTTCACTCCAAATTGAAAACCTTGGGGGTAAAGAAAATGACTTTATCTCAGAAATAGTTTTTTTACCGTTTGAGAAAACTTTTCCAGTTATATTTACCTAGAAAAGCTTAGGTACAGTGATTTTTGTTGTTATCTCAAAGTGATCAAGTGTGGGGAAGTCTGAAATGTCAAAATGTTACTTAAGTTTAGGGATGTTCATTCTGTAAAATTATTAGAATCTCAAAGGGTTATGTCACTAGTAGAAATAAATAGAAGTAAATAGAACAGAAATTAATAGGGATATGTTCTTCTTTTCAAAAGAAAACAATTGGACAAAATTTACACATTTTTCACATGTGTTTATATATTGAGGTTAAATAATGACAAATTATATAATGGAAAATTAACATATTTTATAAGCACATGAAATATCTCTCAAATATAGAAAATGAGCAAGTATATATTTGAACCATTGATTTTCTTATTTGTCTCTAATACTTTTAATATATAGAATAAGTGCAAGAAAATTATTGTGGCCTTATATGTGTATATATATTATTTATATATATATAAACTCCAACTAGATGTGTTCTTCCAACGCACATTAGTTCCTTGTCTTTCTTAAGATTCGCTAACTTATTTAGCTACCATTTTTAAATGAGAGTATATGTACAGTTTGATTAAGAAGTTATTGGATATAATAAAAATAATAATTAAAAAAATTACAGTTCATGTAAGCCTCTAGAAGTATCTTACAAATAAATAATAAGTTTCACTAGTCTCCTAACAGAGAAGTGAAGGTGTTGATGAGTGAAATGATTTCCCAGGGAACCATAACAAAATGAATTTCTGAGACTGAAAAGCAAGAATTTACTACGGCCAGCCTAGTGCTTGGGCCAGTGGTCAAAGACCCTTTTTTCCTCATGATGTTACATCTGCAAACTCATTGGCATCGGACGTTTCAAAGCAAATGGTCCACACGAACACTTTTCAAGGATTAGTTTTGCAACTTATGAATGAAAACTGCAGCTGTGGTTACAAGAGTGCAGAAAGCAATTACAGGGCCCATCAGTTCTCGAGCCTGATAGTCTCATCACCTCACCAGCTGAGATAAACTTAAAAAAAAAAAAAATTCTCCTGGTAGAATGTATTGAAGCTCTTCAGAGACCAAGTGAAGGCATTTTTTAAAATTAAAATTTAAATTAGATTACTTGCTTCTGCTGGTGATGACTAAGTGTGATCATTATGTTTTGAAGGTAGGGGAATGCCTTACCCCAGTGGTTCTCAACCTTCCTAAGGCTGCCATGTATTTTCATTGTTACAAAGAGGTCACGACCCACAGGCTGAGAACCGCTGCCTTAGATGATCTTCTAAATTCTCTGTTTTTCCTATAACTACTTGTTTTCCTATTCCTTATTGCCTATAGATATCTTTTCACTTAATTAGATGTATCTCATATAGACACATCATACAATATTCATTTTAATTTCAGCTCTTGGCAGTAGGGGTGGGGACCACTTTTTCCCTTCTACGTCAGTGCTCTGCTCAATCACTATCATGGCTTGTGATGGGTTCCCTGTGAGTTTTAAACACTTCCTGGCATAAAAATATATTCCTCTTATTACTGAGGTTCCCATGAGCATGAGTCAGACTGGTCCAAAAACATGAGCAAAAGTGTGTTGTGTTGCTTGTGAGCAGACGCCTCAAGAGGCAGAGAAAGATTTGCCATCCTTTCTTTCTGACTTGAGGATCTGCAGTACAGGAGATGGTCACGGATCCATTTGCCTGGGTTTCTGGGTGAGGATGGTTGGCAGGCACCGCAGCGGACATGACAAGAGCTTACGACATGAGTGAGAAAGAAACTTCTGTTTTTTCTAATAAGTACGAGTTGGGAGTTGTTTATTATAGCACGACTCTTCACTGGTCCACTTTTCCACATACAAAATTTAGGGAATAAAGTTAACTCAATGCAAATAAACTAGCAAACAACAAAAATCACCTTAAAACCTGAAGAGATAAGCATGTCAACAGCTGAGGCTTATAATTGTATGTATATATTATTATCATCAGTACCCAAATCAAGATAAATATAAACGTGCATTGACAGAGGATGCCAAAAATGCATACACAGTTTAAGAAAGGAAAAAACTGTATTAAATTTGTAATACTCAATATATACCAATAACAAAAGATGAATGCAAGTCACATTTCAGCACCTCTTGTAATTGCAGAAGTCAAATGTGACTTGAGTGTTACAATTTTAAAATGTAGACATGTTTTGGCAGCCTGTGTATTGTGCAAATAAATATATTTATTCTGTCAACAGTTTATATACTCTCATTCAATAGGTAAAATGCTAAGACCATAGATTGCATTTTTAAAACTTCCTAAAAACACAATGAGGAAAAAGTATAAAATTATTCTTTTTACAGAAAATGACATAGGAAATTTGAAGTTTCGCATCTTATGTAGTAAGATTTGGAGGTCCAGTTTATAATAATAATAAAAAAAATCTTACTATAGGCCCTCTGGCTCTAGCTCTGCTGTTATAGATAATTTACAGGTTATTTTAACATACCAATTTCCTTAACCATATATAATAAATATGTTTGCATGTTCTAAATGTAATACTGCCAAACACTGAAATGACTGCATAGTAATCCATTATGTGGTTGTAGCAAAATAATTTAACTCTTCCTTTTTCATTAATATCTGTATTCAAGTTCTAAGTGCCATAATTTATATTCTTATAGCAGAATTTGTGTATAAATCCTTAGAATTAATTCTTGGCTATGGAATGCATAGATTTAAATGAATCAAAATAGGTTAAATCTTTTCAGTTAAAACATGCCTAAACAATTCATAATGTCTAGAAAACTTGTCCAGCACACCACCTTATCAGGAGCGGAAGAGAGGTTCTCTTCACCCACCCGTAGTGACACTTAGGTAATCTGTTGGCCTTTATTGATGTGTTTTGCTCTTAGTGTTATAAACTTCTGCCATTTATCAGACCCCTTTCGTTGACTTTTATAATCACTGCAATGAATGATTTATCTGCAGGCATTGTCATGGAGAGGCTGTGTTGGCAGGATTTGCCTCCTTTGCTTATCGTTTGTCCTTGTGGCTAAGTCACCTCTTTGTTTGGGACTGGAATCCCATGTGCTTTGGTTGTCTGTCCTCTGTGGCCTTTGGTTTTCTTTCATCAGACTTCTTCTAAGAGCTGGTGCGTACATTCTGCCTTAGACATAGAACCACACACTCCCATAAGGGAAGGTGTGAACTGGAGGGAGAATGATGAATTGAGGATAATTGTTTAATATTGTAGCTTCTAGAAGAGAGAAGCCATGTCCTCATTTTTATCAATTAGTATACGTTAATTAATGAATTAAGCAAATTGTTTCAATTCCCTGACCTAGGAAGATACTTTCAAAGAGTAATTGCATGTCCAATTCCCACCATCTGGAGATTTTTCAATTGAAATCATAATTTCTCCCTCTCTCTCTTATTGGCAAAACACATCTTTAAATTTTCCTATTTTATTTGTCAGAGTAGTTTTTAGGCATGGTTTCTTTTTCTTTCTTTTTTTTTTTTTAATATTCATTCATTTCTGTACTCTCTGTGATTTTGGACAACAGAATCATCGCTTGTCTTATTCGTGTTTACAGAGATGTGATTAATTTGGAACAAAGAGAAAGTTAAAAATTGGAAGTCTTCCAAACATTTTCAATTAAGCACCATACCACATATAGTGATTTTGATTATATTTTTACAATCTTCTGTGGCCTAATTAGCTGTCTAATGGTCAGTTAACTGCTGCAGGAAGAGGCACAAAGTGTTCAGGCGGCAAGAAAAGCCCAGTGTGTGTTCGGTCAGTAGTACCTCCAGAAAGCAAGTGAGATTCAGATTTACCCCATTCTGAGAGCCCTGATAGATTGACCCACCATGTCTGCCAGTGCTGGAAGGCCCTGGAACAGTCATGCACCTAATTGTGTTGTTTCAAACCCAGTATACAAACCATAGCCAAAAATGATAAGAAATGACACTGCAAAGTAAATTCCATACTATTCCTCATCCAGAACATTCTTGCTTGGAGTGTGCATGAAATAAAGAGAAATTGAAATGAATTTTTGTATCATGTCAGAAGCAAAAATCTGGACCTTGGCATGTTATAGACATTAAATGATGAGGAATTGGCCCATGGACCATCAGGGAGGCTCTCATGATCGTGTAATCCATTATATGGTTGGACCATCCAGGAGGTTCTCATGGTTATCCATTATATGGTTGTAGCAAAATAATTAAACTCATCCCTTTTCATTAATATCTATATTTGAGTTCTGAGCAGGCTTTGAACTGGCGGTGCTCACTAACATGGGTGTCACACGCTCCATTGCCAAGCAGAGGACCCTTTTTATTATTTACTTTCTTCGTACTCACAAAAGTTTAATAGAATGCCTTAAACTTCGTATGCATTCTATCACAAATTTCCCCCCAAATGTAGTTGTTATTTATTATGACTTTATTAAAGATAAACCAAGACAAAAAGAACAAGGGAGAACCAAGTGGGGTGCTTCCCGCATCCTTTCTCTACGTCCTCACGTTGCACTTGGACTTCTGTGTGTTGAAACATTGTGTATTCACATAGAGGTGGCCACAGGTGATGGTGGTCAGAATTGGTGGTCAACTTGAAGGTCTTCTTTAAGCCCAGTATTAAATCCCTTGGGTGTATGATGCAAGAGAATTTACCAGCTAAAGACATATCATATGCACACATGGAAGTGTGTTGCTGAATAGAATGGGAACGAGCCATGTTAAACCGAAGAGAAGATCTTACACCGGGCCTCCCCTCTGCAGGGGGTATTTATTTATTTTTCTTATAGCCTCTCTTTCACTTTATCTTAACTGTCTTCTTGCTATTTTTATACCCAACAGAACGGAGAGAAAAAAAAATTCAGAAGCTCAATTTAACAATTCTTTATATTTTTAAAAGATAATAGTAAATAATTCAGTATAAGATAATAAACATGATTTTTGAATTACCTGAAATTTTTCTAATTCATAATCCAGAAAACTGTGTCACTACCAAGTAAGACAGAGTGGTTTCTCATGCTCGCCTCAGTAGTCTTTATCTATGATAATGAAACGTTTTGTACCAAAGATAGGAATCGATTTAAATAAATAGACTTTTTATTACATTTTGTATCATTTTTATGCAGTAATTGAAGACCGGTGAAATTTTTTGGCTAAGGAAACTTCCTAGTAAAGCCTCTAACAGATATCTTCAAAATCTGTTTGAAATGAAAATAGAATATTGGACATGAATTCAAATCCGAATTCTTTAAGCAGGTTTAAAATGACATGTGTGACAACTATGACAATTTTGTTACTAAAATGATTTATTTATTTCTATTACAACACTAAAATCATAATGGAGATTGTAGTGTAATGCTGTGGCAATTATTTACCTGATTTTATTCAGTAAAAACAGGCAAAACACAAACTTTGAGTGGGAAACAATCTGGGCTGGTTCTCATCCATAATTTTCATGGAATCATATCCTTGACAGATGTTTGTGTCAAGGGAAAGTCATTGAGTCCGAGTGTCCACTTTGTCCAGCCTTTAGAATCATATAGCTGATCAAAACCCTACCATTTTCCTCTTGTATATACAAGACATAGTTAAAAATTAATAGGGCCCATTGCACAATGAATGTGGTCACTTAGTATGTACTCAGACTCAGACTATGGCATACAGACAGCAATGGTGTCATTTTCATCAATTATCTTGCTTATCATAGTCAATTAATCTAATGTTTATTGATCACTCAATCATGTATGTTTGTTCTAAGCCAGGGGTCAGGAAACTGGGGCTAGTAAGCTTGCATTGCTTGTAAATAAGGTTCAGTTCAAACAGAGCCATGCTCAGTTCACATACAGCTGCTTTCTTGCTATAATGGAAAAGTTGAGCAGTTATCATGGAGAGTATGTGGCTCACAAAGCCTGAAATATTTATTATGTAGCCCCTTGCAGAAAAAGTCCACTAACCCTGGTGCTAAGCATTTGTGATAGATGTGACACGTGTTGGGAGAAGGGATTTGAGTGGCTTAAGATCAGGGGAGGGAGATATTATTTGCTCTATTTAGGTATGATAAATACCTAAAAGTATAGCCACAAATATGGCTTCATGAAATGAGCAAAGCAGGAACTGAGGAGGTGAGGGGCTTTCGACAGACGATTGTTTACCAAGAAGGGCATTCCAGGTAGAGAGAAGACCAGGCCAGAGACTGAGTTAAGAAGGGAATAACTTGTGTAAAGAACAGGAAGTAAATTCCCTTTTGATGAGGTATAAAGATTAAGAAAGTGATGAGAGGTGGCCTGGGGGCAACTGTGTTGCCCCTTCTTCTTCCCTTTCGCCTGGTTGTGATTGGTTTGAAACAGAAAAGAGAAACTTCTTTGTGGTGATTTCTTCTAATAATTATCTGAGGAGGTTAACTGTTAGTAAGAAGGGCATGTGTAGTAACTGTGTTGTAAGTACAGATTGTAGTTACACTACAAAGATGGCATGGAAACACCAGGTAAGAGACCAAGTTTAATGTACCGAGATGTACCAAGATAATGTTTCCATGAACAAGACAAATGCTTCAGCCTCCTCTCCTGTGCCTCTCTGCACCTCCATCATATTCATTTACCTGTGATAGAATGTGAGAAAAGATTTGCAAATCCAGATTGTTTTATTTGAAGTCATTCATGTCAGCACAGTGTTAAAATGACAACCCTTTAGAAGCCGGATTAGGATTGTGAGGATCATGTTGGGTGGATATTGGGTCTGAATGCACAAAACTGCATGTTTTCAAGGGGAGAGGATCATCTCACAGCAGGAGGTGAGCTAGTGGGTTGTTGGGGTGGGGGTGAGCAGACCCTGACATCCTCTGGCTTCCGGCATAGCCAGCGTGTGACCCAGCAAGTAAGTCACAGAGTAAGTAAAATGGCTGCAAACCCATCTCGTGACTTTGAACTTGGCTCCGTAAGTCTACCTTCCCTTCCTTCCATTTCTCCCATAGTAAATGACCTTGACTCTGTGTTCTGACTCTTTAGACTCCTATATTTTATCCATCATCTCGTGGACTCTATACCTGTCATTTCTGACTCGGGGTCACAGCACACATGATGTTGTGTCTGGTTTTATGTAGCTACATGGATAGACAAAGATCTGATGACTTCTTCCCACCAAGCGCCTGGTCTGGTGTGGAGTAACACACTCTTCAGTCATAGCATCCTTTCATTTGGAGTATAATAATTGAGGTGGATGAGATTTAGGTGTCCACGAATATTTATTTCTCACGTGATGCCTATTACCTGGGTAAAGGAACAAGGGCAGGATTCTTTGTCTTCCCATTTAAATTTTTAAATAATTTTGGCCTCTTTGCAGCTCAGAATATTTGTGCCATGTGGATGCTGGTAAATAATACCAAATGGTCTGTGGTAGTACGGTTGTGAGCCATTTAGGGTTTGGACGGTCCTTGGTATGAAACAGCAAGTATTCCGAGGTCGTGGAGAAAGTCCTCTATGAGGATGTTTACTCCTTTGCCAGAATTTCTTCCCAAAGCCCCGCATTGCACAATTGTTAACCAAAGGAGGTTTAAAGGAGTATAATTTAAGAAAGTATCTGGTATATGGTGCCTGGAAAGTTCTCTCACACTGCTTCCTCTAATTTGCTGGAGGAAGCAAATCACCCCCACCCCAATAACCCACTAGCTCACCTCCTGCTGTGAGATGATCCTCTCCCCTTGAAAACATGCAGTTTTGTGCATACAGACCCAATATCCACACAACATGAATTATAGTGGCAATAGTGAGACAGACACCTAGACCTTGCCCACTGACTGGAGTTTTTTGTTTTTATAAAAGAGGCAGTAGCAGAGCCCACGTGGCGCAAGTCACACTTGATGCCAGATACAGCCTTCTGGATAATTCCACTGTATAAAAGGAGAAATCCAGAGGGATTGTAGTCTTCAGGTAAGGCTTTTTAGCAAATGAGATTTTGGATGTGTTAGGAGGCCTGGAGTTTGGGGACTGCCTGACAGTGTGAAGCGGTCAGAAGATTCTGACACTGTCCACCCTGTTCACAAGTGTCACCTCACTGGTGTGGTCCCTGGAGATGCCGTTTATGGGTGTCATTTGTGCAGAGAGACTCACACATGCTGCCGGTCTGTGCCTTCCCTCGGTGACTACAGCCATGATGAGTCAGCCCATTGCTGACTGTGAGGGCACGCACCTCCCAGGGTGCAGGATTGAAAGAGCCGGTGCTCCTCAGCCTGACACCCTCAGGGAGCAGGTGTTCTCATACCACTTATTGTTGGTGTGACTCTGGAGAGTTTTGCATTTTTAAAAAAAAACTTTTTGGACCCTCAATTTGGTTATCTGTAAAAATGGAGTTATCATTACTGCTGTTTTCTCTCTAATGTTGTGGGTAGTAAGTATACAATTAAAATAGTATATGTGGAATTTTTGTTAATTTTGACGTAATTATAAGAGATTACCAGGATTTAAATAGATGACATACAAATGACTTTAAGGACACAGAATTTAACATAGAAAACATCCAGCCACCACGTATGTTTTGGGATCCTGCTATGGGCCTAGAACTATTCTAGGTGCTGATAATAGAATACTAAACAAGGCCCTCAGTATCTAGGCTGGAGCTTCTAGTGGGTTTTGGAAGAGAAGTTAAACCAGAAAGCAAGTAATTTTGGTGGTGCTGTGAAAAGGCACTGAAGATAGCGTGACAGCATGACCGTGGACTTTGGGGGCCGCTCAGGTTGTGGTGATCAGGGAACCTCTCTGAGGAGGTGGCATTTGGCCAGAAATGAGAACCCAGGGAAGATGGCCAGAGGGAACAGGAGAAAGTGGTCTATGCAAATTTCGTACTCAAGCTTTGTCCTGAAATGAATTTATGGAGGAGCTGAGGACACTCAGAGTTTGTGGAAGTATTTTCTAAATACCTTTGCCACGTTCCCACCTGATTCAATTCGTCTGCAGCATGGCCTGGGCAACGAGGCCTTTCAGAGCTCCCTGGGTAATTCCGCTGTTGCAGTCACATAGGAATCACCGCTCTGCAGGGTTATATAAGGGGCAGAGTCCTGCACCGGGGGAGGTACCTGTCGTCTTTGACCTACTTCCCCCTGTGCAGACGGGGCTTTAGGGAGTGTTTCAAAGTTGAACAGAACTTAGGGTTTCACAGGGTCTTTGCCCACTGCTTTGTTGAAAAGACTGGCAAGAAGTGAGGCGGGGGGAGGGGGGGGCAGAGAGAAGACAGAGGGAGGGCGAGGGAAGGAGAGAGAGGGAGGAGCTTTTGAGCAGTGAGCAGCTTTAGCCACACGCTGACTCTGGCGACATGCAGGGGGATGATGTTCTGTTCTATGTAGAAGGTAATTGGCTGAAATACATTCTGAGTTTTCATATGTATTCCTGGGTAAGTTATAGTTTGAAGAATAATGTGATGGGATATTTTTAGCCATGGTTTTTGGAATAACCATGATAATATTTTACCATAATAAAATACTGTTTAGTTCTGTTACAAGTGCACGAATTAATTGCCCCCTCACATACACTATTGTCTTTTCTTCCATACGTATTAGGTTCTGAGGAAGGGAATTTCCAGGATTATGTTTTTCTCATTAATGAAACTCAGATTTGGGGGATGGCTCTGAGTAAGTGCATTTTGAGCACGTTTCCCGTTATTGAATTGAAGAATTGCTTGTCTTATCTCTTTGGGGTATTTTCACTGCACAGACTTCCCGTTTGATTGGCTGCTTAGCCAACCGCTTGTCGGCCTCATAACCATGATTTTGTTTGGGCTTTCATAGGTACCATAGGAAGGGACACTTCTGAGAAGGGGGGTAACTGCTTGGGGACCAATTAGCCAAATTGAGAATAGTAGTAAAACCACCGCACTTTGTCCAAAGGCTGTGCAGACCAGGGCCAGGAACACCCCCCAGAAAGTGTTTGTCCTCAGATGCCCTCCCAGACACATTCTTATGCAGAGTGTCTTTGTGAAGAACCTGTTTTTAAGGAGCCTCTTCCTTCTGAGCTAGGTGGTGATCCCCAGCTGAGACACCCCTGACCTCCTCCCGTGTCAGATTTCTACAACTGCTGAAACAAATGAGCACAAACTGTGTGGCCTGAAAACCAGAAGTTTATTCTTTCACGGTTCAGGAGATCAGAAGTCTGAAATCAAGGTGGCAGAAGGGCTAACACCTCCGGGAGGATCTGGGGGAGAATCCTCCCTCCCTTCCCTCTTCCGAATTCTGGAGGCTCCTGGCATTCCTTGGCTCCGAGAGTGGTAATTTCAAATCAGCCACTGTCTCTGTGTGGCCATCTTCTCTGCCTCTGCCAGTGTCCTCTATTCTATAAAGATACTAGTCATTGCATTTGGGGCCCACCCTAAATTCAGGATAATATTTCCAAGTCCTTAACTAATTACATTGGAAAGATCCTATTTCCAAATAAAGTGACATCCTTCGGTTCCGGGTAGACACAAATATTGGGAGGACATTATTCAGCTCATGACAGCCCCTTAGTGGAAATCAAACCTTCCTCTGCCACAGGCATTTATCCAGAAAATGAATTTCCCCATTATGTGTGCTGAGTGATGCGTATTACTATGGTCTGAATGTTTATGCCCCCCATATGCATATTTTGAAAACTGGCCCCCAAGTTAATGATATTACAAAGAATAGGGTCTTTGGAAGGTCATTAGGT
This sequence comes from Otolemur garnettii, assembly GCF_000181295.1. Taxonomy (NCBI): domain Eukaryota; kingdom Metazoa; phylum Chordata; class Mammalia; order Primates; family Galagidae; genus Otolemur; species Otolemur garnettii. The sequence continues at coordinate 10,601,853 of NW_003852429.1, forward strand.
CACGAGGGTGGAGTCCTCACAGAGAGCTTGCTCAGTCCCCCCACCACGTAAGGACACAGAGAGCAGGTGTAATACTGTGAGCAAAACAGAGGCTCTCACCAGACACAGACTCTGCCAGTACCTTGATCTTGGACTGCTCATCTTCCAGAACCGTAAGATATACATTTCTGTTTGTATAAGCTACTCAGTCAATGTTATTTTTATGTCATCCTGAATGGACTAAGACACGTCCATCACAGTTGAATTAGACACAGTGCAGAGAAGAGTAAGCCGTAACTTTGTATACAGCATGCAGTCAAGGCCCTGGTAGAGATATGACTCCTGGGCTGTGCAGTGAGGAGGCCGAGTGACTCTGCCTGGGGAATTGAGAAGGTGGGCGAGGGAGGTGCTGACAGGTCAGAGGTTTGCTTTTAGAGAAGAGGAAAGATTTCCAAGATAGGAGATCCCATCAGGAGACACAGAAATCTGAAAGAATACAGTATGTCTGTTCAGGTTAATCATTCATCCCAGCTTGTGAATGTCCAAGGTAGGAGTGGGAATCTGTATTTTTAAATAGATCTCCAGTGTGATTTTGAAGGATTTGAGGATGGGCGCTGGGGTCTCTCTGTTTCATAGAAATGTTCTTCTGTGTTTCTCAATTGCTCATAATTCTTACCTCTGTGATCAGACTTCACGGATAGTTTTCTGAGAACTAATCTGTGATGGGCTTCCTTAATGAGAATAATTCACACTGTAGTGAGGGATTTGGGGACTCTTCTATCCAGGAAGTATTAACCTGGAATTTATGCAATTCTGCAGGTTTTTGGTTAGGTATCAAGCCACAGGAACCTCTGAAAATGCCACAAGTATCCTAAGACCGTTTTAGTATTTTGTAGAGGGAGGATCCAAGGCTTCTTTCACCTTTCAGAATCTAAAAGGGCGTCATAGTGTCAACAAAGGTGGCAGTGATTAGAAACCACTGCATAAAACCAGACAAAGACTTCTGGATATCATAGTAGATTGTTGAGGAACATATTTGGAGCTAGATATACTTTAACTATGTGCTGTAGTTAGCAAAGTAAATTATCCAAGTAATAATCAAACATAGAAATACCCATGATACCTCGTGATATCTACTTTATGTAGCTTTTGATTGCACTTCATTTTTTTAAACAAAAATTGCTCACAAGATTCTAGTTAACAATGAAAACAAAATGGACCAAGCTCAGGATCATTTTATTTTAAGTCATGAGAATTTGCTACTGAAGTTTCTTATTAGGATAATTAGAAACACAATGAAAGCTCAAGCAGAGAAAATAATTTCCAGTCTTGTTTTACTCTTGGAAGAGGATGACCTTTGTTCTATTACACTTTAGGTTTTAGTATCTGTCCATGGGAAGGGCCTCCATTCCAATGATAAATGTGGTATTATCAGATGCTCACAGATCTTGAATTAGACACACGCAGAAAAGAGTAAGATGTAAGTTTGTACACAGAGTGTAGTCAAGGCCCTGATGGAGATATGACTCTGGGGCTGTGCAATGAGGAGGCCGAGTGACCTTGCCTGGGGAATTGAGAAGATGAGTGAGGGAGGTGCTGAGCGGTCAAAGGTTTGCTTTTGGAGAAAAGGAAAGATTCCCTCTTTAAATGGAAGTACAGCCTGGCATTCTAGGAATAATAGGATTATAGGAACAAGTAGAGAAATAATCTCAATTTTGTATGCTAATCAAGCTTCAATTGGAATAGTTTTAAGGAGAGCCATCTTGACATGTAAAAATAAGGTATTTTATTAGCAAATATCAAAATTTAATAAAGAAATACTATCAGTGTTTTTCATATGTTAGGCATTGTTATTTTAACATTGGCTGGTGCATATTCATATTTATCTTGAGAATGTATGGGGTAGGGCTAAATTATCAAAGATTTCAAACAGTGTAGCTGGGGATGTGACCTGAGGAGGCAGTCATGAAGCTGATTAATTATGAAGCATCAGTAACTATCAGTTATTAATTTGAGTGATCTAGGGCCCAGCCCCTGGGCCTGTAACTATTTGTTCAGCATCTATCCATTGGCTTATTCATTCTCTGAATGCAGTGGTTACACTGGCATCATAACATGACAAGAGGAAGGAGCTCTCTCGCATTTAATGAAATAACCTGGGTCGCTGTCATTTTCTCTCTCTGTGTATGCTGCTTATAGCTTCTGGTTGAATGCAAGGATTTTGTTTTCATGCTGCAAATTAGCTATCCTGAGGAAAAGTATTTTTAGTGAGAATATATGATATTATTTGTTCAATGTAGGCAGTAGATTTGGAAAATATTTAAGAGACCATGGCTGCTGCCTACTATGGGTCAAAGAGTCTTGGCAGCAAAAAGAGACAGCATTACGGGTCCCAAGTCACATTTCACAGCAGTTCCCAGTGTTGGACGTAGAAAGAGCTTTTCTTTGGTTTCTCTGTCTTGAAAGAGCTCCAGCTTTTAATTCCTTTGTCGTTAATCACAGTGCTGAGCACATGACAAAATTACACAACATCTATTTTAGTCAAGAGTCTTTGGGAAGAAAATGGCAGAACCCCAATTCAAACAACCAGAAACAAACAAATGGAATCTGTTTCTGAGTAAACTGTGTATTCTTGTGTATTTTTAAAGACTTTGCATGGATAATGTGAGAGTGAGATTAGAAATTCTTTTGCTGATAGCCTTTGAACTATAGGCATAAAACAGAGATTAGCTAAAGTATGAGTTTCATGTTGCCTTTCCCCTGGCTTCATTTTAAAATAGTGGAAACTGTTTTTAAATACAACTTTAGATCTTACTTTTTGTCTATATTTGAGATCTTACAACTTATTCCATGTTATGATACAGTCTTGATATGTTGTCTTTAATGGTTGCATACTATATTAAAGTATTTGCCCAAGCATGATATACACCATTATTCCATCATTTGCTCCATTATTCTATTTAAATGGACCATGAACATAATTACAAGATTTTAATGTTATGGTCTGCAGATGTTTTCCTCTTCCCACATTGTACTTCTGCATAACTGTCTTCGGATAACACAGATAAGATAGATAGATTCATATTTTGCAGGGCCTACATTTCAGGAGTTCTTTTTAATAAAGTGAATTCAAAATTGCAAGTACAAAGTTAGTTAAGGTGAACACTGATTTAGGATGAAAAGGCAATCAACACAAATTACATTTTTGTAGCAAATACCATAAACATCACAAGATCTAGAATATGATGTAATTATAATTTTACACATCTGTTGTAAATAGCTCTGTATGCTTCAAAATTGTTTCTCCCTCAACTTTCCACGTATGGGCTGCATGTTGTAAGTTGCGTATAATTTTGTGACTTTATCTCTGGTCTTACATCTTCATGACCCAAGAAGGCTATAGAAGTATTCCTAGAAGACATTGCCATGCCAGGAAAAATCATGAAAATGACAATATCCCACTAATTACAAAGGAAATGTATCTTCAAGTCAAGTTCCCTTTGGGTGACTCTCAGAAGTACCTGGAGCCATGGCAGTGTCACTTGACATCATGGGAAATGTGCCTGATGGAAGTTGGAATTGAAAGAGAAAATCATCTTAATCAATTTGGTTGGAATTTCAGATGTTGCAAAATTTTCACAAATATATATCACCTATTTCCTCCCCAGTGCCAAGAACTCCCACCCATTAAAATATGGAGATTAAATTAATTACCATTAGCTCCGTGGTAAACATGTCTGTCTCATTAGCAATTGATACTGAAGGACCATAGCTGGGTCTGTGCACAAAGTCCAGAACAGTGAGTTTCTGTGCCCTGTCATTGACTTTCTACTTTTTCTCTCCAAAAGAATAAGAAGTTAATTATTTGGGAAAGTGGGACAGGTGCTGTCGTTCAATACTTTTTCATATCACGGTGCAAAGTAAAGCCTGTTTCTGTTTATGGTAATCTCCCAAAGGACTGTTGATGCCTTTATGTCCTGGCAGCTTTCTGTTTCAGGATTCTAATATCATAAATGTTCCTCTGAGCTATTAGCAGGAAAATATCTGTTTAGATAAATAGTTTTGTACAAGCGGGTGCCCCCAGCCTAGCACTGAAGCCCCCACTCCTTCAGCATGTGTGGAATTAAAGTGTCCACCACATTTTCAGCTTCTAGATAAATTGTTCTAACCTGAAAGGGTATAGATATCCTGGAGCCTCGGTGTTTCTATTTTTGTTTCTTTATCATACAGCATGTCACTTCTCACCTGAGCCCCCTGCAAAATGAAACCATTATACCTTGAGCCTTACTTTCACAGTCCTCAAAAAGCTAGACTTTTGGTTATAGAAATTCAGAGTTAGAACACTCCTGACTATTATTTTTCATCACTGAAAAAGGGATAAGGAAGCTGATCCACCCTAGATTGATGTTAAGCCTAAAATGAACCTTGCATACTCAGTGCAACGAGTCCTCAGACCCTAGGATTTTTATTCCACCTTTTAAAAAGGTGTTGTCCATCTCTTCACAAGACTCTGGAGACAGGAGGTTTTCAGTCTTATGCATTGGAATGAAGCTAATACAAAAAGAAAGCTTGTTCAAAAATTTTAGTCTCCAAAATACTTCTCCTGGGAAACGGCAGGCCTTTATCTTAGTCAAAAGGAAATGAGACTGTTGGCAAAGACAAATTAAAGTTGGAAGGGATAATTGAAATAAGGAAATGGAAACGTTTGGATGGTTATACCCCAAGCCTGGATCAGACACGAAATAAGCCAGAGGCAGCAGAGATTGAAGTGATGATAGGCACCCTCAGGTCAAAGGCCAAGGAGGTTTGAGAGCCAAGAAATAGAGTAGAAAAATACAGCAACGAAAGGAAGTGTTGTAATACAATGAGACAGTGGTACAGAAGTAAGCAGGCAGAGGCTCTGTTTTCTATGACTTGTGTTTTCTTGCCTGCATGGTGCATAGATGGGTTACTAGAGGCTTAAGTGTTGATTGAATTAGCTTTCCCCATATGCAAGAATCTGACTGTATGATTAAACTTGTGTTCTTATGTAGCGTTCCTAATAATAGACAGAAAGTGATAGTAGTTAACATTTACTGAGCACTTACAGAGTTCTAGGCACAGAGCTGAGTGCTTGACGGATCTCATTTAGTTTTCTCCCCAGCCTCATGATGGTGATAGCATCATTATCCCAGCACCAATATCTTTTTCTCTTTCTGTCTGTATAAAGTCATTGATTCTTATTCCCTTCAATATTATTCAAACCCAGGTTCGTGTGTGTGCTGTTCTCTCTGCCAAGAATATCCATCGATACCTTGTATGCTTGAGGGAATCAAACCTCAGCCATAGATGTGATCATAGCCCCTTCCTTGCTGTAATGAAACATGCACACTTTTACACAGACATCCCTTTGCTATGATTTTCCACTGAAGTTAGTCCCTCTTACTGTTGGCTCCATGAGTAGCGGTGTTTTTCTTTGTGTTTGTAGAATCTAGAGAGTTCTCAACTAAGTGAAGAACGATCAATGACTGTGAGATCAATGACGACGTCAGTGCACAGATGAATCCAGAGTCTCCCACTTTAAATGAGAGACTGTGGACAAAGAGTTACAGGACTGATTCAAAGCAGGGGTTCTTACGTAGTTAGAGAGCCATGAATAGAAATCTTTCTTTTATTTATAGGTTCTCTGTCCACAGGTTTAGTCCTAGGTTCCCTAGTAGTGATCTGGGAAAAGAAACTTAAATCTGGAATGAGGTTAGGGTGTTTTGTGTGTGTGTTTGCGTGTTTTTCCTGGAGTTCTGACCCAATACCAAAGTCAATTACAGACCATTTTGGAATTTTCATCATTATTTATGCTTCTTGTCTCTAATTAAGAATAGATTATGTTTACATTTTTCAGACAAAATTTAAATTCATTAATAATAAGCAATTTCTGGAAATCCCTGACAACTGTTAACATTATTAGGATGGATGTCATTCTTCATTTAAATTTTATGTTTTAATCTTGCCTTTTAAAAATAACTTCATATAACTTTTTTTATAAAATTGAAAAATAATGCAATCTGTTGTGTATTGGTTTAATTTGCTCCCATGTGGCAGAGAGCCAGCTGTAACAGTATGGTGAACAGCCTGCAAGACTGTTTCAGAGGTTCCCTTTTAGATGATTCGAGGGTGATAACTATGTGCTGTTTTCACTGAAAGTCATAAAGCAGGTTCTGAAATGAAATCAAGTCTCAGATTCTCTTATACTGAAATTAATTTCCTATTCCTACCCAGATAGCCAAGGTCCACTTCTCTTTTATTTCTCATTGTGCATGGAGAAACCTTGTCATTGTTCTTGTAGAAGGCTTACTCCTTCACGTACACTTCCCGTACAGATCCGGGCAAGATGACTCTATGAGATTATAAAACCGAGGTCCCCTGGTGACTTTCATCTAAGGACGGGCAGTAGGTTCACCTACTTGGTTCACCTGTGACTTATTAAAGTTCAAAGATGTAAAGAAATCTCTTGTAATCCCGCTTAACCTTCACATAGCATAGATTTAAAGGGAGAAAGATGATTTAAAAATGGAAAATTAACAAATGACCTTTCTCCCTCACATTAGGTGAGATCATTAGGGCAGTGTAGTAAATAGTCTGATTATGGAACATTTTAAAGGGCTGGGTTTTTTTTTTTTTTTTTAAACACACTTTAGTGCTCTGGTCCCATTTTAAACCTCATTTCAAAATACCGCATCGCTTAAAATAGCTAACAGAACAAATTTTGTAAGCATTCCTTTGGAGTGACTCAACATGACACCTTGACCCCAGGCTATTTAAAGTAGTGATACCTCATAGGTATGATCCCAGGGCTTTGCTCAGAATGACCCAGAGCTACCAGGATACTTGGAGATCCTCCTAGGTCAATCCCGGAGAGTCAGAAGAAATCTGAGTTCGTCGGGCTTTCATCACTCCACCCCGTTTCTTCTGGGTAAAATTCACTTATATATGTTTTATTTAGTGAAGATCTATTTGTGATTTCATTTGGAGTAAGATGTTTCTGCTGGTTTCTTTTTGCTGTTCAAATATGAAAATCTTTGCTCTACTGAAAGCAAATGGCATTACTTCCTTGTGTTACCCGCCCGGTGCTGGGTAAACATTTATGCTCTATACTCCAATAACTATGATTCTTTTTGTCTCCTGCTCTGTGCCTTGAAGTGTTCATCTGAAAACATTCAGAAATAATCTGCCCTTCCGCAGAAAATGAGGCAAATGAAGGGAGGAGAATGAAGACTCAGGAGACAAACTCACCTGGAGTTGGTCATGGGTTGAGACCAAAAGAAAAACTGACGTAGAATTAAATGAAAGGGAGAAGACTTCAGTGGGCGTCTGTGCTTTCTCTCCGCCCAGCCCTGACATGCTGCAGGCCGCCCACGGCACCCATCTCTAGAAATGAGTGACTTTATGATAGAGAAGTAGGCAGCAGAGCCCAGCATGGAGGAACCCTTCCCCTTCCAATTCTGCACCGTGAAACCAGCCGGAGCCGCCCACAGACTCCCTTTGTTGATAAGTGCTGCAGGGAGGAGTGGAGAACCTCCCGGCACTGGGCTGCACATGAACTAAACCACAGCGTAATCCACGATGTGGGTAACCTTTACCTTCACTTTTATAGGGGTGGAAAAATACATTTTTTCCAGTAATGAGGTGCCATCAGTGAATGCTACCATATACCAAATTATAAGAGCTTCTGCAGGTCCAGCATCCCCTGGAGGGAAGGAGCAGGTAATTATTCAAAGATAATGCTCCTGAAACAGAATCTTGTCACTGTATAATGGCCCCCTGCGGGGAGATGAATGCGAGGCGAAGGCAGTATATTTATTTTGTAAAGCGAGAGATGCATTTTGGGGATGCAATTGCAGTTCCCGCAATTACCTTTCCTGTTTTACCAAATGAAAGGTTGTAGGTTTAATCATCATGCCTGATGGAGGACTGGTGTCAAAAAGTGATAAAAATAAACACAGTGACAGTGGCCCTGCTGTGTACAGATTGACTTCATAAACTCTCTTGGCACAGACTTTAGCCATTTAATAACTTTTTATGGATAAATGGGAGGATTCGTGATGATTTACCTTCTGAAGTTTCAAATGAGCTGTGTTCCTGCCAGTTAACACTTACCATGTCTTTGCTTTGTCACGGAAAGTCAGCTAGTCAGTAACATAGGAGGTGACAGTTTGATTTCAAGGGAGGACGTGGCTTGATCTGTAGCTTATGGGTTACACGAGATGGCTTCTAGAACTCATCTAGAACTTATGGGTTACATGAAGTGGTCCAACTCAGTATTTACATCCCACGATAGTAATAGTTAACTTTAACTACAATGTGTTAGACACTGTTATAAAGACGTCCAAGAATTTTTTTGTTAATCTTAACATTTAAAAAATGTGCAGGAGATATTCTCATTTTACCCAGAGGAAATTAGAGCTTAGGGGAGAGACCTGTGCTTGGTCACATGGCTAAGTGACAGTGCGTGGCCTCAGGTTGGGTCAGATGGTTAGATGTCAATTCCAGTCACCTTACCATCGTGCCTTCGCTGGTCAAAGTGTGGTCCTTGGACCAGCAGTTACCAGCATGACATCATCGGGGAGCTCGTTAGAATTCAGAATTTCAGGCACGTTTCTGATCCCCTTCATCAGAATCTACGTCCTCGTGAGATTGCCGGGTGTTTTGTAGTCTTCTTCATAGATAGTGTCAAAAATTTTCTCTGAAATATTTTTGCTGCTTTAACATATAAATAACTACCACCCATAGATTTGTGTAGTCTTTTTCATAGTCCTTGATCTATGAGGCACTTTGAAAATGACACTCTAATTTCACAGCACAAAAAAAAGAATAAGGGTTTTGTGGACATTTCAGTGCTGAAAAATTGTAGTTTTAAGTGAGTAACGATTTTCTTCAAAATAAGCAGCCTACCTTAAAAGTTAGTTTGTGACTGATTGATGTTAGTTCTCAGGGGTAGTTTCTCTGAAGAATCAGCCACTTGGCTCAGCTAGCTGTAAAAGGCATCATCATCGACTCCAGGTGACCTGGCACTTTCTACTTGCCTTTCACAAATTGCTTTGCTTGTGACAGTCTTTTGCATGTACAGTAACTTTTTATGCATCTCAGTTCTTTGTAAAGACATTTTCAATGCAAATGAAGAATTTGAAATTACACTGAAATCCAACCTCACACATTCTTACTAAAGGTAATAATTCAATTCAGGAGAAAATCTAATAAGTAGATACTTTTTTGATGAAAGAAAATCTCTTTTATTTTAATTATACTAGCATATGGTCTATTGATGTTAATTTGTTTATTCTCAGAAAGTAAGAATTCATCTTTCAATAAGAATTTAAAGACTTATTCTGATTTCAGAAACATTAAAATGTGAAAAAAAAGTTTTAGAGTGAAGGTGATTGGCTAATTAAATGTTTTCTAATTCTGCTTTTAGTTTATCCAATAGAGAGATGATGGGATATTGTGAAAATAGCCCTGGAATAGAGGCCAGAAGCTCTGGGGTGAGGCCTTGGTTCAGGCCTTACAGTCTGTGTGACTCTGCATCATAGATCGCTTTGCCTTTTAGAATTGTCTTTATCTTGGCTGCAAATATAGACACAAATGTTTGTTAGAATTAAGTGAGTATTAAATGTTGGAGTTTTCTGTTGCACTGATCTCTGGGACAGATTTTATGTTTGACTTTCTTTTCCACTGTTTCTCAAAGCATAGTCTGCTTGTAAGGATCCTCTTTCATTTAATGCTTTTTGACATTTATCTTAAGCTTTATAGTGTTATATTCACAGAATACAGGTTGCAGAAATCATGTATTAGAATATTTCAATGCTTTTTGTAAAAGTATTTTTAGAGCAGTTTTTAGTTCACAGAAATATAGAACGGAAAATATATATGTCTTCTGTTCCCACACGTGTCTAACCTGCCCTGTGGGCAACATCCCCCACCAGCTTGGTCCATTTGTTGCAATTCATGAACCAGCAAGGGCTGGACAATGAAGTTCTAGAACTCATCCCAGAAAAAGTGCTACATAGCTTTGCTGAATATCACTTTGGTTGCCTTCGAGCTATTCCCCCTGTGAAGCTACACAGTGACACCAGGTCCAGTCCACCCGTCAGAGCAATTTTGCAGCTCTTTTCCTGGAATGGCCATCTGAGCTGTCATCAAACCTGTCTGACAATTAAGTTCATGAACTCATCTGGAGAAAGTGCTATGTACCTCATGGCTGAATATTACCATGGTCACAAGGTGGCCAAGGGGAGGACTTCACAGGTGACAGGAGTGACACGCACCAACAAGGTGTGCAGCACTTTTTCTAGGATAGGTTCTCGAAGTTCACTTTCCAACCTCATGTGACAGCAGCTCTGATGGCCATTCCAGAAAAAAAGTTGCAAAATTGCTTTGAACGGTGGCCGAGGTGCTGGTGTCAGTGCATAGCTTCCTAAGACGAGTACATCAAAGATGACTATGGTGACACTTAGCCATGAGGTATGTAGCATTTTTTCTGAGTTTGTGGATTTCATTGTCCAATCTGGTACATTGACACATCATTATGTCCCAAAGTCCACAGTATACATTAGGATTCACTCTTGGTGTTAGATAGTCTATGGGTTTGGAAAATTTTATAATGACCCCACCCACGATTATAGTATCATACGGAGCAGTTTCACTGCCTTAAAAATCCCCTGTGCTCACTTATTGGTCCCTGGCTCCCACAAACCTGTGACTGCTGATCTTCTACTGTCTCCAGGGTTTTGCCTTTTATGTGTCAAATAGCTAGAATAATCTAATATGTAGCCTTTTCAGATTGGCTTCTTCTACTTAGTAATATGCCTTTAAGTTTTTTCCATGTGTTTTCATGGCTTAATACCTCATTTCTTTTTAGCACTAAATAATATTCCATTGTCTGGACGTACCACAGTTTATTTGTACACTCACTTGCTGAAGGTCATCTTGGAGGCTTCCATATTTTAGCAATTATGAGTATAGCTGCTGTAAACAGCCATGTGCTGGGTTTTGTGTGAAAGTAAGTTTCCAACTTTGGGGGTACATACCAAGGAGTGTGATTGCCAGATCACACGGTAAGAGTGTATTTTGTTTTGCAACACACTGCTGGACTGCGTAGTACCTTCCAAAGTGGCCGTCCCATTTTGCATTCCCATCAGCAAAGAATGGGTTCCTGCTGCTCCACACCCTGCCAGCATTGGGTATTGTTGGGGTTCTGGATTTGGGCCATTCTAATAGGTGTGTATTTGTGTCTCCCTGTTTTAATTTGCATTGCTCCAAAGATGTGGAACGTGGAACATCTTTTTTATATGTAGCTTATTTGCAATCTATATATAATTTTTTAGTGAGTTGTCTGTTAAGATTGTTGGTCCACTTTTTATTGTTTTTCTTTCATCATTGAGCTTTAAGAGTTCTTTTTATACATTAAATAAGAGTGTTTTATCAGATGTGTCTTTGCAAATATATTCTCCTTGTCTTTTCATTCTCTCGATTCTCAAGTGCTTTTCATCTGACCCAGTATAAGTTGTATGCAGCTAATTTTGATGAAATGTTATGCAGGTAGTTTAAATATGGTTGATGAGAATGGGGGCAAAGTTGAAATACTTAATACACTATTTCTATAAGTTATTCTACATGATTCTATATATTTAGATTTAATCTATCCAAGGTGAAAAGAAAGGTACTGAGTCTTCCCAGAATAATAATCAGTTTCTCATTTTGTTTCTAACAGCTTTTATATCATAAATATTGAAAATCCATGATACTAACCAAAAAAATCATGAATATAATTTACATATTCACCAACATTTAAATTATAGAAAAACAAAACCATATGACCCTATTGTTTTGGGTTAAATTCTTCTGGTTCTGGAATTTATGGAACTGTGTGCTTTACGATATGCTTGATAAATCTGTGTCAATGCTCACCTTTATTCTTCTTCATTCTTTTGAATCAGATTTGTCTCTTGTGAGCATCACACTTTGAGTTATGATTTTGTTTACTTTTTTTTACCTAATCTGTGAATCTTTGCTATAAGAGGGTGAAGATTAAACTCTGGGAGTTTATTATCATAACTGATATACTTGAATTTATTCCTGCCAATTTATTTTATCCTACTTTTTATTTTTGTGTTTTCTTTAGATTCATGTAGGAAATGAATTTTATATGTTTTAATCTCCAACCCTAGGCTTTGATTTCTCCTACTGGTTACCTTACATTATTCTAAAAACATTGGCAATATTTATTTTTTAGGTATCAAAGTCTCAAATTAAATGACGTCAGCTATTCTTCATCTACTTAAAAGATTTAGCGTCTCTATTTTTCTCTCACATTTATGTACTGGAAATTATTAGTGAACCTTTGCCTTTTAGAACCAGATGAATTAAATGTTGACTATTGTGTTTCTGCTTCAAGCATTAATTTTAACATTTCCATTGAGTTGTGCAACCATATTATAATATTTCTCAAGTCTCAACCACTGTAAGTATTAGTTGCAATTGGGTGCAGTAGTATAACCAGTCCCAGGCCCATCTTGCACTTTTTCCATATTTTGAAATCTTTTACTTAGATTTTTCTGGCAGGCCTTTAAAGAATTTTTTAAAAATGTTTTTTGGACAATTTATTTTCTTAAACTTTGAATATCTGATATTTTTTCCTATTGCCCCCCAAATCAACATCAGTCCACCCCTGGGAACCAGTAATTTGAATAGCAGTATTTTATCTCTAAATGCTTTATTTTCTTCTTGCATTTTAATTGTAATGAATCTGATTCTTTGTATGTGATTTACATTTATTTCCCACCTATATATTTAAATTCTGTCATTATGTGAATCTCTTTTAATTGATGGTTCCATAGATCAGGGTAAGTTGTTTTTAGCCTACTACAGAGGTCTATTTTTAGGTCAAAACATGCATTTCAGTGATTTCTTTGTCATCATATCTAGTACTGTTGTGTTCCATTCTTCCTAGAGAAGACCCATAATTCTTAGATCGGATATAATTCAGGTCCCAGTGATTTTGCCTTTGTTCATTTCCTCTTATTATTGGAAATACTTGCAAGTCCATATTACACATTACTGATTGGGTTTCCCCTTACACTTGCTGACCTTTACTGTTTCCAGTGGAGAAGTTCGTTTTCCAGGCACATGTTCACTTTCTTACGTCCTTTCTTTCTCATCTTCTCCCTTTGGTCGGCTCCCTCTTTCTGTACGGCTTCTTGTTGTTTAATTGAAGCCATATTTTCCCTTTCTTTGCAATCAATAAAGGAAAAAAATCCTCTTTTAGTGTTTCTGCTAAAATAGTTTCAGAAGTATATATTTTCTCGAAATCAACTTGCTCTGATGGTTCAGTAGTTAGCCTGATCCTCCAGCTCATAAGACACGTGCCGATCACACCATGGTCTTCTTAAAGATAAACAGTGTCCATTGGTTAGTTCAAGGCTTTGAAACATCCTGAAGCAAGAAAACCTTGAACTCTGTTCTATCCAATATCTCCTAAAATTAGTTGATCCCAAACTGTTTTACCCCACGAGGCACCTCACAGTTAGTGTTTCATGAAATCACACTTGCTTGTGAACCATTAAAAATGTGCTGTCTTATAATCAGTAACTATCACAAGAAATCCAAGAAATCCTTAACTGTTCGGATTATCCATTAGTACTCATCTTCACTTTGAGGCCTATTTATTTGATTTTCTAGTGAATTGCAGTTTCTTTACAAATGAAATGAAAATAAAGGATGACACAGGGTTTCCCAATTTTTTTCTGGTAACATAAAAGTAACATGTAGATGTTAATTCTGTATCTTGCAGGTCTTTAAATGAGGAAGAAAACCACTTACTGAGATACATTTTCAGACACCCACACAGAGAACTGCAGAAGAGAGGTGTAAACACACTTCCTGGGCATGTCCCACTATCATAGATCATGTTGAAATATTGCAAAGGAGCGCTAAAAAATGTCAAAGTAACTAATTACAGGAAGTGAAATCATGCTTTTGCCTAAATTTGCTAATTAAAGAACTCTGTTGTGTGTATGAGAGGTTATTGCAAAATGTCAGGAACGTATTTTGGTGTATCACAAAAATTTTGCTCTGCTGTCTTAGAGCTACAGACACTATGAAAAGATGTTTACACAAAGGTTTATAAATAATGAAAGTTAAGAGGTTCATCACAGCTATAGCTGCTTACTAAGGCAAACCAGTGAGGAACAGAAACCTTTCAACAAATGGTCTGGAACGTGGAATAAAGCTCTGGAAAAGAGTGAATACCTTATCAAAGGAACATTAGGAAAATGATAAAGGCAGTCACACATGAAATAAGATATTCTGAATACATATATCTGACAATAATTTGTACCTAAATTATCATTACTCAATAATGAAAAGATAACCCAACCTCATAGGAAAAGGATTTGATCAGATATCATAAAAGAAGACATATGCTTAGTCTGTAATCACTGGAAAGGTGCCCAGGATCATTATCAGAAAAATATAAATTAAAACCAACAAGCTAAGCCTACACTACTAGAATGGAGAAAATTAAGGAAACTAAAAATACCATGTGTTGATGAGGCCGTGAAGCCTGGAATTCTCCTGGCTTGCTGTTTGCAACACAAAATAGAACATCTTCTTTGGAAGAAAAGACATACCGCCTCTATGGCCCAGAAGTGCTACGTAGCTGATAACCCAAGAGAAAGGTCTGCAAAAAATTCTTCTGGCTCAAAAATAGTGATATTCATGAAATGGAATACTACTCAACAATAAAAAGGAATAAATTACCCATACATGTATACAACAATATAGATTTATTTATAGAGCTTTTGTATTATGTTCATTCACCAAAAAGTAACAGATTTTAGATGAAAGATATTTTCTTTTTTTTTTTACTTGAGTTTTCCCTGAAAGAGACTATCAGTTTTTCATATTTGGAAATACGAATGCTGCTCTCCTAAAACATCACTTCAGATGAGAGGCCTCTCGCTTCACAGACTGAGTTCAGCTTTCAGTTTAATCTCACCTGGTGACATTGCTTTCACTTGATAATTACTATCAGCACCAATGCAGTGGTTCTCAGCCCTTAATGTGCATCACAGTCACCTGGAGTGTCAGATTCCACTGGACTGGACCGGACCGAGGCTGAGAATCCTCATTTCTGACAAGGTTATAGGTGATGTTGACTCTGCTGGATAATGGTCTTTCTGGGTAGTGGCTGAAGAGCTCAGAAGAAAGGTAGCCTTCACGAGTTGCCTTTCTAAGAGCATATGAATAACAGAGTACGGTGAGGTCTCCTGCTGGATCCTCCACTTTGATGTCGCTGATTTGACTGTTGTCTGTGTTATTTCAAGTTACGTTTTAGGCACCCTGATAACGACTATGCCCACTTTCAGCCAAAAATGACTATTTTCATATGTACTTGTCTTGAGGAGAAGTAATGTTGAAATGATGAACTAGATCAAGGAGGGTTTGCCTATTGTTGTTTTGAATCTTCTAAATGAAATGACTTCGCATCCAGCTCCCAGAAGTGTGTTATGAAGCCACCGTGTTGATGTATTCAAATGGGCTGAGTGGTGTGGTAGATTTTATTACCATGCCCAGTTCTTTCATTTGTGCTTGTTGTCATGTGATTTAGATTGTCGTATTGGATAGAGGGAGTTATGGAGGATTTTACCCTGATAACAAGGGGAGTCCCATGAGTTGTCTTGGCCAAGAACTCCCATTTGGGGGTGGCACCTGTGGCACAAGGAGTAGGGCACGGGTCCCATATCCTGGGGGTGGCAGGTTCAAGGCTGACCCTGCCCCAAACTGCAAAAATAAATAAATAAAATGAAAAGAAGAACTCCCATTTGGAAGTGAGTATGACAGTTCTGAGCAGAAGCTCTCAGAGCCCTCCTGTGGCTCTCTAACTCTCCTACATTTTCTCTTCTGTTGAGAATGACATGCCACAGGTGGAAACTGTTTCTTCAGACAGGATGAGAGAGATTCAAAGAGAAGAGTTGCAGGCCACCTGTAACCTGAACAAGGAACCCTCAGCAGTAACCCTGAGATGCTGGTGTTATTGTAGCAAAATATAAAGAAAACTGACAAATACTCCATACCTCCACTTGATGCCAAGTAATGGACTAGACTAACTATGTATATTATTTATATTAGTCATTGTAAGAATCTTGGTGGTTAGATGTTTTCAAATTATAGGAAAGGAAGTACGTTTTACGGAGAATTGTCTATACAAATTCTGTTAAGAGATTTCTTTCACCTGCACCATGGTATGATAAGTCATAAAATGGTAACATACAAGTAAATAATAATATGTATAAGTACAGAACCTTTTAACCACAATATCTTACTCAATGGGCAGAATTAATGCAACCATATAGCACAGCAGAATCTCCTTATTCATCATTAGTTATTCCATTCACATTTAATTGAATATATTTTTAATGACTCAAAGCAAAAGCTTCCAGTTTAAAAATTTTTATTTTGGAAAAACTCTGAATACAATTTAATTAGGTTTCTTGGAGTAGATGGACTAAGATTTTGATGTTTGAAAGTGGAAGATGAGAGATTCCAATAGGGAGAATGTCGGGAACGATGACCTTAGCCTGTGTAAGATGTGTTTAGCTGAGTAAATCAATGTGATAACTCGCTAGGTCCTTGGTATTTTGGTTAATGAGGAAATAAATTAAAACTTCATAGGAGATATGATAAAGGCCTTGACATCCAAGGTTTGTACTTAAGAGGCTTATTTTAATGATGAGAATAAGTTTAGGGATATGGGAGATAAGATACTTTCCCATTAATATTGAAAAATTGCAGGCAAGATGTTATATGTGAGAAAATTAGAGACTCCACTGGGGTAGTCATCTAGGACTAGCTCTCCCAAATATTTATTTATTCATTCATTCCTTAAACAAATGTGCACAGTACAGCACGTCTGTGCTCAGTGTGCCAGGAGTGTTCTCACACATCTCGAACACGCCAGTGGGAGGAAAATAAATAAAGGAATAAACTTTTGGAAATCACAACTACAATGAAGTAAAGTGATAAGATCATAAGGGTTTGAGTGTGACTTTTTGCTGGGAACAGGGATGATATTTGCAGGAGGAAGAGAGCCAGATGGGAGGAGCAGAAAAGGGAGCTGGTGTTTGACCTGAGTCCCAAAGGAGCTCAAAGAGAAGCATGTGTATCCTTTGAACGTAAGATAGAGGTGTGTGTTTACGCATGTGTCCCTGCTTATCTAATGTTGGGCTCCTTTTAAATAATTACCTTTATATATAGACAGAGATGCTCAATGTTCATTTTAATTTTTCTCTTTTTAGCTTTTAGGCATGTCTTAACTGTAACAGCTATACAGGGAAAATGTGAAGTTGCATATTATGTAGTCGAAAGGAAATAAGAATGTACAATTAGCTGGGAAGTTTCGTATCATTCATATAAACATTTTGAAAAATAATTTTGGTTGCCTAAATTATCCTTGCTCCTCTGAAAATAGGAGTTCTTCAAGCTTTCGTGGCACACAACATCCTATGGAGCAAATTATTTAGTCACTGAGCTGTTTTCAACCCTGCCCTTCCCCCACAAAGCAAGATCTCACACAATAGAAAACAAAATACGTGTTAAATATATGGATAAGTAAACCAAATAAAATAACCAAAATAAGATTTATTTCCATAGAATGAGTAAGAATATTACCTCTGAAATAAACACCCATTTTATCATATGCAAATTACTCACGTATGAAGTAAAAAAAAAGTCTCAACACTTATTAAAGAAAGTATAGTTGCGTCGTTTACGAATAGGGTTAGGTATAGTTAGAATGTGACCATTTTTCAGTTAGTGCTGCTGTATACATACTTTGCTACTCCCCAGGGAGCAGACAGAAGACATATCCCTTAATCTGAATGCATTCAGGGAGAGCATACTAAATGCACAGCTCTTCATGAATATAGTATGTTAGTCAGCTTCCAGTAACAAATGTAACCCTGACCCATTCAGGAGGTAGGCATTTTACATGATAAAGATGGTAATATTTAGTCATCCTCAAGTACTAGTTCCTATGTTAATTGTTTTACTCTCATAGGGAATAAAAAAAAATTCAGACTGTAAAATGGTTTCACCATTCATCACATCTTAATTTTGTCATAATTCAACCAGAACAGTACCTGAAAAACTGAGGAGAAACAATTACTCCTGTTTATCTAACCATCAACACGAAAAACCCAAGCTATTTCTGTTGTAAATGATTTATCTTCCAGTTAACTATTAGGAAATATGTAGTGTATAGAATCTGATTATTTATTAACAGTTTATTCAGTGATGAGAATGGTTTTGTTAAGGAGCCAAGGCCCTATTTTGATACTTTTCCTTCTATTTATTCTTTCAGAATAACATTTTAAATTGCAGAATATGTTCTCTTAGTCAGTTTGTCCTAATACGAGTCAAGAGATTCCCAACAGCAATTCAGGACAGAAAAGTAATTAAATCTAGAAAGATGAGTTGGGGCAACATTGACACACTGCAGACTTTCCTTTTCAGGGAGAAATGCTACTTTCTCATTAGCCAGTGGCAAGGATCCTAGAGTCACCTGCTCCTTCAGTCATCAAACATATATCTCTTTAATGGAAAGTTTTCTTAATTTATCTTTTCGTATTATTCATTTTCAAGCTGAATCTGAAACTGATGAGATGTCGTTTAATCAAGAGCTGAATGGAGGAACTAGCACTCTTGATAAGTATGACATCTCCATAATTGATTAGAAGTTTATTCAAACATTTATAGCTTATGGGCTTATAAATACGTTAGCCATATTTTCTCAGTATGTTTTACATATATAAAATGGAGTTCTTTAAAAGTTAATTGGAGCATTTTTATTGACTTTCTTTGGAAAAGAAACACTGAATTAGTCCTAGGTTAGTAGCACATTTTTAAATGCACTGAATTATTTACAAATTGCTTCAATTTGTTCTTTCTTAGAGGTGGAAAGGAGAGGCAATTGAAGGTAATTATTCCTCTTGTCCGTAGCTGGTTGTAATGATTTTTAATGCTGCAGTGTGTTCCAGCATCTCTGACGCTTCTAGTCTGGATACTGCTGTATCTTCTGAAAAGATCATGTCATTGTATTTGTGTAGATGCCAAAGATTCAGTCCACTGACTCGATAAAGTTTCTTCTAGCTCATCATACCAAACTTTATAAAGGGCTTATTTATATATGATATATCAAATAATCACTCTCCTTAATTCTGAAATTAACTCTTCACTGAGTCTGAGGTTCAAATCTACTAAGTCTAGAGAATGTCATGGTATTAATCACTACAATTTCCTTTTCGCAGTCTTAAAGCTTTTACATGCTTCTCTCCAAAAATCACAAGATGGGAAGGCACATTCAAGTGACACAGAGCAGACTTTGCTAAACCTATATTTTCACTACATGTAGGCACTTTCAGTGACATAGGGGTGATCATATTTTCAAATAAAATAATTTAAAACCAAATCTATTAAATATTTGTTGCATATGCATGTAAAGATATGTACTATGTAACCATGCATTCACTTTGAAATGTACGTGTGCATTCATTTTCTTTGAAATTAAATCAGTAATGGCACAGAAAAGTAAAAATGATTGGAATAATAGTTTTAAGACCATCGGTTATTTTTATACTGGTAGAAATACTCTCATCACTGTATAACAAATATCTCTTTTACCCTTGGTTTACACAGAAAACCCATACTTGGCTATAGTGAAATACATTTTTCAGGTATCAGTAGTGCTGTTTCACATTGTCCAATACTACTGACACTTAAGTTAATCTCACATCATGTAACAGCTCGTATATCAACTCAACTCAGTTTATTTGTGCGGTAAAGCTTAGGTCTGTAACAAAAAGAAATCCCCACTTGCCTTGCCCTATTTAATTATTATGAAGAAGAAATTCTTAAAAAATAATACTTACTGGGTGGCCCCTGTGGCTCAGTGAGTAGGGTGCCGGCCCCATATACCAAGGGTGGTGGGTTCAACCCCGGCCCCAGTCAAACTGCAAGAAAAAAAATAGCTGGGTATTCTGGTGGGCACCGATAGTCCCAGCTACTCAGGAAGCTGAGCAAGGGAATTGCGTAAGCCCAGGAGTTGGAGGTTGCAGTGAGCTGTGACTCCACGGCACTCTACCAAGGGCCACATAGTGAGACTATGTCTCTAAAAATAATAATAATAATACTTACTTGAATGTTTCTAGCAAATTATAAAATATATTACAAAATATTAGTGTAAGGGTAGAAGAAAAGAAACATCTATAGTAAAAAAAAAAATCAAATAAGCTTTTATGTGTCGTTATATACAATTTCAGAGTATTCTGAAAGGATCTGATGGACATGTACTTCTCATGCTTTGAAAGTTTAGTTCTCTGTCTTCAAAGAAAGTCAGTGACATTATTTTATAGTCTTTGGTAGGAATAAAACATAATTTAATTCCATATAAAAGCAAGAGCATTGTATCTGTAATTGCTACATAGTGGGTACATTATAAACTGCTGCAGCCTTGAAGAGAGAGTTTGAAGTTCAAGGGGAAGAGCATACCTTGTCACCCCTGAGTGTAATCTGAGCATTAAATGAACTAGCTCACTACTTAGTACATACAGGGTGGCCAGAAAGTTCGTGGCTACCCTGTAGTAGGCTTTCAATATTTGTTTACCTTTTTTCTCAGAAAATCAGCTATTAGTTGAAATCATTATTATCAAAGGCAAAAGTGAAGCAGAAATAAATATCACTCAGTATTTTGTTTCAAGCAAAAAGGAATTTTGGCTTTCAGTAATGAACAATCATAATGTTACATGGTTTACTTAACTGTATTTATTATTAATTTCTTGAAACAGCAAACAAATAACTAACAGACTAAAAAAAAAAATAAGGCAGGGAAGTGTAAGCAGTGTTCCATGCAAGCAGATGATCTGGTTTTCTGGGTGTGACTTTCTCTCCCAAGTTCCCAGCCCGTCTCCCACGGAGAACCCACTGCTGGGAGCTCACATCTAAACATGAAGCTTTCTTTCTTGACACTAAGACCTAAAATAGCTATTGACATTGAGAAAACAGGATTTATAGTGTTCTGATTAAACATCTTAGAAATTGAAAAGAAAGACTTTAAAAAATATTTTAGACATCGCACAGATTTTCTGTACTGTGTTTCCTACACACGGCCAGCATTCCACTGAGGTGAAATTTTCTTTTCTTCTAAAACTCATAGTACCTAGTGAAAAGTAATATTTGAAGGATCTGGAAAATGTGCACAAGAAGCCACAGTCCCCGTAGTTCATTGTCATTTGGAGTTGTGTGAGTCATCTCCAAGTTATTCCTCGTGAACTACGATCAAGTCCATTATTTAAGTTACAACCCACAGATGTTCCTGAAATGGCTGTCCTTTCAAAGATACATAGAAAGGCATTAAATATTCACTGACGAGATTTATTTTAAAACAAATTGAATAGATATCGAATCTTCCGTTTTGATTTCTTCTCCCTTTTATTTTCTGTCTATTGCAGTCGGGCAGGCCCACATTCTTATGCGGCGTGTACATCTTGGGTGTCTCTGATTACAAGATGTGTTTCACTGGATTCTTTTAGCATTTTGTTTTTGTTTTTGAAATATTTTGCAGTTGTCCCCACTCTCAAATGTGTTACCACAATTTTGTTTAAACTTCAGATCATCCAATTATCAGAATGGTGCTATGGAGACAACACAGAGGGGCTGAGTCACTCACCCATTTCCTGCCTTTTGTTTCTCCTGCTGATTGAAGGGTTCAGTAAACTGCTCAGCTCATGATGACTAGGAAAGTTAAATACTATTTTTATCCATTCAGCTGGGTTTTAAATACAGCGTGTGGACCCATCATTCTGTCATGGACAGAAGCTCTGGAAATTCCTGACAACTTATAATCTTCTCTGCCCATAGTCCCAAGTGGAATGGCGATACTTACAAGGAGGACCTTCGCAGGCTAATTTCCGAATCGGCTTTCAGGAAGACAACAGCCCCATAAATATCAGTGTGCTTTATTGCTTTTGAGAAAATTCTTGCCTCAGAGAATAAAGCGTTCTAAGACTCGGGATTAAACTTATTACTCGTTTGTCATGATTGAAAGAAATATCTAAAATCAATTATTCGTGGTAGCATTTGGATTTCCTCAAATGCAAATTTCCTCAGATTAAATGTACTGAAACTATGGGAGTCTGTTCGGTGGGAACATTTTCATATTAGGAACACAATGTGGTACCAAACCGCTCGATTTACATCACACCCACCCCTCTCTCTCTTTATCCCTTACCTTGATCTATACTTTTCCACAGCAATTTTTAGCACCTGAAACTCCTTACTTCTGGAAGTCTATTCCACCCCTTAGAATAGGAATTCAGAAGAGCACACACTTCTATTATTTCTCTCTGGTCTTCAGCCCTAGAGCAGCATATGGCACAGTTAGTCCTCTGGTGCCTCCAGAGGTAATGGATAACTGATTGGGTAAATGAATGAAAAAATCCCTCATTGCTTAGTTCATTTAGTGTTGGTGAAACATTGCCACAGAGTACTTTTCGTATGACATGTTTATGACTACAGGTTTTGAAATCTGCACCACAGAACTCGTATCTTTTTGTGGGTCGTGTGTTTTCTTATTCCTGTTTTCTGAGTGTTATCACTTCTTAGTCGTTTCACGTGTGATTCTTTCTTCCGTAAACTCGCCACTGACAGAACCGGCAGTATCTTCCCCTTTTGAGTGCTGTCGGGTCTGACCCGATTCGCAGCTAAGTGTAAGTGTGTGCCAGGGAAGAAGGGTGAGTGTCGGTCTTGGGACATGGTAGGGGTGAAATGATGATTATTGAATACAAGCATTAGCTTTATACTAATCTTCCAGTTCACAAATGATGTGAAATAGATGCATATATTTCTTTATATTCTTCTGTATATGTCTCTTTACTTCTACCTTGTCCTCATAATGAAGAGATAAAATAGCTGCTTTCTAAAGTACCTCCATTTTTTTCTAATGTCTATTATACCATTGTGATATTTTTTCTAAATTCTGGGACCAATATCTGTTATGAAGAATATTAGTTCTCCTTCCTAACTTTCCTTCCATTCATTACTTTGTTGGAATAAAGTAACGACATAGTCATGGAGCATGGTTTGTGGATGATAAAGTCTAAGGCTTCATGTTCTCACCTATGATCTTCTGTTACCAGTGAGTTTGAGCTACTTTCAATCTCTCAAATTCCCGGCACAGGGTGAAAGGGAGCCATTGAGACTCAGGTAGATCCTCTGTATGGAATGAGAGAGTCGCTTAATCTCTCCAGACCTCTATTCCCTCACCTGAGCGCCTGTAAGTAAGTAGCTCTGGGCTCCCACCCTGGACTTACCTGTTCCAGACTTCTGGGTTTGCAGTGTGAATGCTGCAACTTCTTAAAACATCCCAAGGTCTTTCTCCCATCCACCAGGGTGTAAACGGCTGGTCTTCCAGACTGGC
Organism: Otolemur garnettii; assembly: GCF_000181295.1. Classification (NCBI taxonomy): domain Eukaryota; kingdom Metazoa; phylum Chordata; class Mammalia; order Primates; family Galagidae; genus Otolemur; species Otolemur garnettii. The sequence continues at coordinate 10,625,335 of NW_003852429.1, forward strand.
CCACACCATTTTAGCTCCTTTTCCAATGCAGGACCAACATGTACATGTTTAGAAACACTTGGGGGAGTAGGAGATTTGGCAACAGGGAGAGACCCCTGACTGTCCCTGATCCCACCCCTGTCACCTGAGTAGTGGCTGGTCCCTTTGAAGGACTGTGCTGGGCCCTCCAGCCCTGATACTCCCTGTTGTTCTGTTGCCTGAACCTCAGTGGCAGCTGCCAGTCGTCCCCACACCTGCTGAGGACAGTCTACAGGAGAGCAGTTCACTCTGCACCTACACTCACCTGATTTATGGGGCTTGGTCGCTGCAGGTATTCGGGTTTGTTCTTTCCTCACCAGAATACAAAACAGTGGTGTTCCATGTGCAAATTACAGGGAGATGGTTAAACTTGTTTTTATTCTTTCAGAGCTGAACGGTATTCATGGATAGGACAGCAGGGAGATAAATATTAGAGGTAGCACCTAATATCTACTCCGGATAATGGTAATGGCAAGTGATTGTGACATATAGATACTGATACAGCATCAAAGATGTTACGTAGGCTACCTGCAGACTATACCTACAATAAGACTACAGCAAGAAAAATACAACTCACCAAATTCACCTTGAATAGAACGTAAACAGTCTGCCAAATGAAGATTCAAATTTCTCTTTTAGGGATTCAGCGAATACTTGGAAATCAGAGTCACCTTTATATATAATTTGTATTTGGTAACCAAGAGCACATGTAACCATTTTGTACAAAATGTACAAAATCTAATCATGCTTTTTATTTTGTTTAATAATAACCCAGTAACTGTTTTTAGATGACTAATATTTACTCATTTATGTAAATAAGCAATTGACAAATAAAGGAGCAAATTGGATGATGCAAAACACCTGAAGAAGAAATCGGACTGATAGATAAGGAGGGTTTCTAAACCATGTGCTGACTTAAGCGCTGGATTCTGGGAGAGAATGTTTAGTCAGTTGCAGATAGAAGCACTTCAGACAGAGTGAGAATGTCATCAGACAGGGAGGTGGCAGAGGCAGACGGAGATACGGCAGTCACGTGAGCACCGTGAGACTTGCATCTGTCAGGAATAACTTTCGTTCTGATTAACAGACTCACCTCCTCCCAATCCAACAGCAGTTTAAGCAGATTTTGAGGGAGGTCTCATTTGCAGATGTCTAGAGATAGGCAGTTGAGGACGCTGGTGTGACAGCTCCAGTAGGTGCCATCGAGGTGCCATCAAGGGCTTGCTTTGGTTCTGTGGCTTGTAGAGTGAGAGACCACTCCTGCCCTCATGCTCTGAGGATACCTCAGCAAGTGCTAAGAGGGGAAATAAAAAGCCACTTGTCCTGTAAGTAAAGACCTTAATTTCTCTAAAGTAGCCTTTTCAGGCCTACTCAGCAGCTTCTCCCTCCTTCTTCTTTATCTCATTGACTTACATCACACCAGATGGGATTCTAACCATGCTTACTTGGAATAGAGCTGTTTAATTGGGCATTTTGTAAAACAGAACCTTTGTCCCTAAGAAATGAGGGGATCATTGCATTGTATAGGCAACTAGCATCCCCTATCACTGCATTCCCTAACCATAGGACTGTGGACCACCAAGATCAGTGGCCTGTTAGGAAGGGGGCTGCACAGCAGGAGGTGAGTGTCAGGCGAGGAAGGGAAGCTTCATCTCTATTTATAGCCACTCCTTATCCTTGCGTCACTGCCTGAGCTCAGCCTCCTGTCAGGGAAGCAGAGGCTTTGGATTCTCTTAGGAGCACAAACCCTACTGTAAAATGCAGGTACCAGGGATCCAGGTTGCATGCTCCTTATGAGACTGTAATGCCTAATGATCTGAGGTGGAGATAAAATGCATGTGAATTATCCCAAAACCATCCTTCCCACCTTTGTCCTGTGGAAAAATTGTCTATCATGAAACCAGTCCCTGGTACCAAAAGGGTAGGAGACTCCTGCTCTATCGTATTTCTTTCATTTAGGGAAATTAAATATAATAAACCTTGATGTGCTGTGTGCTAGATCTTTGTAAAAACCACATTTAGTTAGAGCCTGGTTGCAACCAGTTTGAGTGAGGTGGGGATCTGGGCATAGGCAGGACTCCAGCAGGATCATGAGCATCTCAGGGGTGGCAGTGGCACGGCCCCCTTAACATTCACACCCTGCCACTGCCCCATGCAGGAGGGAGGGACACGTGTCTAATGGCATCCAGTTTCTGTAAATGTATTTTGTGAATGAAGCGTTTCTCACGTTTTGTTCTCTAGGATGATTTATTTCCATTTTTTGAAAATTAAGTTGGGGAAAAGCCTAAAGTTCAGCTTTGGGTGTTAGTGTTTATTCATTGTTGTCCAGCTGAACTCATCCCCCTGACTCCAGAACAGCCTCTGATTTAGCTGTTGAAGCATCAGAATGCTGTTCTCTGTCTGATGAAAGCAGTGAATTGTGATTAATGCCAGTGAGTGAGTGCTCAGAGGAGGGACCAGGGTTGCTGCGTATTTTCCACATCTAGCCATCAGGTTGATGTGTTTCCATTGGCTCTCACCCTCCACTGTTCTCTGCGTCCACCATACTATGCCTTCCACACACCATTTTGAGGATAACATGCCTTTTGTTGTGGGCAACAATGTCTCATATATTCTACCTCTCCACTAAGTTTCTCTACTAAGGAAAGTCTGCTAAGAGTAATTGGTGCTCCCTTTAGAGAACTCCTAGGTATAATTATTTTCTCTTGTTGTATTTCAGTAGGAAGAAACAATTCTTAATATGAAAAAAGCCTAAAATTGTATGAAAGGTACAAATTACATAAAAGAATGGTCAAAGGTCTTTAAAAAATAACTTATCCAGAGGAGAAAAATAATTAAAATGTAAACATCTGAGTTGCATTAATTGGGAAATTAAATCTTTTTACATATTAAATTGGAAGAATTTTTTTACGACACTTGGTGCTGTTAAGGATTGCCAATGTGAATTAAAGAGTCTTAAAAATCTATTCTCTTTGACCCAATAGTTTTATTTCAGAGAATATACCTCAGCATATATTAAAAATGGAAAGATTTTTATGTATAAAGATAGTCTTTGAAATTTAGCACTGAATAGTATAAACAAGGAAAATAAGCTAAGTAATAAGAAGATCAAATGATTAAATGAAATAGTGAGCCACACTACAAGACAAAGCAAAAAACTTCTGAAAGACCTGGGCAGAGTTTGTGATATAATAGGGAAAATAAACAGGACTCAAAACACATTCTTAGATTTTATTTTTCACATTGTGTAATAATCTGTTCAAAAGACAATAGAAATTAATAGGCCAAAAATATAAAAGTGATTGACTTTTACAGCATGGATACAGGCATTATTTGTATTTTCTTCTTCTTTTCATTTTTCAAATTTATTCAGTGTATATGTGTTTATTAAATCATTAAAACTTGAGAGATAATCTCAGTTAGCATACTGTTTATTATTCACTAAATATTTGGAGCCATTTTTGGGACAAATTATAACAGAGATGTCACATGATCTTGAGAATAGATTTTTTTTTTTAGACCTCTATTTACAATTATAGGAATCAATTAACCTCGAGCAAGTAATTCAGTAGTAATAAAAACAGTTACACAAATTAATGTTTTCCATTTTCAAAATCTTCTGTGATGAGAAAATGTTTGTCTATAATTCATTTGTAATTCAGCGTAAGATTTTGCATAACAAAATCTACTATAAACACATTCAGAAATCAATATGTGATTCCATTTCTCACTATGATGAAGTAGTTTTAGTAGAGTAATGCTACTGTCAAAGACAACAAGGAAAGCTAGATAAACTACCAGAAAAAAAAAAAAAAATCTTATTTGAAGGCATTAGAATGCAGTTGTAGTAGCCAGGGTTTGTGAAGACAAAGTCTCCTAGAGAACAGAAGCTAATTTGAGTATGGGCCTGATATTTTGTGCAATGCTTACCCCTGAGGCCATTTGCTGATTTTTACCTTGTGCAGGCAAAGAGTACGAAGCCTAACAGAGGATTGGATGTGAGAAGAAAAAGATATGAGAACTTTCTTACAGAGATGAAACCAGAAAATAGCAAGTTGAGGCAAAGGTACCAGCCCTTGAGGGGTCATGACCTTGGAGAAAAGGGAGATGCAGGAAATTGAGTCAAATATCCCACCCTAGTTTTTTCTGCAAGGAATTTTCCAATTTATGAGCAGTGAAAAATTAGAGAATAAGAAGCCAAGAAGAAATTGACTAACAAACCAATTAGAACTTCAGGGAGTTTTGTGGTACTTGGAAGACAAAAATCAATTGAATTTCACTAGATCTCACATTTTTCCAGAAACCTGGAGAAGTGTTGGCGAATCAGAGACAGATCAGACCTGATGAAGACTGCAGCCTAACCTTCGGTCCCAGCTAACCAAGTCAGCTCAGTCCCTGATTAGAGTGGGAAATCCATCTCTGATTTTGATGGCTGCCGGAGAATAGGATAAATTATTTCAGAAGAATTATCATGCCATCCAGAGCCTGTATGGTGTCCTGTATTTCATAAAAATATGTCCAAACAAACAAAACAACCAGAAAACAACAAACTAGGATTATGAAATACAGATAATAGAAAGAGAGCCATAGGTGATAATGATACTAGGATTATCCAGATAGATATGATCAGCATTTAAGAAAAGAAATGACAAGGTGTAGAATTTCATCAGATATTTAAAATCAGTGTACAAATGCAGTAACTAATACTGAGAACTCAAGTGCTGGATTTAAAAGCAATTTGGGTATAACATAAGAGAGAATTACTCAGGAAGAATGACAGAAATGTTTAATGCTACAACGTTTAAAGATTTTCACCAAAGATCAGGAGCAAGGCAAGGATGTTCGATAGCACCACTTCTGTTCATTATTCGTTATTGTTTTTGTGACCCTAGTCAGTATATGAAAGCAAGAGAATTATAAAAAGATATAATAAGTGCGAAGAAAGAAAGAAACTCATCATTCACTATGACATGAATATTTGTGTGTGTGTGTGTCCAAAAGCATTTCAGGCAAGTTATTAAAATTATAAAATGTATTTAAAATGTTCTTGGAAAATAAGGAGAAAAAAAAATCAGTTGTGTAGCTTTATGGCAACAACCATCTAGACACAAAAAATGTGTATTTCCATATAATCATTTACATAAATTAAAAAGTTGAACTATAGTAATAAAAACCCAATTTGTAATTACTTTTAGGGGTTCCAGGGGTCAGATGAACATCTGAGAGGTGCTGATAACATTATATTTCTTCATTTGGATGTTAAATAGATCTATTCACTTTATGAAAATTCACTGAGTCATACATTCATGATTTGTGCATTTCTCTGTAAGTACATTATAAAGGACATTAAGATTAATACTGAGAAATATGAGACATCTACATAAGCTCTTAAAGATTAAAAAGAAGAGCCATAATTAAAATTATGATTCACACATTTTCTTCTTAATAAAGAGGGGTATATGTATGAATCAAGAAATGGATAATTTTAGTTTTAGAATCTTGTTGGCTTTTGAACATCTGCTCAACTTTTGTTGTTCACAGGTTTTTAATTTTTATTGAAATTCAAATGTGAAAACACATCTGTTTCTCTGATTCATATTTTTGTGGTAAATCCCGAAATGAGTCAGTTGTGTTGAACTGAGAAATAACTCAAAACACAAGGGATGTGTCTTCCTATTATTTAGGAGGAAATATACATTGAATTCCTGAAATCAGCAACTTGGATTGATGGCTTGTTTACATGAGAAAGTATATCAAATATTTACTTTCCTATTTGTTTGTTTCTGTCTTTCTCAATTAGAATATAAGGTCAATTTGGAATTGGAAAAAAAGTGAAAGTGTGAATAGTTGAGTCACCTTTTGAATAAGAAAGAGATAATTTAAAATATTTTCAAGGTCATGGCCTGGTGGATGGTAATATTTCTCATGGGAATTTATCACAGACCATCATCTCTTAATTGTATTGTCCTAAGTGAATTCAAGGGCAGTGGAGGGAAAACCTGGCCTGCTGAACTCAGAAGTCTGTGCCTGTGCAGTAACCTAGGTAACCAATGACCAGCAGGTAGAGAGGCTCAGTGACCAATAGGAAAGGACAATACCTCCACGGGAAGCCAATGAAAGACTTGCAGCCCCCTTCAAAGGAGGCAGTATTTATAGCCCCGCAGGCCTTAGTGTCTCAGTCTCCCTCACCTCTGCTCTTTCCCTAGAGGGACCCGCCTCCGACTCTTTGGAAATGCTCTAAACGTCCTCTCTGTTCTTCCTAAATAACACCTCACCGTTACCCTGAAACTCGTGTAGGTCACTTTTGCTTTCTACCCACACTACCTGTGCCGCTCCACTTTTATTTTCATTTTCCACTCATTTTTGCTTTTGGTTACCACGTGCCTGGATTCAACTTTCTATCTTGGCCAAGCGAACAAGCCAGGTCAGCTGCGTTCCGGGAACTGGGACCCCTGACTCCGCAACACTAAGAACCTCTCGGCTTTTCTGTTATGCATCTTGCACCCTTTGATCGGTGAGTTCCCCACACTTCTCTCAAGGTAATCTTGTCAAAGTCCAAATTAGATTTTCTAATTTTTTTTTTTTTAGAGACAGAATCTTACTTTGGCACCCTCAGTAGAGTGCTGTAGCATCACAGCTCACAGCAACCTCCAGCTCCTGGGCTTAGGCTATTCTTTTGCCTTAGCCTCCTGAGTAGCTGGGACTACAGGCGCCTGCCACAATGCCCAGCTATTTTTTTGTTGCAGTTTGGCCGGGGTGGGGTTTGAACCCACCACCCTCAGTATATGGGGCTGGCTTTCTACTAACTGAGCCACAGGCACCGCCCTGCTACTCTAAGTTTTCAGCTGAGAGTTTATTAAGCCTTTGGGATATGTACAGGTTCCTTTCGTCTCTCACCCTTGGTTTAATTTTAAAACTTAGTGATGCTGTCAAGGCTGGGACCAGATCTCTGTTGCCCGGTTACAGTTATCACATTCTTACCCTCTGGTGTCGTGAGGTGTAGAATTACTTGTGTAAGGAGCCTGAGGAGTGAGAGTGAGAAGGAAAACAGAGCGGCTGTTTTTCTAAAATTACGTCCCTCTCCTCTGCTCACCATACTCTGGTTCACAACTTACTCGTCAGATGTTCAAGTGCCCCAAAACTTTTTTGTTTCAGGCTATCATAATGGATGCTCTGCACAGTGGTTTTATATTTTGTAAAATATATACTAATAGAGTTAAGAGAGGTGCCTTATTTTCTTTAAGAAGTATATTTGGGGCTCAGTGCCTATAGCTCAACTGGCTAAGGCGCCAGCCACGTACACCTAAGGTGGTGGGTTCGAATCCCCAGCCCGGACCCGCCAAACAAC
>NW_003852429.1:10632852-10639991 GCF_000181295.1 Otolemur garnettii
TCAAAAAAAAAAAAAAAAAAAGTATATTTGGTTACTTTGTTTTTAAAACAAACTGAATTGTAAATGTGTAAGATGATATAAAGTTAGTCTTCTAGTAAATACTTGAATGTTTATATTGGACTGTATCCCCAGTACCTTTCCTTAAATGAGAGTAATTTTTATATTATGACCCTTACTTCACTTCAAAATTTACAGTTATGCTAACTGATAACATTAATTACTTATTTTTGGCATTTGTCCAAAATAATAAGTCATCAGCTAGTGATTTAAAACATAAATTTGTGAGTGATTCAGAAATTGGATGAAGTCCTGGTCCCCTTGCTGGCAATGTGATTTTGAATAAACTACCTAAGCTCTGTAAGTCCACATGTCTCACTTGAAAAACAGGAATAAAAGTGGAACTTTCCTTATAGGGTCATAGTGAAGATAGTGAAGAAGAAATCGAACCGTAGCTGAGAGTATTTAGTACAGTGCCAGGAAACTCCTGGTAGTTGAATGGTTACGGCCACACAACTGCTTCAGTGCAGACCTTTTGTTTCAGGATTTTTTCAGAAATTCCAGCCCTAGAACCCATAAGTGGTCTACAGACAGAGAAGGTATAAGTAACGCTACTCCCCCACAAGGGCTTTGCTACAGTTAAACATGGGAACTCCTAGATGGGGAAACTGGAAGATTCGGGAAGTATTCCCTGGGAAACACATAGACTGTATGGGAAGGACACAGATGTACGGAAGTTACCTCATATAGCGATTATCACAGAAAAAGGCACTTGAGTCATGAAATAATTCCAGCCAATGTCATGTCAGAAAAGCCTGTTACTTGTGTAAAGATGAAGAATATTGACCTTAGAAGAGATGTCTCTGAATTTATCCAGGTGCATGTCAGGTTGTCAGTGACTTTGTAAGAGTCATTATTTTTAGGAGCAAGTAAGAAGAAAATTAGAATTCTGGAGTATACAAAGGAATTGAAGAATACATCTAAAAAGTAAATGTGGCCTTACAGTGTTACCAAAATCAGTCAACAAATCTTAAGCGCTTATGTAAAATTCATTGGTGCTAAAAATATACAGAATCTTTTAAGAAGCATACATTTTATAATTGAGAAAGGGAGGGCTCTAAAAACAGGTGAATGGATGCTAAGATGATACAAGATTTTGGTAAGTGCTACAATGAACTGTGGCAACCTGGTAAGAAATGAACATGAGTGGCAGGGAAGGCGTCTCAGAAATGACATGTGACTTGGGAAGTAAACGAGAAAAAGACAGTAAGCAAAAATCTGGGAAAAAGCTTTACAAGCAGAACATCAAATATAAAGACTCCAAGTTTGCACATTAAGATACAAAAGGACCACTGTGTTCAGACCGTAAGGATTCAGCTGGAGGAGAAAATAGAGATGAGTTCAGATCTTGTTCAGAGACAGACCACAAATGGCCAAGTTTGGATTTTATTTTAAGTGTATCAATGCCATTGGAAGATTTTAAGGAAGGGGCAGTGATACGACATTTTTCTTTCCTTTGAAAGATCACTCTGGCTGCTGTATGGCAGCGGGTGGCTTCTAGGGAACCAATGGAGGGGCAAGGACCAACTAAGAAACAACAATTCAGCTAGAAGACAGAAGTGGCTTACACTGGGAGCCACAGAAATGGTATCATTATTTGCATTTAATATCTATTTTACCAAAAGTTGGATTTTGTACTCTTTATGAGTAAGAGAAGAGAATCAAGGGCATTTGGCCTGAGTGACTAGTGGTACGGTGTCACTTACAGAGAGAGGGAAGGCTCTGTGGAGATTAGATGGTGGAGTGGGCCCATCATTGGTTTTCCTGTGGTCATGTTAGGTTTGAGCTGCTTGTGATGTAATGTGGGAAGTTGAATGCAACGTGGAAGTGAGAGCAGTCTGAGGAAGGTATGTACATGGTCCTCAGAATAAAGACTGATAGGAGGCCCTGGGACCGGACAAGACCACCCAGAGAGAGAGCGTACAAAACTGTGCAAGAAACTTAATTTAAAGTAACATTTGCAGGTCTTAGAAAAGAGACCACAGAGGAAAATGAAGAGAAAAGGATCCAAGGAGCCCTTGGGAACAGCCAGATTTAGGTTGAGCAAGAAGGACAAAAGCCGTGTTCAAATAACAACATATGGATGTAAATGAACTTGGCAGTGATAGATTAAGTTTCATAAATGTTCTGAAATGAGTGCGGGGGAGATGGGGGCACAAGGAGCAGAACAGAATAGTGATGCATTTCCTGTCGATGGTGCGTGATCTGGAGGCTCATATTTCTGAAAACGACTGAAGTTAAAGTGATGCAAGGAATAGTAGCTTGCTTCCAAGCAAAGCATGCCGTGGGAGCAGGGATCTTGGCAAAGAGGAAGATCAATTCATCAGAGCACCCTGCCCTTGAAATCTCAGTGCACTGCTAGATTGAGACTAGATTGATAGCATAGAAGGGGTGTTTGCATTATCTTATCTGTTCTCTTATGTGGGAGGAGTGGACATATTGCAAAAAGCGGCTGCCAGATATGATTTAAATGTTGTGAAATGCAGGTGGTAGACAAGATAAATTTAGTCAAATTAATGAGTTAATAATTTATCTTCAGAAAATGCAAATCCATGTTGGAGTTCTTTTTCTGTTCTTGCAAGTGTAAACAAAGCATTGATAATTTAAAGCTGTAGACCACAGCTTTACAACTGAGACCAACCTTGTGTATAAGAACAGAAGCCTTGATAATTTTAAGTTTCTTTTTCCCTCTGCTTTTTAATTAATATTTCTATGTTTATAAGCCCAACTTTTGCTTCTCATTTCTATGAAGCTAGTGCTAGGTCTTCTCCCTTTAACTACACTGAAAACATCCACTCTTACTGCCAACATTTGTTTCTCTTTTATTAAGTCATGCGGTCACTGTGTCTCACAGTGTGCCTGGTAGTGGAGCCTGAGCTGACTGTGTGATGGTGGATCATGCTCTGCTGGGCATTGCCACAAGTGGCAATTGGCAGTGCCCAGAAGAGATGCCTTAATATACAGAGTATATGATATATTTTCCATAGAGAAATGGAGAAGTCACCAACTTTTTTCAAAATGTAAATTTTTCAAGAGCCTCTCATATTCTAATTGATTTGTAATAGATGACAATATTTTCTTTTAATTTATGGATAACCCTCACATTTATTAAACATGTCCTCAAGAGCATTTTAATACATTTCTTGTACCTCTAGGTCTAAAAATCTATTTCATGTCCTTCTTATTTACCTCTTTTCATTTTAGCCAATAAAATGCATCTTAAACATACATTCAAGCTCCTCTTTAGCTCAGATAGTATTGTTAAAGTTGCTTAGACTATGTTCCCAGTATTAGTTCTGTGGAAGACTAGCCCAAATGTGGAAAGGAAAATCAATGTATTTGGCCTTAAACATAATGATGCTGATACAGTGTGCCTTGTGTTTTAAATTTGAATGTAAATATAATTGCTACTTTTTTTATAGTAAGTCAGTGATCTATTTTTATTATGCTTATTTAAGTGAATCAACACTTTTTAAATCCAGTTGACACAGAACTCATCATCTTTATTTTTAATAAAATGATTATTAATGTTTTATTTAACTTCATTGTTTTAGGCTTTTATCAAACACATCCTCTCGCTGTGTAACTGATGATGTGCTAGCCCTAGGTAAACGGTCTGATGGTAGCACATGTACTGAAGGTGTAATTCCACCAGTCTCTTCACTTGCCTATCAAACATACCAGTTATGACAATTAAATTCATGAATTTGCCACCATAAGGTCACATCGGAAGCACTGTACAAACAACTCAGTAAGGAGGAAAATCTTAACTGAACATCTTGGCCAACAACTCATGGCTCTTGCATCATGACAATGCACCAACTCACATGGCACTGTCTGCCAGGGATTTTTTATCCTATAAACAAATAACTGTATTGGAACACACTTCCTACTGACCTGATCTGGCCCCCAGTGACTTTTTTCATTTCTTAAAGATAAAGGAAATGTTGAAAGGAAGACATTTTAATGACATTCAGGGCATCAAGGTTAATATGAGGACATCTTTGATGGCCATTTTAGTGTAAGAGGTGCAAAATCATTTTGAAGGTGGACTAGGCACTGGGGTTGGTACGTTGCCTCCCAAGAGGAGTAATTTGAAGGGGATCATAGTGATATTCAGCAATGAGGTATGTAGCACTTTTTATAGGATGAGCTTGTAAACTTTATTGTCAGACCTCATAAATGAAAATCTTTTGATACATTCTTAGCCCCATTCTGAATATAATATGGGTTCCCCTTTTAATTTTGCTTTGTTTTATTACATTTGACTGCCCTTGGAGATGAGCCAAATCTGCTCAGACTACAATAGTATTTTGTGAGTTTTTACAGTTATGAAACATTTTGAGATTGGTTTTCTTCCTATTGAAATTAGATTCATATTGGAAAGTGACATTCTCTCCTTGGGCCCATTAATCTTCATAGATTCATCTGCTTGATTTAGATTTCAGACACTCTCTGTGCTCTGTACAATACCTAGATTGCTGCCCACATGGATGAATACTAATGACTGTCTCTACCAATACACAGCAGAGAACAGTCGTCTCTTTAATAATCATGCATTGGAGGGGTCTGGAGTGAAGGGGCAGAGCAGGGGTCACCTGACCCTCACAGGGCTTCTTGCCCCTTAAGTAGCACATGGGACAAGCCCATTTGTGAGTGCTCATGGGCACTTTTAAAGGACTACTGTAGAAAGGTAAAATTTGTTTTTTTATCCTACAGATAGTAATTTAGTGATTTTCATGACTGCATCAACATTCTCTCTCCACTGGAAAAGAATGGCCAATTAGTCAAACTTAAATTGATCTACACTTGAAATTCTCTCATCAGGAAGGATGCAAATGTATACCGCAGAGGTTTTGGCTAGGAACAGAAACATATGCCTTCCAAGAAATTATACCACATTTGGGGATTAAGTACAATAACAATGGAGGTCATGAGAAGGGTTACTGGAAGAATTACCTTAATTAAAATAAATTATTCTAAAAGTGCTCCTAACTAAAATACTTGTCTTATAATTTTAGATAAAATCATGCTGCATTTCTTACTCACATATGTAAAAATAGGTGTAGTTAAAAGACTGCAAGAATATCAAATGAAATATTACTAATATTTCTCCCCAAAGCTGAGTGTAATGAGGAATTTTCTGCTTTTTCCTAAGGAATTTTTTAAAAAGTTTGTGGTAATACTATATTACTTTAATATTATTTCTGATATTTTAAAAAATTGTTAAATCAAAATTTAAAAAATAAAAAGCAGTGATTTAGTGTCTGTACATGTGTGTATGTAGGTATGTTTTATGTATTTTATATTACAATTTTTTATTTGAAAATTAGGTGATTTTTTTCAATGGGGGATAATAGAAGTATATGTTAAAAAATATATAGTGAATGGGACTCTCAGGTAATGACATAAAAATGCTAATGACCTACAGAAGTGTTAATGTAGGTGGCAAATTAGCAGCTTACCTTAAAATAAATAAAACAGACTTTGACACATTGAGTACGTTTAAGTCAATCAATATTTATTAGACTAAAGCACTAACACTTTTTTATCTTAAGCAGCATTGTAATGATGCCTGCCTAATCCAGCCGTAAAGTGATTTGAGTGCAGGGTTCAAGGAGTGCCTCTGACAGGAGGCAAAACGATGAGTCTTAACAGACAAAGAATAGATTTTGGAGGTGTAATTTGCAAGTACGCATGCATGTGTGCATATGTACCTGTGTGTGTGTGCATGCGTGAGTGCAGAAACTAGAGTGTTTGGACCTCTGAGGAAGGGGAGAGGTGAAGCAAGAAGCCAGTGGAACTCAGCCTCAGATCAGCTCAATCTCTGATTAGATTAATGTAAGGATTTCTCAGTAGCAGCACTATTCACATTTTGGACCTGATAATTATTTATTGTGGGGACTGTTCTGTGCAATGCAGGATGATTGGCAGCCACCCTGGCCTCCACCCATTAGATACCAGTAGCACATCTTTCCCCATCGCTATACTTAAAAATACTTCCAGATGTTGCCAAATATTCCCTGGGGATTGAGGAGGGTAAGATTATTTGGGATTGACAAACATTTTTATGTCTGCTACCAAGAGGGGAATCATTTGAAGGAGGAAAGAGTATCATTCAGAGGCTATATCAACTTTTCATACAACTTTGAAATTCAGTTAAAGGCATGAGAATAAAGACTAAGGAAACAATAACAGATAATAGGAACATACGCATTAATGAATAAATTATTAGGATTAACAGATTTAGATATTTACATGGCTATAAATATGCTCCAAAAAGATGACAATACGGGTAGTTAGACAATGCGTAGTCTAAACTGCAGAGTTCAAAGGATGTTTTTTTCTGACTTTCACTCATGGTGGTTTGTTTCCTTGTGTATGCATTTGTTGGTCTTTGTGAGCTTATATATTATTTATCCTAAATTCTGGAAAATCTTGAAACCTAAACTCAGGACACTTTTTATTAGTGAGGATTTCTGTTAACTTTTGAGGGAAATACTACCCTTGGACTTAGGAGGGCCCCCACCTTCCTCACACAGTATCAGGTTCATCTTTTCTACCTTTATTGCTTGAAGTACTAACATAGGCCCCTTTCATGTGAGCTTATGGGTTACGCCTCTCCTCCCAGATTTTGGTTTTTGTTTTTGGATTTCTTGAGGAATTGCATTACTTCCCATAGCCCAGTTATAAAACAAATAATTTATTATACATACAATGTATTCTTTAATCATTGTATTGATGGAAGTTAAAGCCCATACACTTTATTGTCTTGTATCTTTTGCAGTGCTATTTCAAAAACTGACAGTTACTAAAAACCGACACTGCCGTATAAGAGTTCATCTCCTCACCAAAGACTAAAGTTGAGAATTAAGGGGAAGGTGAACAAGAAGCTTATATTTGGAAGCGAATGCGTTTAGAATGCTTCTTAATTATGATTCTTACACCGTTAATTGTCATTTTCTAACAGAAAACAAATGAATCTTCTAATTAAAATTTCCAGTGGAATTAATGCAGTGACTCATTGTATAACACATCTTAGGCAAGTCATCCATCCTTTGGACTCTCAGGCAATCAGATGT
>NW_003852429.1:10640836-10642309 GCF_000181295.1 Otolemur garnettii
AATGTTTCCTCTCACCTGGTAGAATCTGAGTAGCGCACCCTCACTTATTTGGTCACCTTTAAGTTTTCCTTAGGTAACTAAGTTGTCCATGGAAATTTGTCTGCTTTCTCTGATGACTAAGTTTTTAATTATCTTGGAATAGTGAAAAAGATAAGTCAAGGGATTTTTTTTTACATCTTCTGACAGTGTCAAACTGTTTTCATCACTTTTTAAACTACTGTCTTTTGCCTTCATAGGAACTATTCATTAGGATGTAATTTGAGAATATCTGTATATTCCTAGATTTGGATCTTGTGAGGCCCTAGTGAATTCTGTTATTTGAAAATGTATGTCTATACATAACTGTTCATCAAAGCAAGAGATACTTCTCTATCTGAGCTTCTCTAGGAACAAACTGATTCAAAGGGAACCACATCCAGTTTGCTTTCTACTTGTGATGGAAGACAACAGTTTCAATATTAAACAGAAGTTAATGAGCGTGAGTTTTATATTAACATTACACAGTGATAGTCTTTGGGAAAAAAATTGCTAGTAGGGCGGTGCCTGTGGCCCAAGGGAGTAGGGCACCAGCCCACATGCCAGAGGTGGCAGGTTCAAACCCAGCCCCACCCAAAAACTGCAAAAAAAAAAAAAAAATCGCTAGTAATACCATGGTAGCTTCCAGCAGAGTCTAGTAGATTATATAACTTGACCGCACGTATTTAGAGCATTTAAGTAGGAAACAAAACTAGTTGTTACAGTCGGTGCAGCTTTGTGAATCTAATTCTCTAATTACATCTTAGAAATCACTTGATCCAATGTCTTTGTACAGAGAACAGAAAACTGATTCTTTGAGCAGCAAAAGTTACTTTTGCTAGATAACAGAAACTGTGATTGAAATGGGGCTTCTGGCTGCTGTCACTGTGCTTGGCCCAGGTCACCCTTTGACTCGTGTCAACTCTGGTTCCTGTCTGGAGGCCTCAGTATATTCAATTTGTATTTTATAGCCCAAATTATTTTGAGGTAGAATTTCCGCCTCTTTCTTTTTGTTAAGTTAGCAGCATCTTTCCTGCCAAGGAGAATAGAGAATAAAATAATCAGAATGCTCCATTTGGCTATCATATGAGATTCCCCAATCCAAAGCAGATGAAATAATGATTCAGACCAAGGCATGATGAGTATTAGTTATGTATTTAAATTTTCTTATTATCTCCAGGAAGGAAACAAATGTATGTGCTTTGGAATTTATCTCCATTACTACTAGGATATGATGAACATTTATACTAAAACTTCTAGATATTCTTCAGGTGATCATTGAAAGAAGGATTAAAACAACTGAAAAATAGAAAACATCTTTTTCTTACTTGAGCTACATCCATCTTGAAGGTGGCTAAGGGAAGAGAGGAAATGCTGTTTAAAAAAAAAATGTTTCTTTCTTGAGAAACAAGAAATTTATTGTCTTCTTAATTTGCAAATGCTCTGGAGGAGGCCAGG
>NW_003852429.1:10643726-10696743 GCF_000181295.1 Otolemur garnettii
TAATGTTGATTCAATACGGTGGGTACTTTGTATTGCTCCCCATAGTGAGGGAAATGCTTTGCGAAAGCTATTTGAATCAAACGCTGACAAAATGAAGCTGGGAAGGGCCATGAGAGGAATATTCTCTGATGTACGATTACCTGATAAAAAGAATCATCATAAAAGACTTTGCCTAAACCACCACCTTGCACAAAGACCATGCAACCTTACATGCAAATATTGTGTCTGTGTGTATATATATATATATATAACATTTTTGTCATGAACCACTTGTACTTGGAGACATTACTAAATTTACTCATTTTAACAGTGTGTATGTCACTTCATTGACATACCTTTCTACCTATATAATCATGTTATAATTAAACACACACTTTTGCAAGGATACCTGTCTAGCAACTGCCTGTCTAACCTTGGACTGAACTAGCCTTTTTATTGATCCTTATAGTCAGGGATAATTGTTTCAGAACAACTCATGTAACCTCCTCATTTTTACCTTAAAATTCTTGCCTTGTTTACTTCCTTGAAGGTGTCTTTAATTTACTATGGCATAGGCATGCTACTTACTCCGTATTTCACATTGCAATATTCACTCTCAAATACACTTAGTATCTTTGGAGGCTCTCTGCCTGTGAGTTCAGGTGGACATAATCTGGTGTCAAGCAATGGAGACATTAGCTTACCTTGGCACCTTCTGGACAGCAGGGTAGAACCAATTGAGTACTGCTGCTTCCATGAGTCACCTTTTCTGCCCTGCTGCATCTTCTCTGGGACTCTCCTACTCCCTTCTTTTTCATTTCATGATTTGGTACATGCATCTTTAAATGATTTGGCTCTTTTGCTTTTTCTTCTCTCTGCTTGTTTCTGAACATCTCTCAGGAGCAAAAATAAACATTCTTAACAATGGGTATAGGGTAGCCAACTAAAAGGCAACACGGGGTCACCACCATCTCTGGTGGATCCTAATTGAGAGTCTTGGAAGAAAAAGTCTCCTATGTGAGGATCAATTGGTCATAGACAGGCAATATTATCCCTAGGAACCCTGCCAGTATCAAGAAAATTCCCATGCAATCAGTGAAAACTTGGTCATAGGTCAGACATTTAGGGCATAGACTATCTGCTCAGTATTAAAAAAATAATAATGCTGTGCTAGGTATACTTAAGAAATCAAAACACTCATGTATTAATAAATTGTGGTACACATATACCATGGAACATTATGAAGCCTTAAAAAAAGATAGAGACATTACCTCTTTTACATTTACATGGATGGAGCTGGAACATATCCTACTTAGTAAAGTATCTCAAGAATGGAAGAAATAATATCCAGTGTACTCAGTACTATTATGAAACCAATTTACAATTACTCACACTTTCATATGAAGCATAGATCACAACTATGGCCCAAGATGAAGGAGGGAGGAGGGGAGAGGGAAGGTCAGATGGAGGGAAGGTGAATTGTGGCATCACACCTATGGTGCATAATGCAAGGGTACATGTTGGATCTATTAGTGTAGGGTATATATTGTGTCTTAACATGATAATTAAGTAAATGAGATGAGGTGTATATTAACCAGTGTGATGTAAGTGTTCCTAATTCTATATGAAGTCAGCACATTATACCCCATAAATGCATTCATGTATACATGATCTATGTGTTTATGATTTAATTAAAAAAAAAAAGAAATGAAAACACTTTGGAAACCCTTATAATTTGTTGACAGGGCTTACGGGATTTTTTTCTTTCTTTTGTTTTTTGTTTTTTTTCTCTCTGGAGATTAATAAGAAACTGAATGGTCCTAAAACATGGCCCCCATATAAAAAAATACTGACTGGAATTGTTAAGTTCTAAAGCAAGCCAACCATTCTGGGACTCTAACCAGCTATTCATCTAAAATTTACAGCCCATTCTCTTCCACATTTTTAAACTGGTGGGAAAATTACACTAAGGGTAATTTATGGGAATCATGTAAGCCCTACTAAATTGTTTTTGTTTACAAAATAATACTTTACCAAATAGCTAAAAAGTACAGTTAGCTTAAGAAAGAACGTTTTCTTGAATCTGGGAAATAAAACATCAAAGAACTAACGGTCTCTCAACTAAAAGTCATAAAAACAGCATCTTCATCAACTATTTCCTTTCATGTAATTATTTTTGTTCTGCTTAATCTTGGTTAGCAGTTCCATGAATTCACAGTTTCTTTATTAGTGTCCTGCAAAGTTTTACATAGGCCATTGGTTCTAAAGTTATCAGAAACTGTATTTAAAAATATCTGTTAGAGTGTTTTTCATAACTAATTGCAGATGCCTTTAGAATAGAATCAAAACTATAGCTTTGGGTGACACAGACTTAGAATAACCATGATTCAAAAACTGGGTGAATTCCAACTCCAAGGGGTTCATCACAATTATAATGCAGTTGAAAAGGAGATTCAGTTTTTTTTATTGCAGGGAACATTTTAGGATAGCTGGAATCATGGCTGACAGCATCACTTCAGAACCATCAGACTTTTATAATTTTATGTATTCTTTAGAATATTCACATCCACACATATTCATATAAATATAAGATAAAGAAGGTTAGCATCATAATTTTATTTTATTTATTTATTTATTTATTTTTTGCAGTTTTTGGCCAGGGCTGGGTTTGAACCCGCCACCTCTGGTATATGGAGCCAGCACCCTACTCCTTGAGCTACAGGTGCTGCCCTATAATTTTATTTTTATTTCAGATTAATATGAGAGAAGAACTAGGTTACAATGTTGGCATTTATGAGGTAGAGTCCCTGTTGTAGGTGTGTCCTGCACCCAGGATGTGTGCCATATCCCCTTACGTGTGCCCATTAGATGGAGGACGCTGATCTCCCCCCCACCCCATCTCTTCTTTCCCCGCCTCCTTCTACCTGCTTCCCCCAACTTGAGCTGAATTGAGCTTTTCTCTAATGTGGGCATGTATTAGTTTGTCCACTGGCTTCATTACATCGGTTTTTTATTCCTGTGATACTTTACTAAGATGTTTCAACTCCATCCAGGTTAATACAAAAGATGTAAAGTCTCTATTTTTTATGGCTGAATAGTATTCCATGGTATACATATACCACAGTTTATTAATCTGTTCATGGGTTGATGGATACTTGGGTTATTTCCGTATCTTAGCCATTGTGAATTGAGCTGCAATATACAATCTAGTGCTAATGTCCTTATCATAAAATGATTTCTTTTTCTTCTGGGTAGATGTCTAGTAGTAGGATTGCAGGGTCAAATGGGAGGCTAATTTGAGTCTTTGACGATTCTCCATACTTCTTTCCAAAGAGGTTTTATTAGTTTGCAGCCCCACCAACAGTGTAAGAGAGTTAGTTCCCTTCTCTCCACATCCACACCAGCATCTACAGCTTTGGGACTTTGAATTACTATGTTATTTGATAATGCTTGCCATACAATCCAACATCTTAACATAGCCTAATTAATTTAATATCTCTTTTTCATGGTGAGAGACACACGTTTCTGGATTCTGGGGGGTCTCAGAAGAAATTCCCAAAGTTAATTTGAAGTCAAAAAGACTTAATTTGGAACTCTGATACTTGGGAATTCTGCCAAAGATGTCACAAGTCATTGTGAAATAATAACCATTCACTTACTCAGAGGGACAAAAGATTTCAAAAGTAAATGCAGAAAGTTACATGAATGCAAGAAAAAATACTTAACTCTTTCAAAGCTCAGTTTTTCTAACTAATCAAAAGCTAATAAAGACAATATAAAGCACAGGGAATTATCCTGATAAAACACAAAATCTTTGTCTCCAATGCTAGTTAACAAAAAGTTAACAAAAACCTCTTGCTGTGTGATTGCGGCCTCCTAGGTGAGGCCCATCTAAATAACCTAGAAATCACCTAATGAAAAGGTGTTAGAATTTACTAAGGTACTAGACTCTTCTGCCCAAGGTTTCAAGTGCACTCCATATTGTAGAAATAAACAAGAAAACTAGTACTTTGAACAGGGAATTATACGGGTCCTAGCAAAAGTTAAAGCATGTGAAATTGCCTGGTTACATGGAACACTTCACACACATCATGAGAAGCCAAGGGTAGAGAATCAAGTTATACCCAAGGAAAACAGTGCCTTCAAGGCCTTCAAGACAAACATTTTTCTTACCTGGCCACAACAGCCGAGTAAGAATTAGGGGAAAAGGGGATCTACAGGAATGGACTAAAGAGTTAAAAGAGTTACCACTTCAGTAAAGTGAAAAGATGTACCTTTCAGGACGACAAAGAGCTGAAGGCCAGTGTCTCATGACCAACAAGTTAGATGCAGCAGGACATAGCAAGAAGTTGAACCTCTGAGACAGGAATCTGAAAAGCTCTAAAGGAAAAACCCATTTTTTGAAATTAAATTAGTATTTTAAGTAAAGAAGATAGCAGTTTTCACCTGGAATGTGTACAAGTAAATGGCAACTGTGAAACAGAAAAAAAAAGCTGCAGTTTAGAAGATGGTTGAAAATTTAAAGAAACAGATTTTAGAATTCAAAATCGAAACTTCTTGCAAATTTGACTAAGAACAGGGAAAGAAAACCTCATTGCTTAAACATAGAGGACCAGAGTCTGGTTTTGTATCAGGATTTTAGTGCTCCATTTTACAAAAATTTATAAACAATTCCTAATTTTAGCCAACTTTATTATACGTAGAATTCATTTTTATAAGATTCATTCTTTACAAACCTTGAGTTTCCTCAGACTTTTTATTTATGTATTTATTTATTTTTGGTTGCAGTTGTCATTGATGTTCTAGCTGGCAAGCCAGGCTGGAACCTGCCAGCTTTGTTCTATGTGGCCGGTGCACTACCCACTGGTAGCACTACCACTGCAGACTTTTTAAATGTCTGCTTAAATCCTTATTTTGGCGTATTTTCTTCTTTATTATTCTACCTTGGGGGAACAATTTACTTCTCTTTTTTCCCTTATCAATCTTACCGCCCAAGATTCTTTTTCATATAAAAAAAGTATTCTTTCTCCTTTAAATTTGCTTACTAAAAATCTATGGTCATAAATTATCTTTTCTTCTCTCTTAATTACTGGTTTCTTTGTTTTTGACATGTTATATTTTGCATATGTTAAAACTTCCCTTAAATTACACAAAACTATTCTTCATTCATCCAGAAAATACATCTTTAATATCTATCATTTTCTGTTTTTACCAAATTGTGGCTTGCTCTTTCATGTATGTTTCATATAGAATTACAAATAGTAATTAATTTTTTTAACTTTTAGTAACTTTAATTTTTAGATAATGCCTAGGAAGTAAGCATTTTGATCTGTTTATTATATATCGAAGCTTATGAATATACATATATATTATAACTTCTAGAAATATGTGCTTTCTCATGTAACAAAATTTCAGTGTGCAATAAAACATTTTTTAATAGATCCAAATGTTTTGTCTTCATATAAAATTTAAGAAGTCAAAAATGAATCAATACAGTCTATTGATTAGTAACTCATGTTTAGTATTTTATCTTATTTGGAAATGACCGCAAACAGTTATCTTTATCTGTTAGTTAATTTAACCTAGCAAAATTTAGCAATCTAAAATTAAAATTACATGATACGTTTGTTAGACAAAGCGAGTCATGTTTCACGTTATTTCTCTGTTAATATTTTTACATCCTATGAATAACAGTTGCTCATCACCTACGTAAAACCTTAAATATATGAATATTTTGCCTGTAACTCAGAAAAACAGCTGTTTTCATTAACCCCAAATGTTAGTCTTATTCATCAAAGCATTACACAAAGATCAATTTGCTATGTTTTTAAAATGTATTTCAAAATATTAAGGGAGTACAGATATTTTTGTTACATAGATAGCATTTATGTTTTAGCCGGGGCTATAAGTGTGCCCATTACTGGAATTGTGTTTATTATACCCATTTTGTAGGGTTTTGTCCCTCCCCTCTCTCCACAGCTCCCTTCTTGACTTCCAACAATTTTTACTTCTTTGTATGCACATATGCACTCATCAGTTAGTTCCAAATTATTAGAGAATGTATGTGGTGTTTGTTTTTCCATTCTCAAGACACTTTACGTAGGACAATGACCTCTACTTCCATCCAAATTCCTGCAAAAGACATTAGTTCACATTAGTTCATTTCTTTTTCTGAACTCCATGGTCTCTCTCTCCATATATATATTTATTTATTCATGTTGTTAATCCACACATGAATTGTTCGGCACTTGGATTGAGTCTACATCTTTGCAATTGTGAATTGAGTTGCAACAAACATTCAAGTGTCTTTTTGATTAAAAAAAATTCTCCCACTTTTTAATAGGTGCCCAGTAGTGGAGTTTCTGGACCAAACGGTAGGTAGGTCTTCTTTTAGTTCTTGGAGAAATCTCCATACCGTTTTCCTTAACATTTGTGTTAATCTGAAGTCCCAAAGTGTATAAGCTTTCCTTTCTCTCTGTATCCATTCCAGCATCTATTGTTTTTGGACTTTTTAATAAAAGCCATTCAAACTGGGCAAGCAGATATCTCCCTGTGGTTTTAATTTGCGTAACCCTAATGATTAGTGACATTGAGCATTTTTTCCTATGTCTATTGGCCATTTACCTATCTTCTTTTGAAAAGCTGCTGTTCATGTCTGATAAAGGGCTAATATCCAGAATCTACAAAGAACTCAAACAAATCATCAAAAACAAACAACCTTATTAAAAAGTGGGCAAAAGACATTGTGCTTTTAACCTAGATTTATAATTTTATGACCTTAAAACAGCTTGCAAAGACTAATATAATCCTGCATGACCAGCAAACCCAAGAAAAAATACATCCAACAATACTGAGGACGTCTTTGTATTTATTTTAGCAACAAATTTAAAACCAGTTTATTTATCAAAGATTTATATGACTCACATGAACTAAAAGATATTTAGATAATTACTATATTTTTTATAGTTTTGAGTATTAAATGTAATTTACATACCTTATCTCTAAATCAATTTGAATAGAATTCATTAAAGGATTTCTGACTGAATATGCCTGATTTCAACATGTGGGCCCAGCATAAAACGTATCATTTGTTTATAAGTGTAAACATATGTACACGTAAAAATACTATAATTTTCATTTTAAAATTTTAGTCATGAGACATTAAAACTCAATAATATAAACTCATTGGGTTATGAGAGGACGATTGGATCTAAATTACATTTCTGACAGTGAGACCTGTTCCTGTGGTTAAACATAAAGATTTCCATTTCCCCTGATGGGTGACTGTGCACAGGCTGTGCGCCAGTGCTGGGCGAAGCAGTTCCCACAGCAGTTTGAAAGAACCTCTTTTCCTCTTTTTACTTTTTCTCAGTTGTCTTCATTTGCAAAAGAGATAAAGGGTTAATTCCTTGGTGTTGATACTGCATTGGAATGCCGTAAGAAAAATAATCTTCAAGGAAGGTTTTGTAAACAAAGATGGAAATTTTACTTTTTCTTCCTACTTGATCCCTTCAAGATTCAGAACTACATGAGTATCCTTATTTTTTTA
Source organism: Otolemur garnettii (assembly GCF_000181295.1). Classification (NCBI taxonomy): domain Eukaryota; kingdom Metazoa; phylum Chordata; class Mammalia; order Primates; family Galagidae; genus Otolemur; species Otolemur garnettii. The sequence goes on from NW_003852429.1 coordinate 10,651,255, forward strand.
TTGGCAACATCGTTGTTTGTTAGGTTCAATAAGAATCTGCTCTCTTTATAACAGGTTACAACTGGGAACATGAGTTACGTTACCAAAGTTTTGATTGGGATGTCATATGTAAGTTGTTTATAAGTATTACAGACAAAATTTGAATTCTTTCTTTCTTTTTTTTTTTCTCCACCCCTGGTAGAGTGCTATGGCATCATAGCTCACAGCAGCCTCAAACTCTTGGGCTCAAGAGATTCTCTTGCCTCAGCCTCCTGAGTAGCTAGCTGGAACTATAGGCACCTGCCAGAATGCCCGGCTATTTTTAAAGGTAGGGCCTCGCTTTGGCTCAGGCTGGTCTCAGACCAGTGAGCTCAGGCAATCCACCTGCTTCGGCCTCCCAGAGTGTTGGGATTACAGGCGTGAGCCACTGCACCTGGTCTGAAATCTTTCTTGATTTGCCTTTCTAGATTCAAGAAATTTTCGAACATCCAATCTGATATTATCATGTAGTCAGTCACTATTCTTGCTGCACTTAAATAAAAGATGAGCCAAATATGACAAAACTAAACTCATTTTAACAACACATTGCTCTTATTCTGATTATCTTCAGTAAGGTGACTCTAGAGAGTAAAATTATGTCTAAAGGAAAGCTGTAATATACTTATTATTAGATTGTGTCCCTGTGCATTATTTTTGAGTTTTTATTATTTACCTGTAGACTAGACTGGATCCTGAATTTTTCTAGGCTCCTCCAACCCACTTTTCTCCCATGAATAATAACAAAATTGCCGTTTTCTAAGGCCCTATAAGCTGAAGCCAAATAATGTCATATATTTCGAGGAACAGACCTGGTGCCTGATGTGTGAGCCACCAGACATGACATCAAGTTCACCAAACTTTCCGCTGTCATAACCAGAGATATTCGAATTGTGAACCAGGATGAGAAGTTTCCAACTTCATGCTGTGGACAGCTTTTCCCAAAACCTTTGGACAAGATCCCCCTTACCATAATGGGACCCTGGCCCCTCTCAATTTTTCCTTTCTTATTTTTCATGTAGCAGGATAATTGTGTACTTAAAATCACACAATTAGTAGCTTCTGTAGGGAACTTCAAAAATGTTGACTACTTCATGCTAATCCTAAATATTTATATAACCTAAGGGTTTCCTTTCGCCCATGCAGTGAGTAACTTCAGCAACATCACTAATACGACTGTCGCTCACTCTCTGCTTGGTTAATAAATCAGATGATTGCTCTAGATTTGTATCTATTGGTTAAATAAGGAGACATCTGTGTATTGCTAATGTTACACACTGTACCTGGATAAATTCCTTTGGGAAAGATGAGACCCAAATACTCAAATGAGAACAGACCACGTGGTTCCAACAGGTCTCACCCAATTCCCGGTGGTCATTTGATTGATGCAGCTGGTTGCTTGTAAGCCTTGGTTCCTGACTAATTATTATTATGCAAATTACTTTTGCTATTACTTAATCCTGTCCCATTATACTATTACTATAGTTCTATTACTATTAATTTATTTTGTATTTTTTTAAAACTTTGTACCCATTGCCCATCAAGTTTCTGCAGAGGGACAACTCCTAACAGAATAAGGCTGACCCTGGGCTTGAGATGGTAGTGACTGCCCACGGAGAGAAAACTGAACAATGAACCCCAGGTAGACATGGCCTGAGGATCCCTCCAGATCCTTTCTGTTGCTCAAATGTCACTAGAGGGTTTTGACTCCTATTCACCAGTACTTCCCTCTGATAGGTAAGGGACCAGGTCAACCCAGAGCAGGTTCATCCTGGCACCAAAAGATGATCAAAACCTAAAAACAGGGCAGCGCCTCAAAGGAGCAGGGCGCCAGCCCCATCTGCCAGAAGTGGTGGGTTAAAACCCAGCCCTGGCCAAAAACTTCAAAAACAAAAACAAACCTAAAAAACAGAATAGTTGATCTACGATGCTTTTACAGAAAGGTCTTGATTAAAAGAGAAAAATATGAAAGATGTCATAATCAAAATGGAGTCACTTGTGCCGAATGCTGACAATGAAGTTGGGAGAAAGACTCTGAAGGGAGGGTTCCCACATCCAGTTGCCTAACAGCAAGAACTATGGCCAAAGCCCCCCCAAACCACAACCAGCTCATTAGTTCTGGACTAAATCCACTTGGGTATGATTCTTTGCGCATTTCTAGAGTCAGAATTCATGGGAGAGATCGATTTATAATATTTTTTTCCTAATTTTCTTAAGTGATTTCAGTACAAGGTCATTCTAGCATCATAAAATTTAAATTATAGATTGAGGGTAACTTTTATAAGACATTGTTCGTATGGAGTTTTTTTCATTTAGATTTATCCTGTATTTGTTCTTGTTTTTCTTCATTCCTGTCTTTAGTTTAATGTTAAAATCTGTAATACTTTTCCTTCTGTGTAAAGAAGGTTTCTCTTTAATATTTCTTTGTTTAAAATCTCAGCGTAATGTGAGGGAACAAGGAGGGAGCATTTCAGCCTGTCATAGCCCTATCACAAGTATTTTGTTCATTATCCCTTTAAATGCTGCTGCTTCCCCTTTCTGTGATTTCTCCTTCTGCAAAACCAGGTAAATTTATAAAATACCATTTTGTTTAATTTATCTCCTGTTATTCCCCTGCCTTTTTTGGTTTCCATGCCTCAATCTGAATATTTCCTAATAACTAGTTTATTAGTCCTCTTTTCTCATGTGTCTAAACTACTATTGAATCTCTATAGCCAATTTTTAAATTCAGTGAGTATACATTTTAATTCAGAATTTCCATTTTATTTATTTTTTACAGATAATTGGTGAATATCTCCATGTAGTAATATAGTTTTTTGAGTATATTAATTATGACTGTTTTAAAGTCAACGACTGAAGCTTCCGTTTGGTCCCCCCATCACTTTCAGATCTCTTTCTCTTATCTATTTCTTCTCTTTAATTTTTGATAGTTCTGTCCTGTTTGTCAAAATATCTGATATTTTTTGTTTAGTGTAAACATTGTTTATCAAAACTTGTAGAATTTTTAAATGATGTTATCCGTCTTGGAGGGGCAATTTACTTTTAATTCTGGCAGAAAGATATACCAATGCAATCAGGGATCGAGAGGATAGTGAAGTGAAAGCCTGGGATGTTTATCAGTACCTTACCCTCAAAACGGTCACATACCAATGACATGTCAGACAACAACCCCTCCAAAGGCTTTTTTTTTTTCTATATCGCTTTAAGCAGGACAAGAAGACATGCAAAAACAAGCCAGCAGTGGGGGCAGCCTCCCCCATTTGTGTGCAACTTAAAGGTCCTGTATCCCATTGTTGTATTTGCAGGAAGATGAACAAGCCACACATTCTGCTTAGTCTGTTCAGTCTGTTCGCCAATACTGGTTTCTGCTTAGCCCTTAAACCTCTTGCCCCCAGTGGTTCCAGAACTGGCAAGTTAGGAGGTGGTTTACCTGTAGGCGGAGCTAACTTCTCTATAGTCCCCTTTTCTCTAGTATCTTGGCCACTAAAATGCTGGTACCTTAGGAGGCTTTTACTTAATGTTACATGTTGGATTTTTGCTAATCTAAAAATTGTCTCTGAAGATAGAAACATGTACATAAGACTTTGAGTTGCTATAGGAGTTGGTTGAGAAATAACGCCAGTAGAAGCCATCATTTAAAGAAGCAGCGTTACTTAATGTAGAGTCTGTAAAGTGTCTGAAACATATTGTTAGCAGAGGGGAAATAAGTAGATAGTCATACTAGAAAGAAACAAGCTAGGTGTGAAAAAGCCACGGGCTACTTCCAATCATATAAAAATGAAATTATATATAGGTCAATTTGTGGAAGCTTTTACTCTTTAAGTTATACAGGATATTGCTTGACTTTTAAAAACCATTCAACCACTGTGCCACAACCTACTATTACAGGGGTGCTCAGGAGATCCAAACAGCTATACTTTAAACATCTAGATTGCTCTTTCAACCTCTGTAAAGGTAGCTATTAAACAGGCACTTCCAATTTTGAACTTTTTGAAATAGGAATGTTCAGTAAGATTGTAGAACTTATAAGTAGCAGATACGGGATTCTCTGTTAGGTTTTTTTGAGTCCAGATTACAGATTCTCAACCCTTATGACAAACTTTTTGCCTTCAGTCCCTTTGGTGATGGGAAGCATACCCCTCCCATGGCAGTCCAGCTCGCTCTGGACTACGCTGACACTATTTATTACAGCACGTTCAATTCTGCTTTCCTGTAACTTTTACCTCTTAATCCTAACTGTGCTAACTCTGCTGTGAAGTAGAAAAGTGGGAAGTTAACGCCAGTGCACTCTACCCTGAAACTTCAAGCTCATTGGCTTTCTGGCATCTCTTTTGTGGTGCAGTTTCCAAGTTCTACATATGTTTGACACAACTTTATAGGCAAAATGGCTTAAATCCTGAATATAATTCTAAAATATGTTTTTCAAATTTGGATGTAAAATGTGTTCGGAGGTGTATACATAATTATTGATAAAACTTTATTTTTAAAAATAGCATCTAGCTACATAAATTATGTATGCAGTTTTCTGTATATTTTAGGTGAGAAAATATTTTTATTTTGAAATAATTTCAAACTTATAAAGAAGACTTCAAAATAGTACAAAGAGTTTTTTTTAATGAAATATGTGAAGATAAGTTGTTCACATGAATTCCTATCACCCCCAATTCCCATGAGCCTGCGCACAAACATTCTTACGCATGTAGAAGCTCCTATCCACACAGTGTTCCTTTTAATGTTTTGTGAGTTGGGGAATTAATGTCGGTAGAGTCAGAGACATGACTAGAAAAAGATTAAGTGACCACTAGAAAATATTGCTTTATGGTGAATTTTTCCTTAATTTTAAGAGTAATCTGTGATGGAAAGTGCCTTATGTGTTCTTCGTTGATTTTGATGTTCAATTTGTAAAATATATTTGCTACTTATCCCCGATTTGTGAAGAAAGTCTACACTTGTTTCAAACCAGTTTAATTAGCACTCCTGAAATGTGTATTAAGGAAGCCATATATTCACTCACACTTTTTAATTTTTAGAAGTGTCAAAACCAAAAATGTCAAAGTGACTGGGGCCGAATTCCACTCTCTACTTCCTTTGACTAAATAAATTCATCTTCAAGAAATACTTTCCCTGGAACTGTGTATCTGATCACGTCCATCACAGTGCTGTCTGTCACTGTGAGTGGCATTTATGGCCTGCGTCTATGCTTGGGCCTTGTTCCCACAGTGTGTATTTATGGCGAATTACAGGTGCATGTGTTTATTTATGACCAGAAATAGAATCATTAAAGTCAATACCAAAGATGGCCAAGATTTAGTGTGATACATAGGTGCAGAAACCTGATGACCGGCCAATGGATTGTACCAGGTGGAAGAGACACTTATTCTAGTTGATATTGGCCGCACCACAGTGGGCTAATTTGGCCAATTACTTAAGCTCTACATTGTATACTTCAGTAACCCACTGATGCTTTAACCTTGGTCTTGTACCTTACTTTCTGAGTTACATCTGTCCGTGAGTATGGCATTACTACCTGATTTATAGGAATTTTATTAGAAAAAAAAGCATCCTGAATACTTATAGCTGTTATTTTACAAACTATGAAATACTGAGGTAATCTTATTCCAAGGACTAAATGACCTCCTTTGTGATGATTTGCTTTATGCCTTGAAAAATCTTTAGAGATGAGTGAGGCCCAATGCTTCCTTTCCACTTTTTAATTTTGTGTGTGCTCTAGAGTGGACAATAGAAAATTGTATTAGTGCATTTGCTAAAATGTCTAGGCCCTCCACATTGTCCATGATTGAGTACTTTAACGCTTATGTACTAAGAGAGCACAAGTAAAGAGTTGACATTTATCTGTATTTTAAAGCCACGAGCAACTTTTCCTTGGCTAGAAATTGATCTGTAATGTCAATGTGGCTTCAATTATGTGAAGTTTTACCGCTTGTGTTTGAAATGGAAGGTGAAGATGCCTCTTCACTGTCATGTGTCTGCAGGAAGATTACTTCATTCTCACAAAAAATATTTGTACTTAGATGAAATGGTGCAGAATGTTAGAGTTCTCAAGTGTTTAATTCCTTCCGCTGGAATGTACAGGAGAACTTAGGGTGCCTTTGGCAGGCGCTTCTTCTAGTGCAATCAGGTTGCTATGGTAAACCTATTATTTTGGGCAAAAGAGGACTCTGTTAGTAAAGTGCTAATCTATTTTCTGTTTTATGTGAGCCTCTAATTACTTCCCAACTATTGAGCATGTACTGGTTTTTACCATTTTTGAAAATGAAAAATGGTGAGTTTATAGGGAGTGTCCCCATGCTCCCACACTGGCAGGTGCCTTTGATGGTGCCGTGCTTTTCTTAAATAATCTCATTTTGGATCCACAAATACATTAACTTTTAGTTTTTATAGAAAAATGGATTGATAAAAGAGGTGATCAAAATGTATGTGAGCAACCGAGCCTCTCAGCGTGCGCTCCATTACCCAATGCAGTGATAATGGTGCACAGTGTCTGTGGAGTGTTCCCTTCATGCAGGCCTGCACCGCACACCGTGTGCATTACGGCATCCTGATAATCCTTTGTTACTGGTATTATTTTTATTCCCAAAGCAAGCACAAGGGATGAGGTTAAGATATTCTTCCAAAGCATCACATTTTGTTACAGATATGCCCAAATTAAAATCCAGAACTATTTAAAGTCAGAGCCTATATTTTTAATTGTATCTGCACCATAAAATGTATTTCCTTAACACTGGAACAGACTCTTTAAGACTTAACCCCACATTACCTTTGCCAGAAACCTTCTCTAACCTCGCAGGCAGTGTGTGCTCATGGGTTTTATCTTTATTTCCCCTGTTGTGTTTAAAAATTCTTCTTAAGTTTGTATCTCTGTATCTAGCACAATGCTTAACACCCATTTGATATTAAAAATGGCCAAAAAACACATGATAAAATGTTCAACATCCTTAGTCATTAGGGAATGTAAATCAAAGCCGCAATGAGGTGTCACCTAATTCCAGTGAGAATGAATGACTTTCATCAAAACATCAAGGCACAAGGTTGGTGTAGATGCGGAGAGAAGGAACCCTTATACACTTTTGGTGGGACTGCAAAATGCTACAACCTTTATGGAAATTTGCACGGAGATACCTCAAAGAACTTAAAGCAAATGTACCATTTCCTCCTCCAGCAATCCCACTGTTGGGTATGTATCCAAAGGGAAAAAGGTCAGTTTATAAAAAGGACACCCTGCACTCAAATGTTTATAGCAGCAAAATTCACAATCACAAAGATGTGCAGACAACCCAAGAGCCCACCGGTACACGAATGGATTAATAAAATGTGGTATATGCATACCGTGGAGTATTGCTCACCTGTAAAAAAACGGTGATCTGGTACCTTTTGTTGACAACGTGGTTGGAACTGGAAACCATTCTACAAGCAAAAGCATCACAGGACTGGAGAAACAAGCACACGCACTTAACAGCAAATTGGAGCTGGTTGGCCAGCACGTAAGTGCACGTACGGACATAACTTGGAGCAAATGTGTCCAAAAACAAAGGATGTAAACAAAGCAGGTGTACCCGCAACTATTCTGAAATTTAAAAAATTATGTGTGTTGAATGAGTAACTGAGGGAGTGATCAAGGTAATTCAGGCACTCAGGATTGTGAGTCCTGCTGAACTTTTCAGAAGCAAGAGCACATGTGTGTTCTCTGTGAGGTATAATCTGAAGGCTGCTTCCTCCAGCTGGACACCCCAGGGTGCACGTTCAGGGTAGAAAGAATGTGAGCGCACGTGTGTGAGTGTGTGAGTGCACGTGTGTGTGAGTGTGTGTGAATGTGTGTGAGTGCGCGTGTGTGTGTGAGTGTGTGTGAACATGTGTGAGCGTGTGCGTGTGTGTGTGAATGTGTGTGAGTGCTTGTGTGTGTGTGAGTGTGTGTGCGTGTGTGTGAGTGTGTGTGAATATGTGTGAGCGCGTGCGTGTGTGTGAGTGTGTGTGTCTTGCATATTTGGTTCTGGAGATGATTTCCACGTACCACAGTGGCAGTTTAGGTCCATGCCTCCACCCCATCTTGTCTGAAACTTCCAGATTTTCACTCCTTTGCAAATGCACAGCCCTATCACTGGTGATAAGGAAGAGCAGGCTCAGTGGGTCCTCAGTGAAGAAGGATTGTACTGATTAGTTATCGGCGCTCTCTCCTGACCCCTAATCCACGAGGTGAGAGGGCAGTGGCATCTTCCTGTGCATCTCTGCCTCTAGCATTTTGTTGCCAGTCCCTGCTGGTTTGAAGGTGGGGCCCTTGATGGGAGGAGCTGAAATAAGGTCAGAGGAAGGCAAGTCAAAGTCTAAAATGGGAGATATTTTGGGTGGTAAAGATTATGCAAGAAGAAGAATCCAAGAAGAAAATATTTGGAAAAAGAAGGAAGGTGTGACTGAGGGTTGGGTTGAAATGAGAGTGGAATTTTGAGAACAGCAGACAACTCTTTTTGAGAACTTAGCTTCTCGAAACGTTGCACCTGCATTTGTGCCACACAAGGCTCTTTCCTTTTCTTTTTTTCATCTGAGTTTTGTGAGACTCTCCCCAACCTGTTAGAATGAGACAGTTCTAGCGAAAGGTCTTCTTTTCCTCCTCCTCCTTCTCTTAACTGCTCTGAAGATTAATCTCTTCCATATGCCACCCATATAGAGAGAAAGAGATGATAATTTATTTGTCATGGATTAGGTAGAGATAATTTTTGAGACAGTCTCTTGTCAGTGGGAGAGGGCGCTGTGATTTGTAGGTGAGTCTGGTCTGGTTTCAGACAGATAGGCAAGTGCTAATTATCTGATAAAACCAAAACAGGGTTTTATTACCAGAATTATTTTTATATATAAAATAATAGATGCATGCAATATTGTTCAAAAATACACATAACATTCTGAAATGTTAAGCTTCCTCTTTTTAGTGATTGGTTTTAGGATTCTGGGATAATTTTATAGACACACACACGCACACAGGGTCCGTAAAGTTCATGTGCAAGTTAAAATTCCACACTATTTTAAGTTACACATGAACTTTGTGAGAAGTCTCATTTTAAACTTAGGCTTAAGATGAAAGCTCCTCCCACCAAGGTCTCGTAAAGATAAAGCCTAAACTTAGGCTTAAGTTTAAAATGAGAGACTGTCCTGGGAACTTTTAACTCTCTTGTATTTTATAAAACAGTTATTACAAGTATGTTGACCTTTTAGTTTCATATTAGTAGTCCTTTTTATTATAAAGTCAGTAATTCACTGAAAACAACAAAGCAGTTACATCACTCAACTTTTTTATTTGTAGTTGATACTTAGTGAAGTGATATTAGCTCTATAGAGTAGCAGGAAGTATAGAATTAATATTTCTTTTCTTCAGCAGTACACTCCCATACCTATTCAAGTACATTATACAACATTTTTTTAAATATTTGTTGAATTTTATATAAGAAATATTTTGTAGAAAGTGAATCAGAGTTTTTAATTTTTAATCTAGTTCTTATAGTATAGAAAAATGTGCTCTAGGGTAAACGTATGTGCATCTTTGAAAGAAAATTTTATCTTAATCTTTTAATGTATCTTAATGGTTGTGAGAAATCATAAATTTAAAGACATTTTAATTAAATGGAATATATTTTATTTGTTAAAATGAGTGGGCATAGAGTTGTAAACTGTGCTTTTCGTCAAGTTTTTAGCTTAGCGTTTTTCTGTATTTTACAAAAGTTACATATCAAATTTGAAATGTTTAACTGAAATGTATTTTGGCCAGACTTTCTAGATATCTGCCTTAGTTCATTCTTCTTCTTTGCTAGTGTATAATTAATTTTAAAATATAATTCATAGGGATTGTGGTCATTTGTAGAATAATAGCACTGGACTTTTGTATGCATCTAAAGATTATCTACTTTATTAAAATGTAATAGGAGGATGTAGATGTAATATAAAGTTCAGATAAGTTTTGGTTGGGTGACACTGATGATGTTGACAGAATTAATTTATTCTCACACAGTTATTTTGATCCTCTTTTCTGTCTGTTTCTGCAATGTCATCTTACAGATTACTTGCTTTGTTTTTATTTCTTTAGGTATCGCTCTTTCTTTTTCTTTTTGGATTTTTCTTTAAATATGTTGTATAAAAAAGCACTTAGTAATAGGAATGTAGACTTCCATTATCCTCCTTTCTTATCTGTGAGATTATTAATTGGATAGTCATTTGAGAAGCTACAGTTATATCTTCAAATAGTAACAACATCATTTAGTAAATAAAGGAAAAGGTTGGACTCAATTTCCTTTAGAAAGCATCAATAAATCTATCTGTGAACACCTTTCAGTTAAATCAGTGGAGAGCTTAGTTGGCTGCTCACGAGGTTCAGATCTCACTATTAGTCTGAAACACAGAGGGCTGACTATTTTTGATAGGTTCAGTTATCCACTCATTTATTATAAAATGTGCATTCAGCGCTCTACTAGCGGTGTGGACACAGAGCTATGGGACATGCAGCACTTTTCCCAGGTAACCCAACAGGAAGGTTTCGGAGTGGAAATTGTAACTCTGGGTAAGATTTTACTGTGAAAGTGGGAGAGTGCGCACCACAGGGCAGACAGGGCAGATGAGCAAAGTCGCTAACGTGTACGCCAGGATGCCTAGAGGAAAGGTGAGCTGGACCAAGTGAGTCCAATGTGAGGAATCACATGAAGCCATCAGAAGATTTATGCAAGGCAATTACATAATCATAGGTATGGTTTTGGAAAGTGGAGTTTTAAAAAATATCCAATGTACTCAGTCCTACTATGAAACTAATTTATAGCTTTCATATGAAAGCTAAAACCCAATTATACCCCAAGAATAGGAGGCTATAAGGGAGGGGAAGTGAGGGAGGAGGATCAGGGGAGGGAGGGTGATTGGTGGGACCAACCTGCGGGGCATCTCACAAGCATACATGTGAAACTTACTAAATGTAGAATATAAATGGCTTAGTACAATAACTAAGAAAATGCCGTGAAGGCTATGTTAACCAGTTTGATGAAAATATTTCAAATGGTATATAAAACCAGCACATTGTACCCCATGACTGCATTAATGTACACAGTAATGATTTAATAAAAAAAAAAAAACTTTGAAATTGAATGGAGGAGAATAGTTAAGTAAAAGAGGAAACAATCAAATATGCCATCAGTTTTTTTTTTTTGATTCAGTGACAAGATTGGATGATGGTTATATTCTTCTAGATAAAGGACCCAGGGAGAAGAGTAGGTTTGTGGTTAGAGATGTTGAATATTCTGTAGAACGTATTTAATTGATCTAACAGTGGGAAACTCAAATTAAGGTCTTCAGGCAACTGAAAACAAATATGTATTCTGAGGGAGATATGCCATTTCAAGTTCAAGTTCTACTGCTAAAGCTCTTACATAGTGTAAATATTACTAAACCATATATACAAGATTCTTGTTTAAATGTATCCATTCAATATTCTTCAATTCAAAACATCACAAGTACACATATGTACAGCTACTTCTGTATTTGTGAAGGTTCATGAGGAGGTTGGTGCAAGTATCATGAATTTGGTGAAATTTACTTTTGACCTTGAATAAGTTTGGAAATTTATCTCGCAAGTATACAGAAGTGACTGTGACTTGCAGTAATTCTGATAAATACATACAACCTAAAACTTAAAAACAGGCTCTGTCTTTGTAACTGGAAATGCTTACCTCTTTAGAGTCATGCAGGTGACTACTGTGGTTTCCCACGTCTATCAACTGTCCTGGACCACATCTGATGGTTCTGTAGTTTATCTTTTTCTTCCCACAGTCTGCATTATTGGAATTATTTGCAAATCCACCTATGAAGGGGGTGAGTGTTTATGTGTAGGTGACTGAAGCTCAGAAAATCTAGATTCTGACACAAACACTGCCAGTATATAATTATCTGGTCTTGGTCACATCATTTAGCCCCAGTTCCCTCAGCCATCAAATAAACTGAAGGAAGCTGTAGATTCTCCTGACATTTTACAAAAAAAATGTGCGTTGGTAAAATTTCCAAAGAAAGATCTGAAGCTACCAGTTAGGATTCTTGATCGCAAACAACAGAGACCAACTTCATTAACTGGGTTTTTAAAAAAGATTCCATTAGGAAGGTTTAGGTTCAGAATGCAGCTCTGAGCCATCAGCGCCTATAGCAACCTGGAGCAGCGAGGCACTGCCAGGAAGGAGTCAGTGCCGCTGCCATCACTTCTGAGTGTCAGCTGCCATGTGCTGAGGCTGCTGCTCCGGGACAACCCTCTGTGTGCTCGTGCACCCTACTCTGCCACAGGCTGTGTGCCTTTGCTTTCACCCTCAAGAATCAAAGTCCTGACCAAGAGCATCTGGTGTGTCCCTGTGTCCCTGTTCTGGCCACCAGGGTATAGGAATGGGAGGAGGGGTGCCTCCTGTTGAACTTGGGAATCCCTCCAAGAAGAAGGAGCAATCAATGGAAGGGCAGCCAGAACGACACTGTTTATTTCCCTGTCTTCCACCAGACTCTCAAAGGGACTGTGACCTCACTGCTTCTGCCAGAAGGGATTGTGAATCACTGTGTTAGATGATCTTTAATTACATCTCGGAAATTATATGATTCTAAATACTAATTTTTCTTTCCTCCATCATCTACCAACTCAGAATTTCCTTAACAAGATACAAGTTCAGCAACCGAATGACTAACAACATTGCAGGGTTGGCCCTGAAGTGTCTTGTGATCATTCAGTGGGTGTGTAATTATGATGGTCGGGCTAGTGACAGAGAATAACAGATGTCTTAGAGCGCTGTCACCCAACGGAATTTCTGGCAAACCCACACCAATTCCCCTTACAAAAGGGATTTACTTTCCCATGTAGGCTCCTCATGCTGCAGGGCAGTATATTAAGAGGCGTATGGTTTATGCTTAGGGGGCACAAACCGTAAAGGTCAGGAGGATGGACAGAAATTCTGAGTCTGTTCCTTACTAGCTGGATCACGTGGCGAGTTACTTGGCCTCAATATGTCTTCACTTAGTAAAATGGTAGTAATAATGCTATTCAGTGTTTTGTTTTCATTTTGAAAACAAAATGATATAGTACACAGAATTATCGTGTTTGACACATAGTTACATCTCAAAAATAATGCTGAAAATCATCCTAATAGTACTTGCTAAGGGATTCCCAAATGAGGAGACAAATTCATTCAAAAGATATTTATACTTTTAAATTTTAAGTCAAGAATAATAAAGACGTTTACATCACATGCTTTGACATATGTTTCATGTTAAAATTGAGTTCTATAAACTATAAAATTACTACATGTAATCACTAAAATTTCACATTGAAATGTGCCTCATGAACTTTTTTTTCCCCTTGTGGTAGATAGACCCCCCCAAAAAAACGCATTATGCTGAATTACATAAAAATATATATAAGTCATTCCATTATGTTAAATGGCATCATCAGACTAAGTTGAATAAGAAAGCTGGAGAGTTTCCTAACTGAATTATTCTTCAAGATGAATGAAACAACCAAGAGAAGAAAGGACGTCTAATCTGGTGATGGTCCTCTCTGCTCCGTCTCCTAGGCTTTTGTTCTTAACCTTCAGCTGACCTCAGGGAGATTAAAAAGTTATTTGTCTGTTATCGGACACAGCCTAGAACTGGTCCAGGGGTTCTGGGTTTAAGGTTACTCGTGTGTCCTTGGAAACCTTAGTGACTCTCCCAGTGAGTGTGCTGTGTCTTAATACTCCCCAGGTAAATGCGAATGCGGAAAATGCACCTGCTACCCTCCAGGAGACCGCAGGGTGTACGGCAAGACCTGTGAGTGTGACGACCGCCGCTGTGAGGACCTCGAGGGCGTGGTCTGTGGAGGTAAGGGTTGCTCCCAGCTTGTGCCATCAGAATGCCACTTGCTTCCCCGCCACTCTTCTACTTATTCCTGTTGTTTCAGTCACTCTTTAAAAAAAGGTGAATATCCGTAGAGTGTTGGACCCGAAAGCCATCTACAGTTAGGTTTATAATGACTTTTATGTCCTTGAACTCTTGATTTGGGGGTTGCATACCAATAAACAATCATTGACTCTAAGGTAAGTACTGAGAACTGAGATACGTTACAATAGGGACAGGTTTTCCTGCCAGTCAGAACTCTCACATGATTTCTTTCCTCATAGGCACTCATGGGGAAAGCATCATCCACACCTTGAGAAAGTAGTGAGGTTACCCTCTACGCTGAGCTACTAAATCACAAGAGCTCTACGCTCAGTTTCCGTGGTGGCTGTCAGACCCAAACAAGAGCCGACTGAACGTAACAAACTGTCCAGATAATGAATAAGGCAGAGAGAGGGTCGGGAGTCAGCAAAGGTAACCACAAAAATGAGGGTCCCAGAAACCGAATGCTGACCTGAGTGCCATCCAGGTGAAGGAATGTGGGTCAACGTTATTCTTGTCTTCCAGTCTTGAAAAACTTCACTTTGTATAGACTGATGTGTGCAGATTATAGCACCTTCAGGTTTTCAGAACAGTTGAAGTGAACTGAGCACAGACTCACATTAAAAGGATATATTTCTATTTCTTTGAGACAATTATTATAATGCATTGGACACTGTTATAGGGCAAAAAACCAGACTGAAAGTCTTGCCCATGGGAGGCTGGGACACCATCCATCCAACATCTGTATCCATCACTCCCTCTAGCAGTCATCTGTCTGCCTGTTCTCTCGCTAACCAACTTTAAAATACATAATTACAATTTGACTAAGAATATCTTCTTCTTTTCCTTCTCTGTGAAGCAAGGGAAAGAGCCATTTTACATATCTGTTGTGCTGAATGTATTCTTTTATGCCATCATCATGGAAGCCCCTCTAAGGAATTATTTCTCCTCTATTCATTTCATATATGGAAAATTGACTGAGGTGGGAGAGGATAACGTGCCATTACTAAAAAGTGTCAGATCCAGGGTTTGAGCTCTGACGTTCAGTTCACAGATCTGTCCCTCTGCACGGTTTTCCCAAGAGTAATGCTAGATTGTTTTTACATTACATGAATATTATTTTTAGGTTAGATCCTCTCCTCACTGGTGTTAATTGCTAGAAAAGGTCTCACTAGATTTTAGTCTTTTTTGTTTGTTAAGAACGTTACATGTATTAACTTATTTAGTATTCATAACAATATATATAAATCCTGCCTGGCACCTTGGAAGTACCACATACATGTCCCAGATCCTTTTTTTTTTTCTTTTTTTGAGACAGAGTCTTACTTTGTTGCCTTCAGACAGAGTGCTATGGTGTCATAGCTCCTAGCAACCTCAAACGCTTGGGCTCAAGTGATTCTCTTACCTCAGCCTCCCAACTAGCTGGGAGGACAGGTGCTTGCCAGAATGCCTGGCTATTTTTCATTTTTTATCGAGACAGGGTCTCTTTCTAGCTCAGGCTGGGGTTGAACTCCTGAGCCCAGGCCATCCACCTGCCTTGGTGTCCCAGAGTACTGGGCTTACAGGTGTGAGCCACCACACCTGTCCCCAGCTCCTCTTAGTCATGTCCTCGTCTCTCTGATGTGCCGTGTTTACCTCACGTGGTCCTCTTTGCCCAACTTCTTTGGTGACATGGTAGGAAATGGTCAATTCTGTAGAAACCTCTTACAATTCTGCAATCATTATATTATATAAGGGCTGTCCAGAAGGTATCCAGTCACATATGTCTCTATTTTTCATAGCACATGGCTGGATACTCTCTAGACAGCCCTTGTGTCTTTCCTCCTTGAATCTCTCTCTATCTCCAATTTTGGGGGGAGGAAATAAAAAATGAACACAAATCTATTAGATGAGATCAAATAGTATCAGAGTGAGATGACATCTCACAAAGTGACGTTGTTTGACTAATTCTCAGCGTTGTATATTCTCAGCTTTGCATGTCCACACTCTTCAGCTTGTCAGCCTGCATAGAACTATCTCAGGGGGAAAGGACTTCCATGAACCAAACTTGTAGAAGACCAATGTATAAACCAGAACACCAGTTACTTGATTTACAATGAGAAATACAGTTGTTCCCAGAAATTAAAACTCCTTATAGAAAGAATCTGTAGGAAATCAGTTCCTGAAATAAGGGTTGGTTATAAGCAATTTATTTGTAAAGTGAAGGAAATAGTAGTAGGGAGGTTGAAAGTGCGGCAGAAAAGGGAAGGGGCTGATAAAATTTGTATCATCCATCTACTTCCCGTTTATGGGCAACTAGAACTTCTTCCCAAGCAGGGTGTGAACCCTTGGGAGCCTGTGTAAAATGCACAATTCTTACATACACATCCCTTGCTGGTTACAGACTAATTCTAGGAGGCATTAATTCTCCTGCGAGTCATATTCAGTTGTTATAGACTATCCATGGACCCTCTGAAAACATCGTCATTAACCACAGAAGTTTACGTAAGTCATAAATGTGTGCTTTGCTCATCCAGTAAGTCACACTGGAAAAGCATGCTTTGTGCAGGGATAGTCCCTAAGATCTGTTGATTTTTACTGTATATGATTTTAAGGTTCCACAAAGAAAATGTCCTCACACGCTGGCCTGTGTGTATTTTATCGGTATAGGCAAATGTAAGCTTAATCACAGACCACCCTCCTGCACTCCGTGTACCCGGGGTGAGACTAAGAAATAAACTCATTGCTTTTCTTCTTCCATCCATGCTCCCAAAATAGCTGCCCGTGAGTCCAATTAAAGAAACAAGAAGGGATAATGAAGAGCCACCTCTTAATTACACAATCAGTTCACAATTCTCTGGGGAGTGCTTTAGTTCGGAGCTGCAATTTGAAGGGAATAATGCAGCCGGGAGTGCGAATCCAGGGACTCCAGGAGTTCTAGCTAAGGCCTCCCCTTTCTTAGATGGACAGTACGGTCAGCAGGTGGTTGGGTCCAGATTACATCTTAAAATCACAAACCTCTCTCCTGAATTTGTAACTGCATCAGTTATCTGTGCTGGACTGAAGATGAAGAATGCAAATCATTCTGCAGGTTGCATTGCAGTGATGACGGCGAAGTGGCTGCCTGAGCTCCATCAGTGTCCTTGAACCCCATCTGTCTTCCTCTCTGCTCTGCCCTGCCAGTGTAATTTTTATTGTCATGCTCATAAACAGCCTCCAGTTGTGTCTTTCTTCCAGGGGACAGAAAATGGGAAAGAAAAGGACAAAGGGAGAACAACACATGCTGGCTAAGTCTGTCCCATTTCCTTTGGAAATCTCACCCAGGAGATAGTCTCTGATTTCTCATTCATTAGAAACCCTAGGAAGTATGTAGGTCAAAGGAAGCCTGGGTAGGGTGGCGTCCATGGCTCAAAGGAGTAGGGCACTGGCCACATATACCAGAGGTGGCAGGTTCAAACCCAGCCCCGGCCAAAAAGAAAGAAAAAATAGAAGCCTGGGTAGCCAAACACTTTTCAGATGGATGAATTATCACCTCCCTGAAAAGAGAAACAAGGTTTTTTGTTTTTGTTTTTGTTTTTTTAAGTAATAACGAATGAAGATATTGAGTGGACATTGTTTGATATCTGGTTCAGTAGTACCCATTCATAGGTCAGTTTCCTAACTGACAACCATCATCACAGTATTTTAAAGAAATGTACGTAAAAGCCAATGAACTTAAAATGAACTCGGAAAAGCTCATTATCTAGAAGAGCACTGTCCAACAGAACTTTCAGAGATCTATATCCTCATTAGTCAGTGCAATAGCCACTGGCCCACATGTGACGTTTTGGCACTTAAAATGTGATTAGTGAGGCTGTGAAGTTAATTTTTAAATTTTACCTAACGTTAATAAATTTAAACAGTCATAAGTGGCTAGTGACTGCTGTTATGCTGGACAACACAGGTCCAGAGCATTCTTGATCAGTGTCTTGGTGGGGGGAAGGGAATAGAGCTGGAAGGAAAGTCCCTGGTGGTGGTGTCTGATGCAAGGAGGGAAGTGTCTGGGAGAGGACGGATGGGGTCATTCTATATCCGGATAATTCTTTGCTTTGTGAAGACTGGGAAGTCAGGTGAAGGCAGAGTGAGTGCATTTCCAGTGGTTCGTTGACTTGTCCTCTTTCCAGTTTCCTTCTGTAGTGATAAGTTGTCTTACTACATGCAGATGACTGCCAGATGACTTGCCACTAAGCAGAGACGTCCTTCTCAGTTAGACAATTGGCCAACGGCTCTGCCACCTCCAAGTCTTCTAGTCATAGGCTTCCATAACAGTCATACATGGCAACAGAAGACTCAGCAAAACCTGACTGAAACTGCTTCTGTACCCCCATTTTTTAACTCAGATTTTCAGGAACATTTCACTCAGTAGGCTTCCTTTATGAGGTCCTCTCCTTGTCATCTGATGAGACAACACGTTCTTATTCTTTTCCTCCTTCCTTACCTAATGCTCCTTGTCTGGCTTCCCTTTCCCTTCAATATTGATATTTCCCAAACCGTATGCACTGGGTGGCCTCATTTGCTTCTAAAGCACTAGGTGCCTTCAACTTTTGTACATTCCAGGTGCATGTTCTGGGAACCCAGCCCCAGTCTGTGCTGAACATCAGCTTCTTCAGCTGCTGCTTGACCTCGGTATTTGTTTGTCTTAAGAGATCTCACACACAGGGTTTAACACAGAGCTGATTTTCTGCCCTCAACTCCTCCCTTTGGAAGCTGATATATCTAATGAGCAGCATCATTATTCGTGCTATTTTTCTTGCCACAACCGATTGAGTATCATGGCCCGTAGGTGTAGGCGCCACCACCACCATATATCTCCACAGTTCTCCTCGTTTCCCTGCCTCGGCCCTCCTTTCAAGTCTCCACCTTGTTCACTAGGAGCACCCCCACAATGGCGGCCTCTCACCTCTCTACTCACTTCCTCCCGGCACACCTCCATCCATCCCACCCAGTTGCCAAAATGAATTTTCAAAATGTCAATTGTATCACATCACTCCCTTCCTCAATAGTCTCCTGTTAGTTCTCATTCTCTTAACATAAATTTAAATTCCTTACCAAGATTAAACCATTTTTATGCTCTTATTTCAGAATATCTCTCCAACTTTATTATTCCATCTTTTTAACTTCTTATTCTTCAAACTCATTGACCTTCTTTCACTGCCTATAGCATGCCAAGTTCTTTCTTGTCTCAAGGACTTTTCATTAGCATTTCTAGGCTCTGTTTCTAGAACATTGGCTCTCTGCCTCCTTCTCATCCCTTGAGTGTCATCCTTTGACTACCCTAGTTATCAGTGGTTTCTCTATTGCTCTGTACTAGCATCTTCTTTCAGGCTTCTAAAAATCAGAGGTATTTGTTTATTTATTGCTCCTTGTTTTCTTCCCTAGTATACTGCAAGTACCAGGAAGACAAAGCCAATGCCTATTTCATTCACTGTCATATCCTAGACTATTAATATAATGCCTGGTACACAGCAAATATATCTTGAATGGGTGACTAAGTTTGTACAGTTTACAAAGAAGATATTTTTGAAAGTTGTTTTTTATTAATTTTAAGTAAAAGGAGGTTGTATAAATTGCTAGTCAAAACATTGAAATACCAGTGCATTTTGATGATTGTATGGGCCAGATGCTAACTTAACTTGGCAGAAGGATGTGATAAATGAGCTAATAAATGAAAATCCATCTCCTATTTTCTTGCATATAATTTTGTATTAAATGCTTTCAGGATTCATTGAGTTATTATTAATGATATCTTAAATCAAAAGCAGAATATCTTCCTCTGCAGCAGAGATCAAATGATGCCAATTATATCAAATTAATGACAGTTCTTATCAACCCAGAGTCAGCAAGAAACATTAGCATTTGAAAAGTTCGTAGCTCAATGGGCCCACTACCAGAAGCTAGCTTGCTTTCTTTCTTTCTTTCTTTCTTCTCCAGAATATCTGCTTTCAAAGATTACAACATTTAACTAACTACTTGAGAAGAATTGTACTTTAAGTAGACTTTGATTCTATTGGAGAAGTCAAGATATAATCAATTTGATAACTAGTTATTGCATAGATAGCTCTTAGAGAACCAATTCTCTATCTTGGCTTTACTCTACAGAAAGTAGAAATAAAACAGCAACTTATGAACTTACCATTACATTTCATTATGTTTAAATGAAAGTCCATTCACCAAAGAACCTAGAATAACATGTTCTAGAATCAGTTCAGGGCTCTCAGTTTGTATTTATGGGGAATAAATGAGAATATTTTGTAAAGGCAACCTCAGCCTACTACAGAAGTTTTTGAAGATCCACTGTGTCTAAGGCAGGGTGCTTGGCACTCTGGAGACTGTTGTGCTGAATCAGAAGTAATTCTCACTGTCAAGGAATTCAGTCAAGTAATGGATTTATTTTATAAATAACTATCGTGGAAAACAGAACAGTTCCACAGGAGGTGAAGAAATCATGTGAAATTCAGAGAAGTGGCAATGAGTTTTACCCAGAGATATTTGGAAGCTTTTCATGAATTGTAGCTTACTTTCGCTGAGCTTTGAAAATTAAGTAGGACTCAAATGTGTCGAGTAGGAGAAAGGTATTCCTGTAGAGAGGTCAAAAGTGTGAGAAATGTACAGAGAACAATGGGTATGTCCGTTTGGGCAAAGGGAAAAGAGAAAGAATAAGATTGGAAAAGAAGCCTTGGGCTCTGTTTTTTAGGAACCTAAAATATAACAAGGATGATTTATGTCATAAGCATTAGGGAAACATGCAGGACCAGAGATCAGGGATGTTACATGAGCAGGGTTGTGCTGTGGGACTCAGTGAGCAAGAACATTGGAGAGAGATGTGATGGGCAGGTTTCTCCGAGTTCATGATGGTGATCTAAATGTGTTGGAGGTACCTTCAACAGACATGGCAACATTTGCACGAAGGGAATAAAGAGCATTCAAATGTGACTCAAAACATTTTGAACTAGTTTCCTACAGGGTAGATGTGCTATTGAAAGAAATAAGAAGACAGATGCACCTTTGGAAAGAAAATCAGATAACTACATCGGAGAGTATTAATTGGGGATGTTAATAGAACATAAAGTACAAATTATGAGAATGGAGCTGGCTGGAGATACAGCCCTGTGGTCATTGTGGTTATCAGAAATCTTATGGTTTGATAAATTTTTAAAAGGAGAAATTGTAGCAAGATAAAAGAAGACTATTGAATATGGTCAATAAGAAGATACCAACATTTATCGGGTCAGAAAACAGGTAGAAGAATGCACAGAGACAAAGGAGGAGGTTTGAATGGGGCAAGGACAGTCCCATGTCATGAATACCAAGAGAGAAGAGACTTGTAAGACGAAAATGCCAAATGTGCATCTTCAAATGATGCAGTGGTTGAAAGAGATAGGAATTAAGAAAAGTCTTCTAAGTGTCTCTCTTTCTAATATGAAGTACAGACACATAGGGGAAAGTGTGGGCACTGGAGTCAGGTTCTCATCTGTGTGGCTGAACTATGTGTGTGATGTGAAGTGAAATTACTTAGTCCTTCTGAGGCTCAGTTGCCTGTCTGTAAAATGGTGATAACACCCATTATCCCCACAGACTCAAAGGGCTGGGATAGCAATAAATTCAGTATGTGGCCTTAGGGAGAAGAGGCTGGTTATGGAGGTCTCTCTATGAACCAAGTCTGCCCCCTATTCACCTCCACTAACTGCCAGGTGATCATGTGGGAGAACTATCTCCAGGATTCAAGGGCGGTCACATCAAATTAATTATAACTGTGACTTGCAAACCACTGAGTTTGGGCCACTTGTTTTTCCTATGAAGAGCTGAATTTAGTGGGGGAAAAGTGAAGCTAGGTTTACTTTTGAAGTTCCCTCCAGGGTGAATGGTTGAGGGAAAAACAGTGTCATGAACAGCTTCTGAAACTCTGATCAGCCTGAATGATGAGGATATTTGTCCCGGGAAGGAGACCAGGGACCACTGTGGCTTGATTTTTATCCCTTAGCATTGCTTAGCACAATGCTCTGTTCATAATACATAGCAGGTCTTTGCCAGGCAAATAGCTGAATCAGGGCCACCCTGCTGTAAGGCCGTGCATGAATCGGGAGAAGAAACAAAGCGTTGAATGGAACAAGGAATTAAAATGAAAGTTCATACAATCTAATGGGGTGTTGGTACCAACAACTAAATAGGTATAGATACAATGTTGCATTTAAGAAGATAAACATCTGGAAAACCAGAAGCCAATGTCAGGAGCCGCCCTGCCAAAAAAAAAAAAAAAAGGAAAAATGTACCAGATGTGAATCTAGATCTGATGTTGTTTTTAAACTTTATGCAGTAATACAGAGACACCTTCACTTACACTATGTCTGCTCTACTGGTAAGTAGAAAGGTACACACAGTAATTGAATACCAAATGCCGTTCATATGGAAGTCAGCCTTTTGTTTTTATTAGTAAGCAATAGGAGGGCAATCAATAAATGCTGCAAGCAGTGGTGACGTGCCTGGCCTTGCTAATCGGATGTCCTGGTGCACACGAAGAATCACACCAAGACTCCATAGTGATAAAATGCAAATGAGGAGAGACTTTGTGTCCAGAAAGGATGGTGTAATTCTGTCTTAAATTATTTCAGGGTCCCTTTCTCTCACGTCCATTTTCTATGCTGCATTCCAATTTATTACGTTAAACTAGAACTCTGTTGTGGAGTTCCTTGAAACAATTACATGCCAAATTGACCGTGCATAAAGGACAATGCATGTTTGATAGGAAATGAGGTCCCATGGTCTATGCGTTTTAAAACCCTGCCTCAGCTCCGTATTCACCCACCCTCTCATCTCACCCCCACCCTGTGGTTGCTTCCCAGGCCACGGCACGTGTTCCTGTGGCCGCTGCGTTTGTGAGAGCGGGTGGTTTGGGAAGCTCTGCCAGCATCCGCGGAAGTGTGACATGACGGAGGAACAAAGCAGGAGTCTGTGTGAATCAGCAGATGGCATATTGTGCTCAGGGAAGGGTGAGTATCTCTGCGGGAGCCGGGCTGGATTCCTGCTCTGACACGGAGCAGCAACTAGCAGCCATCTTTTCCAGAAAGAAAACCATGTGGGTCAGCCTGCTCCAGGCCTGACGCCTGAAGGTTAACCGTGGGAAGTTCTGCAGCTGAGAAAATGAGATGCACAAGAGAAGGTTCATGCACAGAGCCCCTCAGCCACGTGTGTGCTAAGTTCTTGCTAAATGAAACAGAATTAATAATTTTATAAGGAATAAGGGCAACAGAATGTGCCAGATACTGAAGGGGCCCTCCTCCCCCATGCACAGAAAGGCAAAAGGCCCATCATTGAATTCACCTCTGAAAAGCACAGCCCAGAACAGCAGAAAAGTGATCACTAGTGTCTGAGATGCCAAAAATATGACTTGGAATTTCTGGGGCTAAATTTTATAGATGTGTGTGGTGAAAGGGAGAGTTGGCAGTGTGAGTACGATGGAAGAGGAGAGTACATATTTAGTTTCATAAAAAATAAAAGAAAAAGGATATGGGTCCTACAAATCTGGTGCAATTTTCTTTGACCTAAATATTACCAACTATTCCAAGCAAATGCATGTAACCTGATATTAAAAAATAGATAA
This sequence comes from Otolemur garnettii, assembly GCF_000181295.1. Taxonomy (NCBI): domain Eukaryota; kingdom Metazoa; phylum Chordata; class Mammalia; order Primates; family Galagidae; genus Otolemur; species Otolemur garnettii. The sequence goes on from NW_003852429.1 coordinate 10,674,809, forward strand.
TAATTCAACAAAGAAAAAAATGTTTACCAAATGGTAACAACACACAAGTTGGTGGGAGGGAAGCCACTGATCCAGTCAGGCCTTCCCTAATTCCTTCCTCCACACCTGCAGGAGCAGGAAAACTAGAACAGATTGGATTCTGAGCACAGGAGACTGGCAGATTGAATGCTGGATGTCTTGCTCTTGACGTTTCTGTGTGATATTCTGGAAGGGACTTGGGGACCTGCTATCATGGTGCATATGGCACTGCCTGGGGGCTGCTGTATTCCTTCTGCCAGTGCCAAGGAGGACACCTGTGGGTGGCCCTCAAGGACCTGGGAGTTGGGGCTCCTTTCAGGCCTCCTCTTAGCCCCGTGGCCTCTGTGCAGAACAGACAACCCCTCGTTTGGGACAAGGCACCACTCTAGCTGAAGTTTCATTTATCCTGAGACATTCCCTGGGTCAGGAGGAGCACTGAGATAACTTTCTGAAGAAAACAGACCAGGGGCCCCGAAGAGTGTTAACAAAGAGCTCCAGCAGTGACGCCGCCTCCGGGGTGAAGCAGGTCTGTGTGGCAGGTGTGCCAAGGGTCACGTGTCCTCTAAACAGTGGCTGTTGCTTTTCCCATGATGCAAGGCCAGTGATTTCAGGTTGAGAGACTTTTGGACACAACTTGAGACGTGAAAGAGGATGGATGCTGTGATACCTGTGGAGCCAGGAGGAAAGTTGAAAATGGGTACTAACGTGCTTATTTCAATAGCTAACAGGGTCCTGGGTTTCTAGGAACTCTGTGTACCAGACTTTCTGTTTACAGAGCTCCGGCCAGGAGGCCCTGCCTCCAACTTAATGCTGTTACAGCAGGCAGGTGGCACTTAAATGCATTAAGAGCAATCACTTTGTTCTCTGTTTGTTCTCCCATCAAATTCAATTGAATTCCAAGCCCTAAACAAATCTTCTACCAGCTCTGTTCTCAGGGGGCCTTGGCAACTGGCAACTGGAAACTCCTGCCTTGGCTTCAAGCTGTGCTGAGAAAACCAAAAGGTGGGAGAAAAGGTTAAAAGGAAGAGACTAAGGGACAGCATTGGGGAGAAAGAGATTCATGAAGAACAGCAGGAAAAAGGCAGCGATGAAATTAAACTGAAGTAGGGGAGGATAAGAGAGATGTTATCAGCTCAGAGGAGAATGTTCTGTGTATAAAAAATAATGAGAATGATTAAATTTTTTGAATCAGATATTCTCCTTTCTGAGCATAACTCCTCACCTAGAGCTGTAAACTTTAGATACGTTTTTACTTGGTTTTCCTAAACAGCTTTTAGTTTGTGTGTGCCTGCGTGCAGCCATGGTGTGTGTGTGTTTGTATGTGCACTGGACACACTGTCACATCATTAACACTGTCCATCAGCGGTCTTCCTGAAGTCACGTCTAGTGGTAAGTTCAGGAGGAATGCACAAAGCTGTCTGCAGCTGTGGGAAATCACAGCCTGCCAGCTCCTAAGCCAGAGGTTCTCAACCTTTTTAATGCCGCGGCCGGCCCTTTAATACAGTTCCTGTTGAGAACCGCTCTTTTCATGCAAAAGAGTTGTTTAATTTCAAGAAATAGATATCCTTATTCAAGTGATTATAGTCTGAGGAAAAAAATTTTCAGCATCATAAAGGTAGAAAATAAAAAAAATAAGTTGACTAAATATTGACCCAAAGGCATTTCCTCAAGACCAAACCAAACTGAAAAAAAATCTCTCTAGTTAATGCGTTTTCAAATTATTTGCTCCGTGTGGTGGAAATATATCCAGAGATCAATGGAAGGCTGAAAGCATATTTGTCTAAAGGATAGAGAGTTTCAGAATCTTTAAACTCAAGGGGGGATTCACAGTTGGATGCCCAGCTGGTGGTTGGGGCTCCTGCTGCGGCAGCAGCTGGGGCTGGGGCGGGGGCAGCATCTGAGGCTGGGGCGGGGGCAGCAACTGGGGCTGGGGCGGGGGCAGCAGCTGGGGTGGGGCGGGGACAGCATCTGAGGCTGGGCCTGGGGCAGCAGCTGGGGCTGGGGTGGGGGCAGCATCTGAGGCTGGGCCTGGGGCAGCAGCTGCTCCTAGGCTCTTTTCTTTCCTGCAGTTCTGGAGACACCAGTGCTGGGTTACAGAGAAAGAAAGGAGCCCAAACCGTGATCATGGAACTGTGGCCAGTTGTAGGCAGAGAGGACAATGGGGACATAGCACTTGTCCCCAGTTCCCATGGGGAGAAACCCTCACTCCAGGTCCTCAGGAGAAGTGACTTATGGAACAGACCCGGGGATGTCAACACGATGGCAGAAAAGAGAAACCTGCACTAAATTATTTGTCTAGGGCCGTGTATTTCTTGCTAAATCTCATGGGCTTCTCGAAATCCCATATCCTTTATCTCAGATGTGTCAAGGAAAGCCCTTCTCTGATGACAGGCCAGGGCTGAGCCGTGGCCTGGGCACACCCTTGAATGCCCTGTCCCTACCAAAACAAGGCTGAGACACACATTTCCCAAGGGCTGTGAATAAAGCACTCACCTCAGGAGGTGATGAAGAAATAGCATTTTATTTCTTTACAAATTTATAGCCAACAAATCACTGCATAGAAAAATGTAAAACAAGATGCATCATTGTGACCTTCATAACAGATGGAGTGGTCAGTACAATGGTGAAAACTGCCTGCTGGGACGTCGGGTTGCAGCATTTGGTCAGGCTTAACGAATGAAAAAGGAAGTGTGAGGTTAGTCTGGAATGGGCACCTCGCCCTCAGACCCCGGTGTTTTGGGGATAACAGAGAGATGAGCTTAGCGGCCAGACCTCCACTAACGTGAGCTGCTTTCGCAGAATATGTGATATAACTCGCTTATGTTGTTGTTGTTGTTGGAGACTTATTTTTTTGCATCCAAAGCTCTGCAAGAACACTTTTGCCTTGATGGCTCCAACCTGGATCCAGGCGATCACCTACGATAATCCTGCAGGTTGCTGCTGTGTGGTCAGGACCGGAAAGACATCATTAAACATTCAGACATTTCTCCCGAAACCCTCACAGTGGTATATGTCGGGCCCCCCTTCATCCAAATAAGCCCAGAGTACACTCCTTCACGGCCTCCTTGCCTCCCCCAAGACGGCCGTCTGGGCACACCTGCAGGAGCACCGCCCTCATGTCTCAAACTCCTGGGTAGGAGCGTGTTAGCTGTGAGAGACGCCAGAGACAGGCAGGTGGCGGGTAGAAGAGCAGATTTAATCAGATTGAAATCTAAGTGTGCTGACTGCCTATGTGGTGCGGGCGGGGCCCTCTCCCTTCTCTGTATCATTTTATTCCCATCTTTAAAGGCAAACTTTCAGTTCTTTCCCTTTTTTAAGTCCTGAGAATGCTCTGAAGACACGAGAAAATGTGGCTAATTCCCCAGGGATGGAAGCCACAGAATAGCACAGACAGGAGATGGGAACCTTCTTAAAGATCTTTCTAGTGAGAAAGCAAATAAACGGATTAGTGGTGTTGTGGTTATTAACTCAGCACCCCAGAGCTCCCACCAAGACCGGCCTGCTGCTCTCTGGTCGGGCGGGGTCTTGGGGGTGGGGTGGGGGCTGTGAGTGTCTCCCGGCTACCTCATTTGGACATTTGCTCCCCTCTTGGTAGTCACGCAGCCCAGGTCTCTGACAGAACCTCCCTACGATTTTCTAGAGAGGGACAACTTGACCCTCATCAGTGATGAAAACAGCCAGAGTGCTCTACAAGAAAGATGCTATAATAGGTCCTAATAACGCCTCACGCTGTGTTGTTATTAGATTCCATCTATGCCTAGTTTCAGCAGTAGAAGAATCTCCTACCTCTAAGACGCATTGAGCTTTGACAAACAGAACAGAGTGACAGAGCTGGGAAAGTGCTGGCCTAGAAAAGCTGCTCTTTCATGGAACATACACAATCAGTCCTCAATTTTCATTCTAACTATTTCAGTGACGAGCAGACTTGGGGAAATGGAATTTACTCAGCAAATGCTCTATCCATGTATACCACAGTGACTTAGCTGAGATTACTAGTTTAAGAAAATACTTTACCCTGGCCTGAAGCTTAGCATTTCAGAAGCAAGAGCAGGATTAGAAATAGTTCCAGCACCAAAGGTTGCAGTTAAAGATGAAATGTGAGATCTTCTCATGGAGGGTGGCACTCACATACAGTGCACCTTAGGCATGGTGTATGAACATTGTGGACATAAAAAATCCTTCATATTTGTAGTAGAAATAATTTTGCAGTGTGTGGAAGATGCTATTTTATAAACCACTAAAACAGTCAAATTCTTCAAATAATTTTCCTCCACTCATGGAAATATTAACACTAATATGCTTGCTTCTCAGGAAATTTCTCTGACAGTCAATGAACTACTTCACATCCTCTTGGTTGGCAGATATATCGCTAACCTAATTTATTGAAAAAAGCAGTTGAGTGTTGAAAATTTCATTTTAGAAATGTGGATACATTTAAAATCAGGATAAACACATTTGTAAAACAAGGAAACTTTATACTTGGGGATTAAACCATCCCTTGCAGAGTGACCTGGGTGGATTAATTCCTGGCTTCAGAGAAACCCCTGGCCGGTCAGTCACTCATGAGGACTGACCAATATTAAGGCCCTCGGGAAAAGAAGTCAAGGCTAAATGAAATGATGCGATCACTAAGCCAGAAGGTAAAATCAGTGTAAACACAGTTCTCACAATATAACTAGTTCTGACTGCTCTCTTACTTTGAAACATGTGACGAGGAATGGCAGATGTTTAATTTGGCTATCAGGGATTCTTTAACTAAACTGCATGTCCAAATTTCAATGCTTAGGACACGTTGGCGCCAATCCCTTCCCCGCATCTGTGACAACTTCATTTTCCTAATTAGGTTGTCAACTCATTTTTTTTAGTCACTGTATTTCAAAAAGATGCTAAGGATTCATTCCCCTCCGCCCGCCCTGAAATATTTTGAACTTAACAAGTCTGGAGTTTTGTTAAACATGTCAAAATACTTTTTCTACTTTACATTCTCTTAATATGATTTTGACCTGAAAAATTTGGTGACAGCCATCTTTTAGGAAAGGGAAGTCCCATCTGGAGAGAACAACCAGCCCAGGGAGAGAGAAGAAAGGGGAAGTCCCTTTTATTTGTTTCCTTTTAATTTTAAAGCTGTCTTTGCTATTTTAGTGGAAGCAGTTTGGCCATGTGAAGGAATTTTAGCCTGTTACATAAAGATGTTTAGACTGAGAGAAGTTTCTTGTCTTTGGGACACTGTTTACCTCATTTATTTTCTTTGATGTTTACATAGACCATTAATAAAATTATTGCTCAGTAACCCAAAATAGTTTTAATAACCAATGACGGAGTTTGTTTTAATTAGGTAGGAGGATAAAAGGAGGGTAACCCAGTGCTTCAGGAAGCGTGAAGACCAGTTAGGATGATTATTGATTATGTCAAGGAATCCTGAGCATGAGCTCCGATAAGTCAAATAGACATGCATGACAGTGTGTGCATTGTTAGCAATTTAATTAGCCCCTAATATGCAGATGTGTTCCCACTTTAAGAAAATGATGTAAACAGACCCCCCAAATTATGAGCACAATAATTTAGTGGTTATTTTAATTATAAGTGCATCTGCCTTTAATAGAATTTCCTATTCAATTCCTTTAAAGAACAGGTCCATTTTAAAAAACATGATACAATTCAGAAAAAAATACCTATTTTTGAATACCTTTCTGGAAGACCTTCTATAAAGATCAGCCACGTTCTGCTCTCAGTGACATTTCAACCAGACTGGGCCAACAGACATTTGCTCAAGGCTAATTACAACTGTCTGGATCCATAATGAAGGCCTTCCTGGATGACCTTTGTGAATCACAGCAAGTAAAGCTCCCCTCTGAGAAAATGGCTATTCAATAACCTTTTACCTTTGGAAGACAGGTTGTTAGAAGCCTATTGCCAGTGTATCAACAATATTTTATTCTAGATAGGAACCTTTAGTTGTGCTGTGATGGCTCTTTGTAATTTCAGGTTCTTGTCATTGTGGAAAGTGCATTTGTTCTGCTGAAGAATGGTACATATCCGGGGAATTCTGTGAATGTGATGACCGCGACTGCGACAAACACGATGGCCTCATTTGTACAGGTGCAGTATCGACCTGCTCTAATTGTTCTGTGCCACAGTTTGCAGCACTGCCAAATGACACCCATCACACGTGCTTCAGGTGGCTGGACGGAGCAGCTTTCATGTAATCAAGGGACAGTTGGTAGTAGCAAGGAACTATGAAAGGGAAGGCGGGATTTGGGGAGTAAGTGTGAGCATCATTCCCAGAAACAGAAAAATACAAAAGAATAAGCTAAATTATATGATTATTGTGAAACGTGCACAAAGTAATTTACCTTTCAGACTCACACAGACGTAGTTATATTTGGAAAAAAGCAAAGAACTCTTTCGCCCATGGTATAGGAGTGGAATTTTTTAAACAGGATCCAGGTACCACTATTTGATGCGTTGGTTGTTTTCTGGAAAATGGATGTGTGTATGTCTGTAGGGGCAAGGTACAATAAAGGCTCAGCAGTGCTCTCACCACTGCTGTGCTTATGATTAGAGTCTTAAAATTGGTTATAAAATACATTTGCGTGACCAAGTTACAGGAGAAATAGAGGCATGTATATTTGCTCTCCTTATTCTAGCTAAAGGCAAAAGATGAATTTGTCTATGTGTGTCATGGAGCTGGTGGCTTTCTGTCCATCCCTGCTATGCAAGCCTCTTTTAGCTAATTAAGTGGTCTGCCTCATATTCTATCTGGGAGCTTTATGTTTTTGACATTTATTCATAAGTTAGAAATACCTGGCTCTCTAAGGGAATACCAAATCATGACAGGGAAGCCCAGCCAGAGTGATCATACAGGATGGTTACTATCTGATGGTGGCACCAAATAAATGGCATTAATGGGAAATTTAGATTTATCACAGCTGCTTAGTAAGACGGGACAAGAAGATCACTGCACAGTAGAAAATCTACCCGGGATGAGTGCAATGATTTTATTATGGACACTTGGAGTTTGTAACAGCATATTTAAATTTGGTGCATTTCAATCATGGTAATGATTCCGTATTTTACTGCAGGGAATGGAATATGTAGCTGTGGAAACTGTGAATGCTGGGAAGGATGGAATGGCAACGCGTGTGAAATCTGGCTTGGCACAGAATATCCATAACAATCACGTGGGAGAGGACTGGGTGCTTATTCTTCTAGGCCATTAGAACATATAAAAATGCAAAGGAAACCATGTATAATCACCACTAGGACAGGTTAAACTGACCATCGTCTGTTTTTCTCTTTCTGGATGCCTGAGTCTGGCTGCTCATTACACACCAGTGAAGCAAACGCTGATGTAAATACACTAAAAGTCCTTTCCTTCCGTGACTAACACGAGTGATTCTCAGCAAGAGCAATCTGCACCCAAAACACAGTTGGCCTCATCTACAATTTTGATTGTCACACTGGGTGGCGTGGGCAGGTGCAGACTCCAGTGGGCGAGGCCGGGGGTGCTGAACAGGACACCTGCATGACAAAGGACTGTGTGATTCCCAATGTCAGTAGTGCTGGGGTTGAGAAACTGAGGCTGACGTGCACGACTGAGAGAAATCCACAATCCTACACGAGAGCGACTAGCTTAGAATCTAAGGAAAACATAGATCTTCACATAAGTCAGTCAATGAGATTTTTTCTAGAATTGACTCGTGCTCATCATTTCCGTGTGGGAACAGTGAAGATAAACACACAAAGATATAATAATGTTGGGGGGGTAGACCAAGGGGAAAGGCTGGTCATTTTTAGCCAAAAGTTCATGTGTCTAATCTCACTTTAAACTCACAAAAGATTATTCTAAGATAAAGGAAGATATGAAAAATGTACAATTTCACATTTTTAATAAATCGTCACAGAAGATATTTATACTTTGTGTCAATACGTATTTACCTACTGATAATTAACCCCCCAAAACAATTGCTATTCAGGGATATGTTTTTTTAGGTTCCTAGAACTGAGGGATCATATTTTTAACCCTGAGCAGAAGTTCCCTATACAAGAAGTTTATTTTTAATTAATTTTTTCATGGTAATGGTGCTTTTAAAAGCATAATACCTACTTAGATAACTGATGGGCCTGAAATATGCATTCATTTTACTTCAAAGACTTTTCTTTTTTCTAAGGAGACCTTACTGGAAAAGTGGTGTCATGAAAGGGATTCTGTGATAAAAGGGCACCAATCAAAAAAAAAAGAAAGAAAAGAAAATCTAGTAATGGCTTAAATAGAAATTTCAACTGTTCACTCAGTGATAGGAACAAAATGTTTATTTTTCATGGTGAAACTTTGCTCTGTATGAAATTCACATTGAATTATGAAAATGGACAATCATTGGGACTTCCCTCACATAGTCACAGGTAAATCTACTTACACACATTAGCTTAGACAACCTTTAATTATTTAGAGCTTAAAAAAAGAACCCACTTTTTTCCTAAATGTGAATATTTTGTAAAATCCTAGAATAATGTAGCAAAATCATTTCCATACTGTTTAAAGATGAAAAATTTTGCTTGGAAATTTTATTTTAATGATGTCAATATCCTAGAGTCATGGCTTGGACTTTCGAAGTCAAATCGCCAAAAATAAATACACTGAGTGACTTAAAAATGTCATATTGAAAAGTGTTGTGAGAGAAAATTGAACTGGTGCAGAATTTTATGGTACTACTAATGGTCTCATAACTTAATAGAATTGTACAAATGTTACCTCTATCCTGAGAGTAAGGAGTGCAGCCTGTTAGGTGTATCTCTGTTCGGATGTAAATTGATCTATCAGTTTTGTAAAATAAGGGAGATGTAAGTAGCCAAAAAAATAACATAGAAATTACATATATTATTTCCTCTTCTCTCTCTAAACATTTTAAGCCTCAGAAAAAAACTACTGTAATTGTTCAGCAGCAATTTTGATGACCTTTTTGATGATGTTCAGACATTGAATTCATTGGAATATCTAGCCAGCATAACACAAATGACATTGTATTTCTATAAAGGACCAGATAGTAAATATGTTAGACCTTGTGGGCCACATATGCCTCTGTCTCTCATTCTTCTTCCTTCGTGTTTATGACTTCAAAACTGTGGAATAAAATAAAAATTCATTCTGAGTCCTCAGGCCACACCAACCAGACTGAGGGCTGGCTTTGGCTTGTGGCTGAGCGGGAGTTTGCTACCCTTGCTCCACTGGAATCCCAGGGCTCGTCACAACCTCAGCTGTGTCTTACTTTTCTTAAAAGTCTCTATGTGTTGTTACCTATTTTCCTAAACAAGTAAAGCAAATATGCTGCTCTTTTTAAAAATCATTACATTTCCATAGACGTTTCACAAATGTTCTTCACGTCTATTTCTTTCTAGAAAAAAAAGTTTAAATACTAGAGCAAGGATCATACCATAAAACTAAAAATGTAGTTTGTCTAAATTTTTGGACAAAGATGAAAATACTCACTTAGTTACAAATTATAGACTCAAAACTGAATTGTAGCCCAACTCACATAGCACCTAAACTCTCAGCAATGCTTTTTCTTTGAAAACAGAAATATTTACTTTCCATCTGCCGTAATTGTGTGTAAGTGTGTGTGATTCTCACTGTAGCAACAGAGAGATCAATATACTACTAAGATGTGATTGAATGTATACTTTTTAGGTTAAAAAATAAAATAAACAGGTAAGTTACACATAAAGACACATTCTAGCCTTCTTAAATGTGATTTTGTACTTCAACCTTGCGCGCTAAGATAGAAATTCTCTCTATGTAACAAACAGAGCAACAGAAAACTCTTGGAAGAAATAAGCAAAATTCATCGGTTTGTTCATGATTTTAGGGAGTTGCGGTAGGTTTCATGTTAATTGGAAGGGATACAGCAAGTTTACGGATCGTGTCAACACTAACCCTGCTTCTTGTCTGGGAAATCTTCTGAGGGATTCCTCCACAAGGTCTTTTCCAAAAAAGCCAACCAGTGTCCTGAGACATAGGAGGAGAATTGTTGAGCTCATCGGGATCCCAGTAGCTCATTGGAAGGGATGGCCTCTATCACCTCAAATGCAAATGCAAATACTATCCCTGCCAGTATGCTTCAGAATTTGAGTGAAAACCAAGGGGCAGGACACATATAACTTAGCTTTAGTTTGCAGAGTCAACCATCGAAACTTTGACAGCCCTTGGTATTCAAGAAAACCACCAGGCCCAAAAGCTCAGCTATGAAATATATTTTACTTCAAAACAATGCAATTTATAACATATTATGGATTTTGATACACCCACATTTTAAAAAATAATTGGGAATTTAGCTCAACTTTTTCCCCTTGATACAGATTCTTTCTGAAATAAAATTGAAAATTATCTTCAGTTCTATTCATTTTCTTCTAAATTGGATCATAGTCAATCTGGTTTCCTATTGGAGAAGTATCAAATATTAGGTAACTCTATAATATTAGGGATAAAATTATAAATAAAATGATGCCTGCTTAACTTAGAAAACAGGAAGTTTTTGTTTTGTTTGTTTTTTAAAGAAAACCAATTATGATGCTGGTCATCCTGAAAAGCCACCTATTTTCATACTTTACATATTAATTAAGCAAGTGGCCAGGTATGATAAAGAAACTCTGTTTACTCTCCAAGAGGCAAACGATTGGACTGGAACAGGAGGCATCTCCAGATTCTCAATGAAATAGTGCTCAGTTCCATTTTCCTCTTTATATAGGGTGGACAATTTGCTTGTCTTCTATAATTTTTCCAAGTAAAGGGGTAGCAAAATACTTTAGAAAGTAAACTTAATAGAAAACAAAAATGACGTCAGTGGAAATATCAAAACAATGAACATTTCCGAGCATTGTTGAAGGATCAGCTAAGCAATCAGCTACCGTCACAAGTCAGTAGAAACATCCCTCCCATACCAGATATGCATGCAGAAGGGGAGGAGTGCTGGGGAGACTCGATACAGTGGACATGTGCAAACACACAGTCTATAAATACAAATGAAGTCCATCAGGTTTACTATACAGAACATCAATAGTGACAGAGTGCGCTTGTTAATAACAGCAAACTTAATTTCTGAGGGGAAAAAAATGGTGAAGTCTTATCCCGGAAGAATAGCAAGAGAGGTATCATCAAAGAGCTAAAATTTTCTTTGGCATGGTAAAGGGGGAAATCAAGATTACCAACTTATTTACATGACATTTTTCTATATGGTGGGTGATGCAATGCCATTTTGTTACATAAAGTTGTTTGATGTTTTCTTTAATATGCCTTCATATGAATATTTTATTCAATAAATTGTATTTGTAAATACAACAAATGATGTTAAACACAGAAACTGTACAATGCAGACAAACTCTTTGTATGCAAATTGAGGAATACATACCAACAATTCTCGGTACACAGATCCTACTACATGCAGTTCATCAGTGCTGTCCTCTTCCCATGCAACAGGTGAGACCAGACATAGAATAAATGATCTAACTAAATTACAAATAACAGGGACCCCTCTGCAGTATGTCTAAACATATAGTAGACGAGACCCCTCTGCAGTATGTCTAAACATATAGTAGACGAGAGTATGTTGACATCCATTCATAGGGATAAATTCCCTTTTAGACAATCCATATATAAAACAAAACAGAGGTCCACATTTACAGAAGTCTGTCATTTACAAAAATAAATCTTGCTTTAATTTAGACCAATAAACAAGCTTGTGGGGGAGAAAGAAACCAGCAGGTGGAACTGATTATTAAAAACAAATAGGAGGGGGTTGTTGGTGTGTGTGTGTGTATTGGTGTAAGCAGTGTCTACAAGCCCATGTAATTGGATTTACAACTTTAATTACTCATAGTTTGCCACATATTATGGGATATATGTCATCCCTAAATAATTGGCTAACTGGAATTCATATCCTGTTAAAAGCAGTAGGCTTTAAAATGGCATAACACCAAATTGAGAATGGTCAAAGGAATCATTTGATTGTATTTGTAATTTAGCATCATTGACAATAAATCTACTCAAACGTTATGCTAACTTTTTATTTATTCAAGTAGAATCCAATGTGAAAATGAAATACGCATAAGCAGGTAAATTTATACTAAACCTTTAATCAGCTAAGCAGGCCAAAATTTTTAATGCTGGGCAAGGGCTGTCATGGAGATTTATGAAAGCAGTGACAAAATAATTTCCCAATAAATACAGTGCAGATGGGGGAAAATGGCAACTGGGTCATCCTTCCACATAGAAATAATAACAAGAGCCAGTACATTGATCCCACACAAAGTTGTGTAAATGAGGTTCAGTTTGGTATCAATTAACTCTTCCGAGAAGAAAACATTGAATTTTATTAGGTGTACACAGAGTTATCAAATATATTTCCAAACAATTTGGTCTTAAACATTTTGAAACTCTTTATATCCAATCATGAACCCTTTGCATGGAATCTTGGCTGTGAAGCCAGCTATTCCTGGCCTTTCTCAGTAGTTGTCTTCCCTAAGCTCAGAGTGTAAGCAGTATTAAGTTGAAACGGAAATCAAGAAGGCAGAAGAAAACAAAAGCAAAGGAACTGGATGGCCCGAAATCCTGATGTGTGAATGTGTCGGTTTGCCTTTGTTTGTATCTAGGATAGTTCAACAGACTGTATTCTGAGATCATGACAAGGCACCTCTAATCCAGCCATTGGGCACTGGGGGGCCCCAAACGCTGAGTTAGAGGCATGTACTGGTGAAATACACAGTACCAGACTCAGCATGCTGAGCTAAAAAAAATATTTTTTCCTAATATGTCCAGTTTAAAAACTTGTCATTAAACACCAAAAATATTAAAGTCTAATTTATAACTAACGTTTGCATTGCTGCTGCAGAAAAGAACACAACAGCCGCCTTGCCCATGCTCTGCTGAGTATGAGTGGAACGCAGCCCGAAACGGGGGTGGCATTGAGTTTGGTTCGTTAAAAACAGGAAGGAGTATACCGGAAATGGACTTAGGTAGTGCAATTCTTGTAGGTTGTAAGTATTGATTTCTCTCTCTCTCTTTTTTTTTTCCAAATAATGAGAATTAATAGATGAAAAATGAACCTTAATCAGGCCTACAAGGCCTACAGAATTCATTGGACCCACTTTCTCAAAAACCAGTGGGTCTTGCTCGCTGGGCAAGGCAAATGTTACCATTACCAGTAAGCTTGTGATATGTATAAAACACACACGCACAAAGAAACCAGAGGGGGTGTCAAACACGTATCAGAGAGAGCTTCCCGGGGACTGTGTTTGACCCTTTCCCACCCAGACAACGCCGACCTCGGGAGCACAGTATTTGCTACTAGACAGAGCATATATGTGTGTTTAATCAATAGTGTGAGCCAGAGACAACGATCTTAATCTATAAAGATGCGATTTATAATAATAGATTTAGGAGACTTCCCGATTCCCTGATTGCTCTCCCAACTAAGCCAACTGCAACATTGAAGGTTTGGAGGACACAATCCCTGCAAAAGGTCACAGACAATGGAGCGAGCAGCCCTGTAAAAGTGGGAAGAAGAGAAATCCATAATAGCACAGGTTTACAGCGTCTAACTAGAAATTACTCAGTATTATCTGTGTGCTACAAAACTGAACTGAAACACATGGATCTCGCTGAAACAGGACTCAAAAAGGATTATGGGTAGCTGTCAGCAGGCAAGGTATGGAGTGTACTTGTGAAGTATGTCAGTATGTCATTCACATGAAGTGTCACAGTCACAGAAAAGATATTAAAAAGGCATTCCATATCTGGTAGGGCATTCCATGGTCTGAGTTAGCTGGTTATCCAGGTGTCTTCTTGGGGGGGTGCAACAGATTGAGATTTATCCACTTGCAACAGAGAAGTTCCGAGACAGCACAGAGCAAGCCTGGGCTTACTGGCAGCAGCTCGTTAGCCACGGAGCAGGAGTGTCTGGTAAGGATAAATCACTCAACTGTGCTCAGGACGGATAAGTCACAACACCTGTGGGGATCTGGCTATGTCGTCTTACTCTTGTTGACTGGTTTCCCTCCGTTCATGATTGCAGACGCGCTTGTGCTTTTACTCGGCGTCACCCCAGCCTTCGGGACCGTTTCTCCAACATCATGCAAGGATGGTTCTCGGTACATGGCAACTAGGGATGGGAAGAAAGGAGAGAGAGGAAACATTGCCTGGTTAGGGGCAAGAACGGGCCCTCCATACACGCCCAGACCTCAGCTGTTTGCCCATTTCTGTTTTCCCAGAAGTAAAGCAATTCCATGGAGAGGGAATTCCTAGCTTAAAGCAGTAATTTCCAGGCAACAGACAGAGGACATTAATTCCTCCACATTCTCTGGTTTACATTCCTAATATATGTAGATTGGTGGGCATGGGTTTTTGTACAGGAAATTTATATGGGAGTTATGTCCTCTTCGTGGACCTATGATATCTTTCAGTCTCTCTTACATACACACACATACACACACACACACACACACACGTGCACATGAACTATAAGAAAATGGAAAGCATTTAACCGGATCCTTTTTGTATAGAAAGGAAAATTAAGACTTCAAATTCACACAAACAATAACAAAGAACACTCGTCCTTTAGGCCAGGGCCTCCTAGAGATCATTGTTTGTATTTTCCTATCATTGTTTCTATTTTCTCTTCTGCAGTCATTGAAGGAGGTCCTTGAACAACTGGGGGCAACTGTGGAGCATTTTCCATATTCTTTATGTCTCGTATTTTGATATTATTTAAAAAACCTACTAATTGATGTCATATGAGACAGAAGCATAGAATAGCAGTACAGCTATTGAGAATGATGCCTCAGCAAACTCTGAGGAAGTATCTGTATAGTATCTGGTGACATATGATAGTCTATGTGGCTTCTCAGAAAGTGAGTTTTTGGAAATCCTGGGAAAGGATGCATCAGAGACACAGTTGTTTGGGGAAAACTAGTAGAACCTCCATAGCTGACCACCTGCCATGAACCACCTCCTTAAGTTGACCTAATTTTTATAGAGCAGACATGCACCACATGCTCATATCAGTATAGGAGGCCCGGGTCCTTATATTGCCCATCTCCACATATTGACCAGTTTGTCATAGTCCCTTGGGTGGTCACCTTACAGAATTCCTACTGTATGGAGTTCAAGTCATCTGCTGTTAGAAAGATAAGTGCATCAGAGCTGCCCAAATGCCTTCACGAGCTTTTGAAAGTTGAAGGTATCTTCTGAGGAGCCCTTTTGTTTACTTCGGATGGTCTATGGCACTCATGTTCTGTGTCCCAGGCGGTAGAACATTTCCTTTCCCATCAGTGCGTCATGTGACTTTTCAGCCACAGACGTCCTTCAAAGTACACCTGTCTGTCAGGCCTACACTAAATGACTTGGCAAGGTAGTAAAGGAACTAATACGTATTCCTGAAACACACTCCCATCTCTCACTCCTACTCTCACAGCACTGACCTTCATCATCTGTATACTGAAGAGAGATGAGTGCCCTAGAGTATCGGTAATTAAATCAATCCCTAATTTTTCCAAACCTTTCCAATGATATAATTTATATCCTCTATGGATTTTGAACATTTGAAGTTAGTTTTCCTCTATCAAGTAAACAATGTGATAACCTATTTCCTATTTTTGGAATACTTCAGTCTACTGATTATTTGAAAACATGATGAAAATATTATTTCTCTTTTACACACACATGCACGCATACATGACACTCATGTACACACAATAGTTCAACACACAATTGAAATAACAAGGATTGATGTCATTATTATTTCACACCATTGGAGTCTCAGATATTTCCTACGGAGTATATGGAATAAGTGGTTTCCAAATTTTACCTCAGTTAAGTGATATACAGGCCCTTTCGGTTTTCATTACTTTTATGCAGGTAAGGGAAGATTTAGAAATTTAGTCAATTCTTAACCATCTGTACTCAAAACATAAAATTAGTCAAAGTAGACCAAGCAAGATAGCAAATAAACCGTGGTCTTTATAGAGCTGCTCTGAATTTAGTTTTTTATTTTTCATTTAGAATTTGAATATCGGTGAGTCTGCTAGTATCAAAATTCATTTAAAACAATCAGGCCCTATCACAGATTTGTCATTGGGAAGGACAGAGAAATCCTCTAATGTCTTTCTACTCTAATTTCTAATTTCTAATCTATAATTTCCCACATAATGATTATAATTCACTTGCGTTTCAGACTCTGAAACAATTTGTTCTTTCCTACCTAGGTCCTGGCGGCTAATTATTTGGGTTTCAATAAATTATTCTAGAGGCAAGTTTAATTAAGAGTGATAGTCAACATTGTGAAGATTTAAAAGGCAATATTAACAAGGGTCATTTTCCAAATTTAGGCAAACTGAAACTTCATTAGATAAGTTTATCTGTTTCACTCATAGATAATGAAAACTTTCAAATTATCTTATTTCTACTTGGAGCATATGGATTATGAAATTAATATGCTTTTTCTGTTGATGGTTAAGGCTTTTCTGTAGAAATAAAAAAATAAAGAAAATGGAACTGTCTAACTTACTCAGTTATTATAGATTTGATCTTCTGAAAAAGAGGAAACAAAAGTATTTGAATAGAAAACACATATCAATAGCCTCAAAATCATTTTTTTTTCAGTTCTCAAATAAATGTTACATAGATAAAAGCAAATGCACTTCTGGCAGAATCATTAATGAGAAAGGTACAGATGTTTCTGATTAATTAACAAATTTTGCAGCTTGCTCTTTGAGAAGGAGACCGAGGTCAATGTGGAGGTTCTATTGTTCACATGTAAGTGCAATTAAATTATTTTAGTAAAAGAGGGTAATGCTAAAAGTTTGTGCAGGGAAGAATTATGCAGTTTCAAAAGCAATAACTCCAAACTCCAGAATTCTTCCCTGTATAATGTCACCTCTTCATGTTATGTCATGAGAATTCACAAGTGTGTAATTGTTTGCACAAAATCAAAATGGGCAAATAATTTTGATGCCACCTTCAATACCTATTTTTCCAATACACTTACTGTAATAGGTTTATAATATTTTATACAGATTTTAATTTATTACAATAATCTAAGGGACAGAGTGGTTGAGGCAGTGAACATTTGAGATATTGGAAGGGACACAGCACAAAAGCCCTAATGTATACACATGAGCACGCACACACACACACACACACGCACACGCACACGCACTTGCAGAATAAAGTGTGTAAAGGGCACAAATCCCAGGTGGCCAGCTTGAGTAGCATCTGTTCATCTATCCCCCAAATCAAGATAAAGGACACTGCAGCACTCTGTCAGGGTTCCTTGTAGCCATGGTAGAAGCATCAGTTTGAAAAATAAAATGTACACTAAGTCCAACAAGGATAATGCACTTGCGCACTTACCTTCCAATGGCTTGGGTAGAAAATGAGCTGCTGGTTTGGTTTTCTTTACTCTGTTCCCTTTCATAACTTGCCCTTCTTTATTTAATCCCAAAAACCAGGCTCTACCAGATTCTTGTTGTCTGTACAGCATGGATGAGTAGATTACATAATAATTTTCAAAAACAGATTCTTTAAATTTGCATTCAGGGGTAAAAAGTTCCTGTGGAGAGAAAAGAAAGAAAGGAAAGTTAGAGGGCAGGAAGGAACCAGGTGGTCACTGTGCTTTTGTTCATTTTCTAGAAAGCAAACTTGGCGAAAGAGTCAGCTCTTTGGCAGGGACTCTAAGATATACCTCTTCCTGTGTGCAATAATGGTAAGTAATTTTTTCAGTATACAATGGATTGAGAACAGTCTGCTATTTGGAATACATACAGGCAAAGTAGGGATGACAGAAAATAGAGGATGTGAGCAAACTCAATAGTTTCACTTAAACAGAATACAATCCAACCAGACTATAATCAGAAAAGAGGCGTTAAAGTAGCATAGAATAGTCATGATAAATTCCACAAAACTAAAATGGACGAAAGATATTTTATAATCTCTGTTACATGTTTGCATAGAAATAATTATATGGCATACCCTAAATGTTGCCAGTTGTTACTTGGATCACTGATATTATAGGGTGATATTAATACATTTTATCTGCAAAGAAGCAAACTGAAACCTCGGATGAAAGCCATGACTGTCACCTGTCACACAAGCTAGCCCCTAGACCTGTTGTTGGGTGAGCAGCTGAGGCCAGGTGTCACGTTAGCTGCTCATAGAGACGGAAGCTGAGAATAACCACCTACTTCCACCCACTGTGTCAAGCTGCAGCGGGACTCTTGAAGATAAACATGAAAAGCTTGCTGAACCCCCCCTCCCCGGCATTTTTGGAAAAGAGTTAACTAAATACGATTAGGCTCAACACCATGGTCTATATTGATTCATGGGTAGCACAAAACTTACTATTCATACTTTACAATGATCATTACTATTTCAAATATCCATAGATGATTTTTATATATTTCTAAAACTTCCATTGGAAGTCATCGTGTTGACTACGATGCCATGCATATTAACAAGACGTTGTAAAGGTGCCGTCTACATGAGCATTTCTGACGTCCCTCTACTAAAAATAAATTTTAATGTTCAGCCTTTTAGACCAGAGAAGATGCTTAACTAGGTTTTGTGGCTATTTTTAAAAGAACCACCCTGAGCTGTCCCATACGTATGTGAAATACAGATGCAAAACTGAGATTTATTGTCACTGGTCTATTTAAAACTATCACTATGCTCAAAAAATACACACAAGATTTTCACTTCTCCTTAATAGATCTTATCATGGCTGAAAACAAATTTAGTTTTCTTTTTTAAAAAGGTTCTATAAACCACACTCAACAGGGGCTAAAAATTAAGAGTTGGATTCATGCCAACTGTAATAGGAATGTGACATAATTACATGTAGAAAATTTCTTTCACTATTTCCCTTAAGTGTGTGAACTACCAAGTGATCACTTGTGTAGGATACAATTTTTTTGGTATGTTCCATACCTTTAACTAACTTTAACTTCGCTGAGCTACCAGTTTGTTTTAAGGGGAACAGGTTTTATTAATGGCATGACAAAGATGACAGATACAGCAATCCATCTGATCAGATTAAAATAGCCAGAAGGCAGATTTAGCCCCCTTCCAGTCCAATTTTCATAGAATTTTATTTCTTATAGATGATGCTACCTCAAGTTTGAATAAGATCCTGCCCAAAGAAATGTGCTGGCCTTCCACTAACTCTGCATCTCCAAACAGATCCTATTCGTTCCCTCACTAACACACGATAGCTTCTCTGAGTCAGTGCACAGGCCACACCTCAGAGAAGAGACTGAGAAAGTGATTCATGGTCACGGGTTTATGAAAAGTAAGGCAAAATGGAATACTATGAACCGGCTTCTCCCCAAGCGACTATATTGGCTGCAAGTACAGCTGAAAAAAGATTAGACTTTGGCATGTCACTTGTCTTTTCATTGAGACAGAGAAAGGCATCTGAGGATATTGTTTACTAGTGAAAACCTATCTCCAAACCAGCTGGACGTGGGATGGTCAGAGCAGGCTGGGAGGTTACTCGGTGGACGTAGAGGAGCTGGCACTGCCTTCTGGGGCATCAGAGATCACAGATACCCATCTTTTATCTACAGATGCCAGGGCCTCCGGCTTTGTGAACGTAGGTCCACAGTGTAGTCCAACCCCTATTCTTATCCTATCACCGCTGCCATGATATACAAAGCACGGTGGATGTTGTCTCCATCACTGAGAGTAACTAACTATTGTCTACACTCTGAACTAAGCTAAATATGAGAGAGAAAGAAGACTCCTGAGGTGGAGGAAGTATTTATTATTCTCAATGCACAATTTAAGGACTTCCGACACACTGCGTCTTTTCAGATAAAATACTGTATCCTAGGACTGTGAGGAAGTCAATTCCGCAGCCCTTTTCTGTGAGCTGTGCTGATGACGTCACAGTGCTGATGACGTCACAGATATGGGAGCCCTTCTGTTTCCCACAGCTGAGAACCATTGATTCAGCTGCTTGTGGGGGTGAACACTGATCCATTTTCAGCTTTCTTTGTTCCTGGCTAAATAATCACTGCACACGTGTAGCACATGCTACATTCAAATACATGATTGTCTAATGCATTTTCTCAAGAAGTTTTAAGACCTTAATCTGTGCCTGAAAAATGCCACAAAATCCAGTATCCCCAGGAGAACTGATAGAACCAATGAAAGCTGAACGTAGTCACTCTTTATTTGGTGCCATAGGAATGAATATAATTTCACCTTATAAATGGGAGGCAATGGGGCAGGTAAACACCAGTTGTGGGGTCGGACCTGAGGATGCAGTGTTGGCCCCACAGCCTATTAGCTGTGTAATCCTTGGGGAAATGACTCCATCTCTCTGGGCTTCCAGTTTTTCAACACTAAAATGAGGACAAAAATCATAAAATACGAATCTGTTGTCAGTGTGGAAGACGACTTTGAGACATAGGTACTTCTGGCCTGATGATTTGAGTCCATTTTCTCACAGAATCCAGCTGAAAGCTGTTTGCTGAGTAGGTGTGAGTTCCCTTTAATAGGAAGTATTAACATTATAAAGAGAAAATGGGGAACACACAAGAGGGGGAAAACACTGCCAGAATTGGGGCCCACTGAGCTCTGAAGTTTCTGGAAGCAGGAGCAAAAAGAGAAAATACTATATGTTGTAAAACTGATTCCAGAGAGAACATCTTCTCTTTCTCTTGGCTAACTTCTAAAAGGTACTTCCTTTCAAGGGACCTATAATGTGACAGCCATTGACTGACATAAACAAAGAGACTCTTCGTAGCAATTATATACCTGCTATAGTTTGTTAGAATCCAACAATTTTGCCTTAGGGAAACAGATGAAGTATAATAAGTGGAAATGATTATAATTGATGAGGCCTCCAGGGATAATGTGTACAGCCAGGACCACAGACTGAAATGCCTTGCAGATACAGGAGTGAGGCAAGCTGGCATAATCATGGCACTGTGATTAGGATAAGTTGCCCCTGACCCAGGCTCTGAGGTGGGGAGACAAAGGGAGCAGTAGAAACCATTGAAAAGGAGCAGCTCAGCCAAAGGCAGTGGCTCATGTACAGCGCTTGGGAGGCAGAGGCAGGAGGATTGCCTGAGGCCAGGAGTTTAAGAACAACATAGCAAGACCCTCATCTCTACCAAAAAGTTTTAAAGTGAGCTGGATGTGATGGTATCCAACTACATTCCCAGCTACTCAGGAGGCTGAGATGGGAAAATCACTTGAGCCCAGGAGTTTGAGGTGGCAGTGAGTGAGCCACTTGATCTTGCCAATGCACTTTAGCCTGGATGACAGAGTGAAATCTCATCTCCTCCCAACAAAAAAAAATTTGCTTTAAGGGAGTAGTTGCTTTTCACATAGTTGTCATGTGAAAATAAAAACCTCAAATCTTTAAGAGATCTGACATCTCAAAGGAAGCAAAAAAATTAAGTTTCTACATGGAACATACTTTTAATGTTGTCAATTGTTCCCTGTCAGCCTCCAGGTGGAGACCTCCAAGATAAAGTGGGGAAAAAAAGAATTAAAAAAGAAGGAGCCCCAGGTTGCAGATCAATGCAGTCCTAATCTAATTTATGGTTTCTATACAGTGGGTAATATGATGATTGTGTCAGTGAAACAATCTAAAACTGGCAGTGATAATATGAGCATGCTTATTTAAATTTAGGCTTAAATAGAAACTCTCTGAAACTGCCAAAATGAGATACACAGGGAGTTTGATGCGTCTTTGCACACATTGCCTGCCTATATTTAAAACCGCCACAACAAAACCCACAAGAATTGAGTTCCAGCAGAAGCTTAAATATTAATTTGCACCAATGTCAAACTAAATCATCAAGTCACAGGATAGAAAAACACAATAATTAAACAGAAAATTTCTCCATCTTTTTTTTTTTTT
>NW_003852429.1:10696832-10718185 GCF_000181295.1 Otolemur garnettii
GAGATTGGTTTCTGGGCTCAGGATGAAAGGAGAGGCTGGAGGGAAGGAGGCCCTGGGCCCCAAGGCTCACAAAGAGTGAATTTACCAGCAACTCAGATAATGGGGAGGAACCATAACCTCAGCAGTGAAAGTAACCCTAAGAATCTGACACAGTGGTTGAGAAAACCGTGGCCCTCAAGCCAAATACAGCCCTCCCCTGTTTTCCTAAGTAAGATTTTACTGGAAAACACCCACTTTCATTGGTTTACGCCAGTGATTTTCCACAGGTGCACCGTGGCACACTGGCATGCCCTCAGAAGATTTCAGGTGTGCTGTGAAAATTTTAAAGATCATTAATTAAATTATTTCAAAAGAAGTTCAAATCACACTAAGTAAACATTTTTTTCAATCTTTTTTTATCAACCTAATTTAAGTGTGCCAATGAAGTTTAACTGCACGTTAAAGTGTGTCCTGAGATACAAAAGGTTGAGAATGCTGGTTTGCGTATTGTCTGACTGGGTGTTTGTGTGTATCAGAGAGTAGTAGTTGAGACGGAGGTCACACGGCCCACAAAGCCTAAAATGTTCACTATGGGCCCTTTGCCAACAAAGTTTGCCAGCCCTTGATCTAAGGTAAATTCTGAGGACATTCCAATCTAGACATTGTAAGAGGGGTTATTAATCTAGTATCAAATTCCTAAGGAGTTAAGTATTCCCAAATTAAATGTAGATCGTACATGTTTTTACATACATGCTAATATACATCCTTTGAGTGAAAATGTTTATCAGAGTTTCATCAGGGTAAAGCTCTTTTGTTCTGTTTTGAGTCTGGTCTTGCATTAGGAATTAGCTTAACAAATTCCATATAGTTACTGGTTCACCTTGGCGTTATCTAAGACAAAATGAACATTACATTTTATAAAAAAAAATGTTTAAAAGTTATATTTTATTAATGTCTTTAAATTACTCTACCCCCACCATTTCAAGAAGAAAATCCAAAAAGGGGCATTCTTGACACTTTTAGAGCATGTTGTCTTAGAATACAAAGCAATTCCAAAATACAATAAAAGGAAAGAATAGAGAAATGGTATTTTTAGTAAATAGCACATAATAAATGCATGATAAATAATAGCTATTTGTGTTTTACTAACTTCCATATTCCAGAGTTATCAAAAAATTTAGTCCCCTGAGTTTTGATTACCTGACCCTCGACTTCTGAGGAGTCTGTTGGTTCAGGCTTAAACAAGAGGAAGAAGAAAAGTTCAAGTTCTTACTCTGTGTATAATAAAAAATCATGAAGATTCATTACAAATATTAAATAAGATAATACAGGTGAAAAATAAATTTTGAACTATAAATTGAGTTGTAAACTATAGCTGTATTTACAAACAATAAATTGAATAACAATAATATGGTTAATATTATTATTGTTGTTATTATCATAACAATAATAACATGGTTCTACCATGTTAAATTTGTTTCTCTAAAACATATATATGTATAAACTACTAAAATAATCAATCTTGTAAGAGGAACAGATGGTACCAATGCTATAAATATTAGCAAAAAATATCACAAAATAAATCTGGTTAAACAATTACTGAGGTAACTCTATATCATCCGCACACATTTGTCAGTGTTCAGCACTGACGGCCTCAACCTTAATGTCAATGACAATGGTACTGATGTTGCCAACTACCGTTAGCACTTCAGCGATGCATACTTCTGTATCAGCACTGTTCTAAACACTTTACATACTCAGCTAATTTAATCTTCACTATTCTCCTATGAGAATAATTCTAGCATTATTCCCATTTTAGAAATGAAAAAGATGATGAGATACCGAAGAGTTAAGTAACTTGCCCAAGTACCTTTATTTTCACCAAGATAAATATATTTATTTAATTATTGCTACTCATTTATCATATTATTCAATTGAAAGAATTTACCTTTTAAAATATGTGATCAATTGCAAACACGGCCCCCATTCTTCATCCCTCTCCCCCCAACCCATGCCCTTTAGCATGTAATTTGCAGTGTTCTCTCACTGTGGGCCGAGGTCAAGTATTAATGTGAGGACCACTGGGTTTGGCCTCTCCTCTGCCTCCTCCACTGCCATGGGAGCGAGCGTGCTTGGTCTAGCCTGGCAAGAGGGGAGAGACGGGCAGAACCACGTCACCCCAATCAAGCCACTGCAACCACATGATCAGCAGGCACTCCAGCCGAGCCCCACTTGATCCTAGATGCCGGAGAGAGGTAGATACACTCATTGTCTTATGCCAGGATTTCTGATTTCCGCACAGAATCATTCAGGCAACTCATAACTGATACAGACAGTGACTGATTCAACAGAATTCCTTATTCAACTAAAGACAAAACTATGTATGTTTTACTACTGACCTTTACCTACGTCTATGTCTACAGATGGAAAAAAATAACGGATGGCAGATGGTAGAGTACAATATACGTTATCATACTGGCGGAGGTGACACATCTCTTAGAGGAAACTTGTAAGGAGGGAGAAAAGTAAATAAAAAGCATATTCCTAAAAGAGTTTTCTAAGAAGTGACAGAAAATGTAACGTGCAGACTCTCCAAAATGAATCTCCCTCCACCCATTCTGTGCCCACCTTCTATTCCTCCCTGATCTGTTAAAGAACCATTGGACAAAACAGGAACTGGGTTGGTTTCCATCTTTTACCAACTATCCCTCTAGGAACATGCAACTCGTCATGAATTTCCTAAGGGAGGGCTAGAAAGGCATGAAGGTGTCACAGTGTGTGGTGCTGTGAGTGAAATCAAACTCTGAGATGTGATGTGTCACACATCAGCTTCCCAACAATCTAATTTCCTGACATAAGTAGGGTAATACATGACCTAACTGTATAGAACTTGCCCTAAAAGGAAGATGTCAAACCGCTCGTGCTTTATCTGAAAGGAATCAAACTAAATGTGGGTAGCAAAATCAAGAACAGCACTGCCATGAGTTTTTAAAAAAATTTCTTGATGACCCAAGTGAATAATGTCCCCAGGTTACAAATGTACCTGGTGTATGCCAGGAAGTCTTTTTGACAGATACCAGGAGACATCAAAGTAGAGATGAGTGGTGTCTCCAAGTTGGATTGCTGCGATCGCCTCATCTTCCAGTGTAAGGACTTTCCAGATTCAGTTAGTGATGTGCAGTTTTGTTATGATACAAATACCACCATGAGCCAACACACACACTATTACACATAATTATTTATAAAATGTATCATATATTATATAATGACAACCACAATGAACGTGTAAACTTTTAAAAATGAAGTTATCTTATTCAAAAGGAAAATAATGAAATATAGTCTTCATATCAGTACTGCCTCCGTATGGTCCACCGACCTGTGTCTATCAATGAATTATATTTCTTCTCTGCAATAAAACAAGTACAGAAATTGCGTGAAACATTTCCATACACCTGTAGCAACTTAATCAAGTGTGCTTTATGTCTGTTAAGTATAAGAATGAAAACTCAGGGCTTGTATTTTGTTTTTCTTTTCACATTTTTTTTCTAGTAATTGCACTTTATGGCATTATCTCTACAAAAGATTGGCAATTAAAAAAATACTATCTTTCATCACAGATAGTCTGAGCAACACTGCTACGTTATTCATGGGTTTGGATATGAATATGCATCTGATTAAAGAAAGGATAAAACGAGAATTAGGAAAAATTAACACTGGCTTATTTATCTGTCAGTATAAGCCAGGCACAAAGCTACATGACTTACATACACTATTATCATGTTGCTTTCTGTTTAACAGACAGATGCTACGGGTCAGTATCTGTGTGAGAGTTTCTACAGCTAGTAAGGGGCAGAGGAGGTCTTTGATCCCATCCTGTGTCCTGAGCTCTAAATCACTAGTTATACCAGTTCTCGACCTAATATTGTTCTAAAAAAAATCAGAGAGAAATGTGACTTAACAACAAATGGAAAGGTTATAACCACAAGAGAGAGCTTAAAAGGTTATTTAATTCATTTGGATAAATTGTTAAGAAAAGTTATCAGACTTATCTTTTATTTTATTATGTAATCTTATTTAATTATTTTAACCTAACGTCTTTTCAGTGTTGTGTTTGGAATACGATTTGACCTGGTGTGATGGTCTGTCTGGTGTAGACTTGTGAGACATTACATGTATATAAATTTGTGTATATATATGTATATAAATTTGTATATATGTATATAAATGTGTATATATAGTATACAAATTTGTATATATATTACATATATATACACACGCACACGTAAATTTTTACCATATGTAAAAATAGTTGAAAGATATAAAGGGAGCTTTATAGTTTAAGAAACAAGAGTGCATACAAGCTCGCACACAAGTGCATACAAGATCCCAAGAATTGGGGGAAAACAACAAAAACCTGTGTCCTTGTTGATCTTGGTTCATTTGGTGGCAGTTTTCATGGGCATGGAGGTGAAGGGGGAGGCAGGAAAGAGATCCTAGAATGGAACAAACATTATCCAACTAGATGGTTATATGATCACATTTTTTTAATTCACTGCACCGATTTCTTTGTTAGTCAAAACAAGAATATAATTTTTTTTTATTAAATGATAGCTGTGTACATTAATGCAATCACGGGGTACAGTGTGGTGTTTTCATATACAATTTGAAATACTTTCATCAAACTGGTTAACATAGACTTTATGTCAATTAACAATATAATTTTTTATCCAAAAAATTTTGCTTTTTAGTCAATGTAGTTAGAATATTTTAATTAGTATCCTGTCATGTCCCACTGAGACCTGATTGTTTTATCTTCCTTTTTCAATGTTTTCTTCCATTTCCTGGTACTTCTCAGCCCTTTCTGTCTTGAATACATGAATACAAAATGATGTTATGTTGAAAAAGAAAATACAAATCTATGCTTTTCACGTTGGTAAAGTCTCTGAATGAAGATGTACTTGTCCTTGTCAAGTCTCCTCTCCACCTAATTCTTTACATTGGAGTTTAGGAGTATTCCTATAGCTCCTACAGCTGCGTCTACTTTCTATCTTTAAATGTCACTGGGAATTAGATCTTCCAATCAAACATTTTTGTATTAAACACATGTGTTATGGAATTCCCAGTAAACCACTTGTGTAAGGAAAAACCAAACCAAAAAAAAATTTAAAGTACCTGATGACCCAACCTTTAAAAGCAAACTCCCATTGAAAACTGAAGGGATTATAGGTGGGTTGCATAATAATCCTAAAATACCATATTCATTAAATAATGATAATTTCTTGCTGACCTTTACAATTTCAAAGACAGTTCACATATATTTTATTTGATACAATAATACCATCAAAAGAAGAAAAACATCCCCATCCCCTGTCACAGACAATGATTTTGCATCTTAGAGGGCAGGATGGATGGAGCAAGGGATGGGATGCTTCGTTTATGCCCATATGGTATTTTACGGCCATCATCCTGCTCATTGCAGAAGATTTATTAATAATGGCAATGTTGAAAATACAAATCAAATGAAAGGCGTTTAACTTTTCCCCCAGAGGATTAAATACATCATCATACTGGAATAAGAGGAAAGTAAGTATCTACTAAGAATTGTCAGCCCTTGACGTGTAGAATACAGAGGAAGCCCACACGGTGTGGATGTGAAATGCTGAGGGTTACTTCTTATTAATTGGGCTGAACACATCGACTATACTTCCCCGGATTCGGGCAATAATCAGTTTGACAATCGCAAAGGTTAACACAAAGGACAAATACTAAATACCAGAGAGAGAGTCCAGGAAAGTAAGAAGAGGGACAGGACCTTCTGGGGCAGGACGAGCCACTGAGGGAGAGAATGTCGACCTTTTGGTTAAATGCTGCTAACTGGGGAAAGCTGGAGCCCTTGAGGCTCACTTAGTTACGAACTTAATTCTCTCTAAATTAGCACTACGTTGTCATACACTATTATGGAACTTCATAGAAATTAATGAGCTATACTGTCTTCCCTTCCATGTTGTTGGTGGAGAGAGTATGACTCTACGAAATAGGAAGAATCACAATATTTACAATGGATAAAACAGCAATAAAACAAAACTCAAACAAACAAAAAACATCCCTGCCATTGAAATACCAAACTTTCTGTCTCATACAGGGTGTCCCAAAAGTCACCGTAAGTGGGGAAAATGGGATATAGTAGCTCAGTGTATCTTAATTGATAAAATACTCATTTTAAAATTTTACAAAATATTTATAACATATTCTCTGCACGTTGGCCACATCTTTGTACACACACAAAGTCTTCTCTTCCACTCACGGTGAACATCTAAGACATTGGATGTTATAATTTTTTTCCTATGTATGGGATTTGGGGGGTACCTGGGATATCAGATGACAAGTTGAAAAATTTGAGGACTGTGAACACACAGAAACAAATTGCCATTTATTTTACACTCACTGATGTCTAAAATCCAGGTGTTCATTTATCCAGCCTGATGAAGAGGTGAATGTCTACATTAATGGTCAAACCATTACAAAATAAAACAGGTTCTTACAAAAAAAGGAATGACTTCTATGAGAACATAAATAAATCTGACCTAGCCAGGTTGGAAAGGAAAAAACATTCAGCTCTGAACTTAGATCTGAAACACCTGAAATGAGTCAACTAGGCTAAGAACAGGGTGAAGAGTATTTCTGGAAAGTGTGGTATAATATGCAAAGGCCCTGGGGCAGGAGCAGGGACAGAGCTTTTGAAAGACCAAAAGAAAACTGTAAAATGAGAAGGCAGAATGTGATGGGAGAAGGGTGGGAGTTGGGAGCTGGGCACAGAGGCATGAGCAAGATCAGGCAGTCCCGCTAAGGGTTCTGATCTTTTCCTTAAAACAATGGGAAGGCCTTACAAGTTTTTAAGCAGGAGTTTGTTGGAATCAGGTACAAACTTGGAAGACCAAAATGTGAAGAGTAGAAGAGGGCCAATTCGGACAGGATAGTACTGTTTTGTCTACTGTGGTACTGAGATAATTGTTGTGTAGCCAAGGGTATCACAGTGCAGATGGAGATAAAATGGCAGATTGGAGGAATATTTAGGAGGTCAGAGGACAGTGCTGTGTGGTGTTAACAGCAGCTGATGGAAGCAGGAGTCAAGCGCGGTGTGTAGGTTTCTTGCCTGTGGACCTGGGTGACATTTGCTATGTGTTCACTGTTGCTTCGGAAAGGTCAAATATTCCAATTTTGTATTCTCGGGCAAAATAAAGCGGAAGTATATAACATCAACTTACTTGGTGCTTTTACAGAATATTGTTTCAAATACCTACGGGGAAATTTTCCACAAAGTTCTGTATTTAATTTTTTTCCTTGGGTTTCCTACTTTTTTGTGTTTTCTTTATCTTTCTTTTTTTCTCACCCTTTTTCTTTTCTTTTCTTTTTTTTTTCCCTTTTAATTTGTTTTTCTAGTTGCAAAGCAAATTAGGTTGAAAGGTAAGGGACTGGAATTTGGGGGTAACATTTCCTTAAGTTTCTTATAGTTTTGTTTTTTCTTCAAATGCCCTAGTCAGTAAACAGAGTGGCTCCCGGCTCATCACTGAAACATAAGGGGGTAATGGCCACAATGGCTTCCCAGTTGAGGGCAGAAAATTTTGCAAAAGGTTTTTCTTACAAACGTCAGCATGGTGGAAAATTATGAGCTTACTAATAGTAAGTAGTAAATAGAAAACTTCCTACACGAAGAAGCCATGGAACATTGCCATTCAGAAAATCTATTAAACACATAAGAAAAAGACTCCAAAATTTTCTAGAGGATGTAAAATTAGTGCCTTTTGCAGGATAATATTTGTAGTGTGATACTGTTATTCTCACTAATGTCAAGGCCGATGATGAGAGGGAGACTCCGAGAACTTGACTCCTTAATAGCTGTCATTTAATCATGCATGAATCCATCTAACCTCTTAAAAAACAAATTATAGCCCAAGAATGTGGGGAAAGGGGAAAGGGAGGAGAAGGGAGGGGGGAGGATGAGTGGAGGGAGGGTGATTGGTGGGACCACACCTCTGGTCCATCTTACAGGGGTACATGTGAGTCTTTGGAAATGTAGAATATAAACGTCTTAACACAATAACTAAGAGGATGCCGTGAAGGCTATGGTAACCAGTTGGATGAAAGTATTTCAATTGCATATAAATCCAGCACACTGTGCCCATGACTGCATTAATGTACACAGCGATGATTTAATAAAAGATAAAATTACAAATACAAATAAAAAAGCAACAAGGAACTCCCTCAGCACGTCTTCCCGCTTTGCATTAACCCGTGTGCTTTGATCCCATTCGTGCCAAATTTATCTTTTCTGAGTGAAGTTGAAACTGTTGGATCTGGTTTTGTAGATTAGTTCTTCATTTACATGATTAGCATCATTTGCTGTTGCAACTAAGGCCCTTTGAGGAGGAACACTGAAAATAAATTGGCAAATATTAGCAAACCTGGTGGCCTCGCCTCCACGCGCCTGCCCCTGGGGCCGCATGGTTCCTCAGGCAGTTCACGCTTAAGGATGATGTAAACGTGCAGAGAAAGACAAGCAAACCAACGGGGGTGTCAGGAAGGAATAGAAGTGAGAGCTTAATAAACATGGGTGCAGTTGCATTAACGTCCCCAAGAGAGGACAAAAAAAGAGAGATCTATAGACGTAAAACCAGTGATCACTGAGTGGGCCCAGCCCTCAGTGTAGTGCACAGACGAGATCAAAGATTGTGAACTCAGCAGACCTGGAGTTGCTTCCCACCCTGGCATTTTACTAATATTATCTTGGAAAAGTCTTTTCACCTCCAAAATAAAATATCTATTTTTTGTTTGTTTTTGTTTTGTTTAGCAGGCCTGGGCTGGGTTTGAATCCACCATCGCCTTAACCACAGAGTTACAGGCGCCCAGCCTAAAATACTCACCTCTATATAATTATCAGATTTGACGAGAATGATCAGTTCTCAGTATCTGAGAGTACTGATCTCAGAATGATCAGTACAACATATGCATTCAATAAATCTTAGCTGTCGTTATCATTAGAAGAGCAAGGATGAAGAGAGTTGTAATAAAGTCTAGCAAAATTCGTATAACTGCGAGGGAGGTGAATAAGGTAAATTAAGGTCTGTTTATCAGTCATGGAATTCTACAATGAGAACAGTGAGCTTGTTGTTTGAAGAGGTAAGTTCGAGCTACTTCTTTCTGCTTTGCTAGAAGTTGCTATGAATGGAATATGTAACCACCACCATCGACACATTATCATCCGCGGCTATTCACTTTGTAAGGAAATACTAGGGAAGAGCTGAATGAAGAGCAATCACTGCTCTTTTGAGGACGTGGTAGAGAAGGCAAATGCCCTTTTATAATAATTTAGAAATGATTTTTCTCTTGCCTTTTTCTGCCATCCCACTGCCAATGATGGGATATTCACATAAGGGAGGCATGGGTGACACACTGACATTTATGCTCTGCCTGTACTTTAGAGTTGAGAGAAAATAAATATTGAACATATCTACATTGGCAGACACTTTACAAGCTGATCAAAAAGATTTAAAATATTCATGCTGTATTTCTTAAAAATTGAATGACATTTAAAGATGATTTACAAGTCATGTATATACAGAGAGTGCCAAAAATATGCACAGTTTAAGAAAGATAATAAACTGTAGGGCGGTGCCTGTGGCTCAAAGGAGTAGGACACTAGCCTCATATGCTGGAGGTGGTGGGTTCAAACCCAGCCCTGGCCAAAAAAAACTGTATTAAAATTGTGATACTCGATATATACCAATAACAAAGATATAAATACAAGTCACATTTGAGCACCTCTTATAATTGCAGAAATCAAATGTGACTTGACTATTACAATTTAATTTGAGTATTATAATTAAAATTATAACTAAAATTGTAATAATCAAGTCACATTAGACTTCCACAATTGCAAGAGATACGTGTATAAGACACAATATGAGACATAACAAACATTACTGGTTTCAACACCCTGTGTGTGCATACACATATAATTGTATTGTCTTTATTTAAAAAGCACTCTATTCAAATATAGTATTAGCTTTATAATTCTTTACAATGTGTGTACATTTTTGGCACCATCTATAGTTCATAGTTTGGTTTTGGTGTTGTACATTCTATGAATTCTGTCAAATGTACACTGACATGTATCTGCCATTACAGCATCTTACAAAATCATTTCATTGCCCCCAAATCTCTGTGCTCTACGTACTTCTCCATTCTGCTCTTTTGACAACCGCTGATCTTTTTACTGTCTCCAGAGTTTTGCCTGTTCTAGAATGCCAGGTAGTTGGAATCATATGGTATGGAGCTTTTTCAGATTGGCTATTTTCATGGCAATATGCACTTACGTTTCCCCTACTTCTTTTCAAGGAAGGTAGGTTTGGCTAGGTCTTGAAGAATAAAGCTTATGGGTGGATGGGTGGAGGCAGGGTGATTGGAGGGATCACCTCTATGGTTTATCTTACAAGGGTACAAGTGAATCTTTCTAAGAGTAGAATATAAATGTCTTAACACAATAACTAAGAAAATGACATAAAGGCTATGTTAACCAGTTTGATGAAAATATTTCAAATTGTATATGAAAACACCACACTGTACCCCATGATTGCATTAATGTATACAGCTATCATTTAATAAAAAAAAATAAAAGAATAAAGCTTATATGGTGAGAACAGCAGAGTGGGGAGTAGGTGGGTTCCATGTGAGAACCTAAGTCTGGAGGTGGAGTGTGAAGAACATATTCAGGGACTGTAACCAAAATGGACAGAGTTGGCCTGGGCAGAGGTTGGTGAGGTTGCAGGTCAAAGTCAATGTGGGAGAGGAGGTAGGGCTGGGACTGATTCATGGACAGTGTCCGACAAAGACAGAACAGACTGCTTAAGGGACAATGTGCACAATTAATGAAGAAAATGTAGTCAAGTTACAGTGCACGAATGTTGCTGAAAATTTAAATGTCCTTCAACTAAAAATGTTTAACATTGTCACACTGGGTCCTCTGAGTCCAATTCTCTATACAAGAACTTAGTGTACTGTCCTCAGAGCCTTAATGCAGACTATTCAAGTGTGGCTGACATTAATTATTTGGAAAAGTGGTAAGTAAGTTTTGAAAAAGTTGTAATTTCAAGAGTATAGCCCTAATTCGCGACTATTCACTTCCGGAACTGGGCTGTGCTAAGAGGGATCTGAGTCCAGGTTGAAACTTCTCTGAAGTTATGGTGCATGCGCCTTACAGAGACTGAAAACAATGTCCCAAACACCAGGCGACATTCTCGCTGTGCATCTGCCTTCAAAGACAATATTAAAATTATTAAAAATAACTGAAAACTCTAGCTCAGTGGTGCTTTTCCCAGGAAAATGTCCGTGCTGGCGGAATGCTGTATGTAATTTCCGTGTGTTGCCAACTCCTAGAGTGCAGCTAAGAGGCGCTGCTCTAAATGACTACGCACATAGAAGAGGCGAATGATTTTCCCTTCCCTTAATTCATTTAGAAAGGAGAAGAACATGTTGCAATGTGCCCAGCAGAGTTTGTGTGGCAGTGAGGAGAATGCAGGCGGGGGCAGAGGAGGTGCTTTAGCACAGTGCAATGCGGACTTTACTAAACAGAGTGATTATCTGAATTTTGAGGAAACCGTCAGTGTTATTGGATATAAAATATGTTACCTATCCCATGGCATGATATTCACACAATAAGTTCCTTGAAATGGCAGGAATGCATTCTCTAGTCATAATTCTGTTAGGCTTTACAGACTTAATTGAATTATTTTCTGAAAACTAGCAATTACAGTGGGGACAGCATTTTGTATTCAGTTACGCTCCGAATAAAACCATTCAGATTGGAAAATATACATCACTCTGGGTAGACTGTCTAAATTGTAGTATTTGCCTTAGGTTTGTTCTTGTAACCGAAGTTTCTATAGTGTAAAGTGTATAAGGCACTTTGTGGGAGCAAGGTGATATTTGGGGCATTGTCAATGCCACTGATACTGAAGTCGTGTCCCATTAGATAATGGGCCCCAAATAAGAAATGAGTACCTGCCAAAGAGAGAAACTGAGGAAAAGCTTCTTGGAAAAGGCCATATAGTGTCTGAGCTCTGCTAATGAGGTCATGAGTAGGGTGACCAGACATCCCGATTTTTGCGGGACAGTCCCGCATCCCACAGCGTTTTTAAAAAGTCCTGATTTTGGAAAGAATGCACAAACGGTCTGGAGAACAAGAAGGGAATATACGGTTTTCGGCCACCATATGGCTATTTCGCCAGAATATGAGTTTTATATTATTTTTGGTAATTTTATAATGTTAAACTGTAATAAACAATTGCTGAGAAGTGATTATCCAGAACTGCTTATCAAAGTTTGCCTTGTTGTCAGGCCCTGCCCTGCGCCGTCCCCTGCCCTGCGGCCCCCGACCCGCCCCCTCTCTGCCCCCTGGCCAAGTTGTCTCACCTTACAGATGCTAGAATCTGGTCACCCTAGTCATGAGAGATGGAGGGAAATTTTCTTTCATCAAGACTGTGATTCATTCGGCAAACACATATTGGGTACCCATCACAGGGCAGGCTCTCTAGTAGCTGTCAAAGACTCAGGAGCGAAGAGGGTAAAACATCCTGTCCTCAAGAAAGTGAGATGGACACAGTGGCTCATGCATGTAATCCTAGTACTCTGGGAGGCAGAGGCAGGTGGATTGCTTGTGCTAAGGAGTTCAAGACCAGCCTGAGCAAGAGTGCAACCCCATCTCTAAAAATAGCCAGGCCTGCGGTGGGTACCTGTAGTCCCAGCTACTCACAAGGCTGAGACAAGAGAATCATTTGAGCTCAAGAATTTGTGGTTGCTATGAGCTGTGATGCCATAGCACTCTACTGGGGGTGAGAAAGGGAGACTCTGTCAAAAAAAAAAAAAAAAAGAAAAGAAAGTGATATTTTACTGGAAAATTTAAACTTAAAGACAGCAAAAAATATTAGAAAAAGCTAACTTGACCAATTAAAGATTTCAAGTTAACTAATTACCTTTCATCAATCCTTCTGATTGTCAGGGAAGATTCACTTCTATAGGTAGAATAGGAAACCTTTGCGAGGCTGATGATAAAGGCAAGGACTCACCTTGCTGTCAATAAGCATGAAAAAATGCTCAATATCACTAATCACCAGAGAAATAAAATAAAACCCCCCAAAAAGATGTTACCGGACACCTGTTAGAATGGCTTCTGTCCAAACAACAACAACAAAAGCAGAAATATAACAAGGGTTGGCAATTAGGGGGAGAAATTGCAATCTGTGTCTATTGTTTGTGGGATTGGAAAGTGGTGCAGCCACCACTGAAAACAGAATGAAGGTTTCTACAAAATTAAAAATGGAGCTACCATGTAATCTAGGAATTCCACATCTATCTATGTATCTAGAAGGAATGAAAGCAGAGTCTTGAAGAGAAATTTGCACACCCATGTTCCTGGCAGCATTATTCACAATAGCCAAGAGGTGGTTTCAACTCGAGTGTCCTTCAAGAGACGAACAAGTGAACAAATGCGGTGTGTCTGTGCAATAGAACATTAGTCAGTCTGGAGAGGAAGAAAGTCCTGACACCTGTTACAACACGGACGACCCCCGAAGACATCGTGCTCAGTGTAATAGGCCAATTACAAGACATTAGCACACACACCCACAGAAATAAATGAGAATTATGCTTTCCAGGGGCTGGGAGGAGCAAAGGGGAGTTGTTATGTAACAGCCAGAGTTTCAGGTTTGCAAGATGGAAATGCTCTCGAAAGCTGCTGGACAACAGTGTGAATACACTTTACACTGTGAAACACTTAAACATTAGTAAGATGGTAAATTGATCTTACATGTTTTCTACAACAATTTTAAAATGTTGAAAAATATATGCAAAAGAAAAACCCTCTTCTCACTGCCTCTACGTGCAGGTTCCAGTGCGTTTTCTACCTATGTCAAGACTGGGGATAGGTTTGACTTTTTTTTCCTATTGTATATATAAAGATTTGCAATTTTATATGTGTCTCGTCTGAGAACCTTTGTTACTTTTCAAACCAGAGTCTTACCTTCCCTTACTTCACATTGAGTTTAAAAATTATGGTCCAACTAAAAGCTTCCCATTAGATTTTTAAAAAATTATAAACTATGCAGAAAATATTAAAGAGGTGAATGCTAGAGGTGTTGGCAGCTGGATGTAGCATGAA
Organism: Otolemur garnettii; assembly: GCF_000181295.1. NCBI lineage: Eukaryota > Metazoa > Chordata > Mammalia > Primates > Galagidae > Otolemur > Otolemur garnettii. The sequence continues at coordinate 10,711,024 of NW_003852429.1, forward strand.
TGTTTTATTCTCTCCAAAATCCCTATGTTAACAACTAATCCCCAGAGAGAGGGGTTTTGGAGGTTGGGCATTTGGGAGGTGATAGGTCAGGCACGAGGTGAATTGCTCCTGAAGGGGATTGGGGCTGAGTCTTTTCCTTTCAGGCTCTGAGGACGGAGTGAGAAGCCACCATTTATGAACCAGAAAGTCCTTCCAGACACCAAATCTTCCAGTGCCTCGATCTGAGACTTCCTAGATTCCAGAACTGTAAGATATAAATTCTGTTGTTTATAAAATGCCCATTTTATGGTTTCATTGTAGCAGCCTAAATTGACTAAGACAGTGTCTATGGATAGAGGGCAAACAAGACACAGAGTCTCTCCGCTCACCCTGGCTTGAGTAACAATGTTCTGTCTCCTGGCACATCATGGCCAGCCTGGCAGATTCCAGACTAACGGACGTAGAGTACAGGTATATGTACTTAACTTACTTGACTATATATAACTTACCTGTACTTAACTATGCAGTATTGTTTATGTATATTTTATATAAATACTATAAATAATATAACACATAATATATAAATAGGATATATTATTTACAGTACACATTACACAATACATACAGAACAAGAATAAATGCAGAATGATTGGATGATGCCTTTTAAAGATGAAAACTACAAGTTAAAAAACCCTAAATAATAGTATATATACAAACATATTTTGAGGAAAGGTTCAGATTTGGAGGGGTGGGTGGCAATCACCTATCTTCGCTTCTGCTAGACCAGTCTTTGGTAGATTAGTTTTAAATAACAGGATTGACAGTTCATATGATACAAAAATACACTAATGGAATCAACTGGGAGTGACAGGGGTCAGGGAAAGTGTTGTCACCAGCAGCGACTGCAGGGGCACTGTCAGTACCACAGAGTCAGAATTAGGGGACAGTCTTGCAGTGGTTGAAGGCTGGGGGGAGTAGGCTCCATGGAGAGTATCATGGACATTGCAGAAAATCGTTTGTAGAGAGCACTTCATAGTAGCCAAGGACATGAGTGAGAAACTGGCCAGACTGGGTCTCTGCAACTGATTTCACCCTCAGAAAGGATAGGGAAGGGCGAGGTCGGCAGTGGGAAGTACAAATGATCTTTGAGAAGTAAATTGAGGTCAGTAATTGGGTAGCATGGTTTTAGTGAGTGAAAAGACCTTGTTGGTATTTACATTTCACATAACTTTGACTACAAAGCCCCCATCTCATAATTATGCAAACCTAAGCCAGTCATTTTGTATGAACAATGGTTAGAAATTCTGTTTTTTGTTTTTTTTTCATCATGGTATTATACAGAACAGTAACAGGCAGGGCATCTGCATAGTAGGACTAAAGTCAGTACTGTGTGTGCGAGATGAACATATTTCCTATGCAGCTAAGTTTGGGGGTAGCATATGGAAGATTAAACTTATTGGGATCCGTGAGAGGGCCTATTTTTATTTGTGCTTTTCCATGCTAACTAATTCAATCACTTATTTGACAAATATTAATATCTGGGTATCTATTCTGTGCAAATCTTGTACTAGTTTCTGGTGGTAGACAACTACATAAGTTATAGTGCCTTTCCTCCCAGAGTTTGCATTTCATTTTACTAGAGGTGAACGTCGTATGAGCAACTGCGATATGGCTCTTATGTTACCCCCAAGACACAAGAGTGAGAATCTAGGAGAATATAACAAACTCTGCTAGGACAGGGAGATGCTCTTTAAATGCAGTAGTATTTAGTTGGAGCTTAAAAGGTGACCAGGAAGGCGTCAGATGAAAAAGAAAGATGAAAGCATTCCATTTGGAAGAAAGAGTACTGCGTTTTGAAAGTTATAAAACACTCTCTGAGGTAGGAGTCCTGGGTAAGCGAGGTAGAAGCTAAGGTCTGTGCAGTCACTTGAATATGAAATGCAGAAGATTGTAATAGAAAAGTTGCAGAGTCACGAATTCCTAAGAAGCAAAGGTGAGTCCCAGAGACCGTTAAGCAAGGGGTGACACGATGAAGTTTGTGATTGGAAAGATCACTGCCCATATAACCCAGCGATCCTGTTCCTTGGTATTTATCCTGCACAGAAATATTCCCAGTGGTTTCATTCATTATGGCCAAAACTTGAAAGGAACCAAGATAGCCTTCCATAGGAGAATGTATGAAAAATGGTGGCACACCCAGACAACAGACTATTGTTCAGCAACACAGAGAATCATCAAGCGCAAGTCATGGACATATTCCACATGATGCATCACTTAGATACATATTGCTAAGTGAATGAAGCCGGTCTTAAAGGCCTACACACTGCATGAGTCCAACTAGATGACATGCTGCAAAAGCCAGATCTATGGTGACACTACACAGCAGAGCCGTGGTTGCCAGGGGATAGGATCAGGTGGAGAGCAGGAGAAATGAGTAAGTGAACATAGGGTTTTAGGGTAATGAGACTCCCAGTATCAGTGGATGCTTGCCATTATACACTGGACAAAAGCAGAGATTGTACACCACCTGGAGTTAATGCTCAAGTAAACTATGGACTTTATCTGATACTAATGTATCGGTGTGGGCTGGTGGATTGTAACATTTGCCCCACCTTAGAGCAAGATGTTAATAATAGAGATGGGTGGGGTGCAACAATGCCCGCCGTGTGTGGAAACTCCCTACTTTCTGCTCCATTTCTCTTTAAACCTAAACCTGCTAAAAAAAATAAAATATAAAGTCAATTAATTTTAAAATTAAAAAAGAAAGGATGACTGATGTGGGAGGAGGACGATTTGGGTCTGGAGGCAGAGATACTGCAGGCTCCACACAGGCGCCTCCCCAATGCCTTAATAACTTCCACAGCAGGAGTTCCTTGCGATTTTGCATCAGGAAAGATACATACATTAGCATTTCAAGAACAATATTTGAAAGCCCAGACTAGTAAAGCAAAAGGAGAATCTTTAGATCAAGAATGAGCAAGTCCATCCTGCCAACTGTTTATGTAGATAAAGTTTTATTGGAATGCAGGCATGCAATGTTCATTTACACATTGCCTGTGGCTACTTTTGGGGTGCACCTGCAGTTGAGGCCAGATGACCCACAAGACTAACATGTTTACTTGGCACTTGACAGGCAAGCTTTACCCACCACTGCTCTAGTTCTTACTGGCTCAGTACACACATTTATGCGATTCTCTCACGTTATAAAAAAGTCATACTGAGGTATGGTAAGTTTCTTTGGGAAAAAAAAAAAAGATACTCCATGCTTAGAAAGATATCTATGAGAACATGAGATCCAGAGAGATGATTCTAGAGAAGTTTTTTCAGTTTTATCTGTAGACATAACATGGTCTAATTAGTCATGCTGCTTAATTAAAATAACTTAATTTTGAAACAGGGTGAACAGCATTCTACTCTATACATTGCATTTCTATTTTAATGTTCATGTTTGGTGCTATTTAACCACTATCAGTAAATCTATAGGGGCACATGTTTAATGAAATCTGTAATTAAAGAAGTATCAACCTTTAAGGAGAAAGGTGGAAATCTAAAGCATTTCTTTTTGCTTAAAACAACATCAAAAAACACATTTATACAGTATTTATCTTTTCAATGGTCATGTACTGTTGATTGGAATGATATAGTTGAATCTAGTATAAATAATTTTTTCAAATACTCAATGTAATTGTAATCAGTTGCATAATTTACAAAAGGACAACAGTAATTTACACATATAAAATACCAAACAGGTCTTAATATTATGAGGGATCATATGTTCATACATATGACACATTTTGTGTATAAAATGATCACTTGCATAAAAAACTAAAAGTACTTGGTGAAGTCAGTCTCTGTATTATTTCTGAATGTTTTCAGGTATAAGGAATGGATTATCTAAATTGTGATAGTTTAAATGGCAAAATTAAACTCTTTTCATATAAAAAGTCTCTAGCCCTTAGTGGTTCCAGTTTTGTATCAATGCTTCTGATTCCATCAGGCACTAATATTTTCTCTGTTTTTCCTCTGTGCCATTCTAAGCATGTCGGTGACTCTCTCACACCTACTACTTGCTGCAGCTCCAATCATCACTTTTTTTTTTAGAGACAGAGTCGCATTTTGTCATCCTCGGTAGAATGCTGGGGCGTCACAGCTCACAGCAACCTCCAACTCCTGGAGGCGATTCTCATGCCTCAGCATCCCGGGGAGCTGGGACTGCAGGCACCCACCAAAACGCCCAGCTATTTTTTTGTTGCAGTTTGGCCAGGGTTCGGTTCAAACCCACCACCCTCAGTATATGGGGCTGGCACCCTACCCACTGAGCCACAGGCGCCACCCCAACCATCACATTTTAATGGAATATTATCCAAAGTAGGATGGAAGAGGGCAGGGGCAGAAAACAAAACAAAACAACAACAAAAACAACCAAAAAACCTATCTACCTCTCAGTTTGAAAGAGTAAATATTTTTTCTGAAGCTGCCTAATATTTATTTTAATGGTCAGTGTGATGGCAGATAACGAGGCCTAGATGAACTGCTGGATGGGTGAAAGGGGGCACCTGGGACGGGTGTAAAGTTTAAACCTTAAACAAAGAATTATTAATTTCTAGGTTTGGAATATATGACCCCTAATTAAAGTGGGATTCTGTTACAAGGATGGAGGAACTAAACCTTATCTTCCTCTTGCAATATTTTAAATATGTATGAGTGAAATTGTATATATATACATACATACATACACGTATACACACATACATTAACATATACACACACCAGGCATAATTTATTTATATCTGACACAATTTAAAAATATGACCTGCAAATCCCATGACTACCACATCCACATATTATATCTGTGCAAATATATATTGAATGTGCACATGTGTGTATACATTCACATGGTCTGTAATTAGAGCCGTGATAAAATTAATTAATAAAATTAATTCCATTTATTTATTTAATTAATAAAATTAATTCCATTTTATTTCTACCTTTTCCAAATTCAAATCTTATTTTGTTTCTAACTATTAATTTTGCTTTCTTGGATTTTGTCATTTACAAATTTTTATTGTTGTTGACAAATAAATTTGAAAGCAATTATTTTCTTTTTAAAATTCCCTTACGTATCCCAACAGTGCAGAAGAGTTTCTGGTACACTTTATAAAGTAGAACTCGACATACGTCCCTCCAGCTGTGGGGTGGGGGGCATGGCAAGGAGACCCCTGTGTGAAGGTCGTGAGTCAGGCAAGCACACATGCTGGGGAGCCTGGCTTAGCCCTGTTTCTTGGCCTTTTGTGTACTCTAGGTTACTTTTATTCCTAAAAATGCTCCCGTGTGAGAGTGAGTGCTGTGATCATCCGGGCTTAGAGACAGGTTAGTCATGTCCTCGGCTGTTTCTCTGCCTCCGGAGCAGAAGAGCATTAGCTGGTAGGGATCACAGGGGCTGATCCACGGGGCTGGTGGGTCATATTTCATTGCAGATGGTGGTGACGCAGGAGTGTCTGCAGATGTGCACCTCCTGCCTCACAGCAACCACTTACACCGTGAACTAAACAAGCCGAGAATAGCCTGCTGCTTCTTCATGGCCAAGAGCCATCACAGAGCTCTGCCAGAGATTACCTGTTCCTGCCGGCCTCTCTTTTCAGAGTCTCCAATACTTTTAGGCCACATAGAGGACACCTTTATTTTAACAACAAAAAATAGGTTGTCTTTTTTTCCCTTTTTTCCCAAAAACCATCTGACAGTTGCCATACTTTAAATTCTATCAATGGAGAGACTAAGAATCCAAAGTTCTACCAATAATGGTAAGGAGGAAATAATAGCTCTTAATCTCGGAGGAAAAAAATGGTGACCAATGCTCCTCAGTTGACTACCACCTAGTGTTAAAATGCTAAGTAGAACATACGTCCTAAAAGAAATATCTTCATGCCTAAGTTAAGTACTTATTTGCCACACCAAAGTTGTTCGAAGAACATAGGGAGAAATAAATACCTAACTATGTACATACAAATGCCACTGAAATATTACTATTTGGGGTATAAAAATCCCAATTATGTCTAAAAATGAATGGTTTGGTTTAAGAGGACGCAGAGAAGACGTTCTAGTACGATTTAGAATAGCTCTACATCCCTCCACCGGGAACACGATAAGAATCAAGAGAGACTTGACAATGACACCCCACACCACCCACCCTCTAAGCACCGTTATTTTCTCTCCTAGCTTTTTTTTTTTAACATGTGTCAATTGCCACTTAAGCTTTATATTAAAAAGAAAGCATTAAAACAGTTGGCTAAAAATAAATAAATGAAGTCAAACTTTCAAGGAATTCAGAAAAATTGGTCTTGATCTAGGGAGAGAACGGAAGGCACTGTCTGATGAGTTGCCCTCCGTAGGCACAGGAACTGTCACATCTTAGCAGATGACAGACAATTGCGATGTTAGTCATCTGATTAGCTTACAGTTGGAGGGGACGTCTGAGCGGCTTCATCATGGAGTGACCAGACCACACATTCCTCTTCTAGTTGCAAAGGAGAGTTCAGCCCGTGTCACCCTCAGGCTGGTGTAGGTCTGAGAACCCGTGATTATTCACAACACATGTCATGTTCAAGAACGTCTTCCATAGTTTTAAAATGGGAATTATTTAATTAATGGAAAAACACCTAATCTTAAAGATGTAACTATTCTCAGGTAAATAATGCATGTGCTACAGAGAACTGTAAAAGTTATTAGTGCAGTTCTTACCAATTCTCTATAAAAAATGTGTAATTGTACAAAGATATTGTCTCAGTATGAGAGCACAGCAGGCCGATTTTTCTTAGAAGAAAGATTTCTATTCAGGCTTCAATGTTCCTTCAAGTATATAATAATGATGAAACCAGCATCCTTCAAAGACTTACCTTTCCTAAAAGTTAATCTCTCCACATGAACTTAGATGCAGGTTAAAACTATTTTAGACTAATTCATGTCACCCAAAACCTTTCTTTGTGTTTTACCGAAAAGGATCTTATAAATAGTATTTTTAGAAGTAGATGAAAATGAAATCATTGTGTCTAAAAACTCAAGTTTAATTGCTATCATCTTGCTTTGCATGAGACTAACTGGTTTTTGTTGTTGGTGGTGGTGGTATTAGGATGGTTATTCTGGGCTCGGCGCCTGTGGCTCAGGCGGCTAAGGCGCCAGGCACGTG
>NW_003852429.1:10718426-10727242 GCF_000181295.1 Otolemur garnettii
ATTCCTTAAAATAATCTGAGAAAAGAATCAAGTATTGGTAGAATCTATACTTTTTAAAATACAATTGGCACCTGATCTCAGATTTTTTCCTTTAAAAACACCAAGTCAGTATAAAAAGAAAAAGACCCAGCACACATAAATATGACTTGTATTCATAGCATTGCAAAATGTTGACTTAAAATTTTAAATGTTACAAAAAGGAATTTACTAAAGTGTTTTTAAAAATATCATTAAACTCATCCCTGAGAGATTTTCTCAAGTTTATTATTATAAGACATGCAAATATCTTACTTTTTAATGACGGGGAAAACAAACCTGGTATTCAATAATTTCTCAGCGTTTGACCTGCCCAGAGCTCGCTGATCACCTTGTAAACAACTAGATTGTGTTCCTGTTCTTTGGATCTAGAGAATGTTTTTTGTTTGTTTTTTTTTTTTTTTAATTTTTAAATCACCAGAAAAAGCTTAGCAAAGTCCTACAGCCTTTTGTTTGCTTGTATGTCTTTACAAAACAAAGTGCTATTTTCTTATCTTTCAGTGGTGTGGGTTTTTTTGGGAGGTAATGGGGGCTAAATAACATTTGAGAATTACAATTAAAACTGATTTTAAAATTCAGACTTGAATTTATTAATAAGGAATTTTAACCTAAAAAACTGGGACTATACAATAGCTCGGTTTTAAATATTCCCACCAGACTTCCAGATTATTTGGAAACAGGAAGTCATTCAGGCATGAGTCACTCCCCTGCTAGTCCCTCACCTTGAATAAATAGCAGGCAAATCCAATCTTGGAGAAGGCTGCAGAGCACGCCTGCCTTCATCTTCACCCTGGTTTAGATTAAGCTCGCCCTCTAGTGGGGTTGACACGTATTTCAATCTCAATCCTCACTGGGAGATTGATCACTTGCCTTGCTTGCCTTTTGAGTCATGAAAAGATTGGTTGTAAAAATCAAATGCAAGTTCAAGTCCAGTCCATTATTATCTGAATGTCAGAGATGAAGAGCGGAGGCTCTTGTACTTAGATTCACGAAACTGGGATTAAGAAATTTAAAGACTCATTAAGCTTATTTATTCCATGTTAAAGCCACCTGTGAGTAAGTCTTAAAATCGATTTAAATGATGTAGAAATATAGATAGCTCCTTCCTAACTTTTTGAATTGGGGAATAAAAAGGAATTGTCACTTGTCTTGTTAAGCATCACAATTTGGTAACATCTGGATCCCTTCTAGGACCTTATGTAACTTATATCATGACTGCTTATCTTAGAGGCAACCTGTGAACTCCTTCAAATCAAGTGATTCGAAAATAAGAGCAGATTCAGAAACTTAAATATAGAGTATAGAAGCAATAACATTTTTACTATTTATTGAATATTTACCTTGGGAAATATGATTTATTTTGTACAATAGTGGGATAATCAAGAGATGTACATTACTATCATTGTGTTATAGCCAGGGAAATGGGAGCTTAGAGTAGCAGTCCTGAAGCTTAGTCTTAGTTACCTAGAAAGCAAGTTAACACTTAAGTTTGGGGATGGAGCAGGGGAGGATTTGCATTTTAACAGGTTCCCAGGTGATGCTGACAGCTGTTCATCTGGGGATCATGCAATGAAAATCAGCGCACTGAGTAAGGATACCGAGAGGACTTTGGCCATGGAAATTTCTTCAGTGTGAATATGAGCACACAGTAGGAGCTTAATATACAGAGGTCACCATCTGCAGGGAAATGTAACAAACTCGTATTTTATATGTTATGCTTTATAGTTTTAATATTTTTATATGTATATATCAACAAGTAAAGAAATATTTTGTAAAATTGCTTAGTGAATATTTTGTAAATAAAGGTGTATTTGGCTACAGCTTCCCATTCTCCCTACATACGAATGCACAGTGGCCGCTAGCATACCCATATTTTACTTTTCTGCCCCTGCAGAGACTAACATGGGACAATAAAGTTATAGTAACCATGAAGACATTATAACCAAATTATTGCAGACGCTTGAGCTCAAGAGTTTAAAACTAACACTTTCCCTTATTTCTGGATCTACCTTTCCAGTTCTGTATGAGGTTGGCAGCAGTTTGGAGGAATTTGTGTAAGGCTGTAACGTCCCGCAGGTACAGATGTCGTGACGGGGAGTATAGAAGAATGGTCCTCAAGGTTCAGTGTGTGCATCCTTATCTGGGCCCTGCAGTTTCTGATTTCTAGGTTGGGAGATGGGGTATTTTCTCTAATAAGTATTCTAGAATATAATTCTGATGAGGATGGTGTTCTTTGAGAAACCCTGATTTAAAGGTTCAACAGAGGTTTGGTTACTTTGGTATGAGACAAACAGTAACAACTACAATAATAACAAAACACCTTTTCTATCAGGGATCCAACTTCTAGCCAAATCTTGGTACAGAGCATGCTGGAGCTATGACCGCTTTCTGAATCAAGTGCAAAACGGAGCTTCAAGTGTACAGAGATACTCTGTGTGATTTGTGGTTTTGGCTACTCTGCATCTAAAGATGCCTTTGACTTAGGGAGAATCTCAAGACAGGCAAAAGGCAGGCCCACCTGCTGCCTTCCCCCAAACTCGGCAACTGGACTACTGCAAAGGATCGAAGGTGGCTCCTCAGACGCTCTCACCTGGGAGTCTGAATCCTGAGGTAGTGAAGCACCTGCCCAGTATACTTGGAAACCTGGGGTGGAGTAGAGATTCAGTGGTGAATCCAAAGTAATCAGGATGGCTAAAGAACATAATGGCATCAGTGGGCAAAGAGGAGTCAGCAGAGGTGGGGCCAGTGGCACATCATATGCAGACTGCTCCTTTGGCCTCCATCACAGCCTGGTTGCCCAGACTTCATGGGCAGTTTCTGAGTGGTCAGTGCTCTACCAGACACAGTCCTACAGTCTTTAACTTCTGGATCTAGGTGAGAGAGACAGGGTCACATTATTCAATGAATCATTGTCTCACCTATTTTAATTTTATGTATGACCTTCCTACTACTGATGCCAGTTGTGGGAAAGTAATTAAATCACGTGGGCCTCAGTTTGCTCAGCTGTAAAATTAAGAAGGAGGAGACAGCGATCTCTGGGGCATTTCTCAGTCCTCAGCTCCTGTCCTGCTGAGCCTTGTAATAGTTCTTGGTTAGGAGCTTTTACTGTGGAGAAAAGAGGGTCCGATTTATCACTTTGCCCTTTCAGCAGAGGTGGAAATGGAATTTAGATAAATGAAAGGATCAGCCTAGACGTTTCAGAGGCTGCTTCCATCTCTTCTTAGAAGCGAAACCCAGTGGCAGCTAAATAACCTAATAAACTCCTAAGAGGAAAAAGGATTTCCCAAGTGACAGACAAATCTCATGTCTCTTCAACTAATACCAAAGCCTGAGCTTGCAGAAAATAAGGGTGACTTCCACTGCTTCTTTTCACACAGAATACTGTACCAGCGACTAAAGAGAAAATCTACTTTTTATACAACATGGGGTAACAAAGTGTCCTTAGATGGAACTATTTTTGGCAGAAACAAACCGGAGTGAAATATAAACTAGTCCAGAGAAGGAAAGGCAAGACCATTCCCACTAAATTCTTTGGGAAGATTTTGGTTCCTGGAGTCTGAGAAATAAAGCATATCTATTTGGCGCTCCCTCTGTGTTCATGGCTCTTCTCTATCTTCTGCCCTCCATTAAACGGCTTTTGTCTAAGACCTCCACTTATTGGGTGACTTTCCATTCACCCTGTCAATACCTATTGTCCAATGTTGCCCATTCACATGATGATTTCAGAGTCACGAAGACTATTGCGGGGAGTTAAAGTGGCAACAAAATCGATGAACAGTAAGTGTAAAGTGCACTCTGAAATGGCTTTCAAATGTTACAGATGCTCAAAGAAAGTGCACGCTGTTCCCTGGATCAAAAGCCACCCGCGGCTCCCCACCACCTCAGGTCTTTTGGTGTGTGATATGCTGAAAGTGCCTTCACCAACCTCGGCAGAAATCCACATCTTCATTCAAATGCTGACAAGTGCTTACTGAATGTCTATTGCATGCTAATTACCTGGTATTTTATTTTTCCTTAATTCCTTCTAGATTCCCTTTCATTCCAACCAGAGCACATGGTACTTTCTCATTCCCATGTTTTTGTCATCAACAATTACAATCCTTCAACTCAGATCAGTACCATTCACTCCATGAGTCCCTAATGTCCCATCTCGAATGAACAGTTCTCTGTCTTTTCCCAGACATGGTGCACATAATTGCAGGATGTCCATGTTCTGAGCTGTGCATCTTTATTACCATATGTATATGTATGTTTTATCTCTGAATCTGGATTATAAACTCTTTAGTTTACAAAGAGAATATCTAGGCTTAGCACAGTACTTGAAAATGGGAGATTGCAAAATCTGCTTCTTTACTGTGTGTCTTGAATAAATTTTTCCATAAAGGCTAAGACAAGAATTATGCAAACTAAAGCCCTATAATGAAATATGATTTTTCTGTATCTTAATTCCTTTGATACACAAAATATAGTCTTATCTCCTGATTTTTCCTCTTCTAAGAAAGTAAAGGTGGAATATAATCCCAAATCTTAAAAATCCATCGAAGCAAATTTTTGGCTGTTACCTATGGAAGTAAAGATATCATATTACTACCAAGAAAAAAATAAAACACTAAAAATTCAGATCACAAGAAGCCAAAACCCTACTATATATTTCATTATTTTTGGTCAAAACAATTGCTACACAAACTTTACAATTTCTTTTAAAAATTATAGCATGTGACAATATAATATTTAATTTAATTTAGTATTTTAATGATATGCTCCCTAATTTTCATGCTATTAAATTCAATAAAGGGTTCCTGGGGAAAAATTAAAATGTAGCAAGTATAAGTGTTTGTTTAAATATTAATAGTTTTCTATTCTACCAGAGAATCAGCTTAAACTCACCATTACTGATCATTGTGGATCTGTGGATATTGGTAATGGCTTTGAAAAATTGATAGAGTTCTACATTTCAAAATGAAAACAATTAGATTCTTGAGGTACATTCCAGTTTTTTCAATGAATACTGTGAACAAGAATCTAGAATCGATTATTAATGGGAATGGTTTGTAAGTGAATTAAAAAAGCCAATATTCCTAAAATCTATAATGGATATACTAAATTAAACCATTCAAACTCTAATAATTTATTTCAAGAGGATTGCCAGATTGTGGATTAGAATCATGAGGTAGTTACAGTGTACGAGACTGAGACAAAGTCAAGGAAGGTATGTACTCACCATTAAAAAGAAGGAAATCATGTGTGTTTATTGGGTTAGAAAAGAGAAATAAGTCATTGGATCAATTTTTTAGGTAGCCTTTGTGCTCCCTTCTGATTACTATAATTTTCATATGAACATAACAAAATAATGTCTATCTTAACAAAACACTAATATAGTTTTATTTTACTTCACTTTAAGTCTTTCAATTGGCTTACAATTATCTCCATGAAATAAACTTTATTTTACTTCAATGCCAAAAAAATTATTAGATTCTATTTCACATAGGATCAGTATTCTTCAGTTATAATAGATGATCTAGAACCTAACTAATTCTTTGACCTCTCCTTGAGCCAAATCTTCCTTATTTAACTTGTTCTTGAGCCAAAGGCCTCTGTGCTTATTTTTTATCCATCCATCCATCCACCCACCCATCCATCCATCCATCCATCCACCCACCCACCCACCCACTTGTCCATCCATCAATCAATCCATTGATCCATTCATCCATCAGTCCATCCATCCATTGATCCATCCACCCATCCATCCATTCACCCACCCATCTGTCCATCCATCCATCCATCCATCAATCCATTCATCCATCCAAAGAACTCTCCATTCACAAAGTCTTTGCATCTGTTGTTTTCTTTGCTTGGAATATTCTTTTCCTCATGTCCACAAGGCCTGTGCTTCTCTCACTTTATTCGTATCTGTGCTCAAATATCCCCTTTTTAGAGAGGCTCTAAGAATCATCCTTTTTAAAACAGGCTGCTCCTCTCACTCTCACTGATATGATCCCTAGTTTTCATGCTATTAAATTCAATAGGTATTGAATTTACTTTTACCTTTACTTCCATAGGTAACAGTCCCATCTTGCTTACATTGCTTTATTTTTCTCTTAACACTAATTATCCTTTATTTATTTGTTTGTTATCTGTTTCCTACCACTGGAATATAAGCTTCAAGCCAGCAGTGACTGATTTATTCATTGTGGTGTCCTCAGTACCTAAAATACTCCTACATCCAATAAGTAGTAATGAGCATTTGCTGAATAAATTAAAAGGTCTTTTGAAAAATTCAAAGGCAGAATTCTTGGTACTTTGTAGAATTAATTAATATCTTGAAGGATTAAAAAAAAGTATTACTTCACCTACATCTCCTATTAAGAACTTAGTCCTTGGGTAAGATTCAATAAAAACTTTATTTTCCAGACTAAACTGTTAATTAGACATACTTCGTCTCCAATTCTATTTATTAACAAAGGTTATAAAACCAAGTGCCTTAAATTACGGATGTTTATTGTACAAAAGTAACAAAACAATGCTGTATGATTCTGTGTTTAATTTACATTCAAAATGACTTTTAGCTCCATGGATTTGTGAACTTTTAAATAAATCACAGCATGCAGGGGAGAACACAAACCAAGCTTCTCTTTGTAATTGAGACAATGCTTAAAAATTAAGAAAAAAAATGAGATAATGACACACATATAAAGACACGGAAAACCTGATGGGAAATCCATGTGACAATCGATGTCATATTTGGGGTATTTTAAAGGTGGAGGTAATGAGTGCCTGTCACTTGCTCAGCCAGGGGGAAGATCAAAGTTTGGAACCTGCGTGATCATATGCTCCTGTTAAGTCCCTTTTCAGTTTCTGAGGCATGCAAGAAAGATGACTGCAGACAAATGCTTCTTTAGGTTTCTTGGTCAAGTTCAAAGCAATGGAAAACTTCTGTTCTTCACTGGTAGTGAGTGGCTGGGCAACACTTTTCTGCAAGTATTTGGTTCATAGTTCAATGGCTTGAAGTCACAACTAAAGGCTCCCATCTCTGGGGAAACAAACCAATGAAGACTCACAGAGACTGAGTCTGCCAAAGAGTTAGAAACCAGCTAACTCCAATCCTTTTTGATTCTGCTGATTTCACTTGACATTTGAATATAAAACAGTATCTACTAATGATCTATGTAGCCAGCCATGTGGGGTACTATGCTGTGCTGTTGATTATGGCCATTCTGTTGCAAGAGACTTGAAAAAACTTGGTGAAGCCAAAGCCCAAATGGCAGGAACACTGCATCTGATTCCTAACAGCACAGGTAAATGAGCTTTGGAGAAGCTTATGGAGATGTGTGTCTGGATGACAGAGGGTGAAGCTCAGTGCCCAGCGGTGCAGTACTGAAATAGCAGACCCGAATTGTGAAATCAGCGACATGCTCCTTCAGCTGGGTGCATTTTCAGTGCGCACTGCTTACCTCACATGAGGAATCCAAATTTTCAGATCTACTTTGAGGTCCTACCCAAGAAACTTACGAATTTATTAACATTACAGCAATGTGGGGGCATTTACTCAATAAGCATGCATAGGCATCATTGCCCTTTTCACTTCATTTGCATTAAGCTGTGCATTGAAAGATGAGGAGATATAACCTTAGGAACATGTAAACATAGCACCTAGTTGGTATGTTCCTATTTGTCTGAGTGATTATGTGACACAGTGATAAAATAAAACAACAATGACCAAGACTGAGACAGCTGGCCCATAAAGCACCGTTGTCAATGTCCCCCTGGTTGAATGGAGGTGACCACAGCTTAGTCAAAATCATTTTAAGTTTAGCACCTTTCTTTATGCTTCCATATTAAATATGCGTTGGGAACCTGAAGTGCACCGCTTTTCACGGAACTGCACGGTATTACTAATTGTCTCATTTCCTTCTCCCAAATCAGTATCTTATCAAATCCGACCTCCTGTGTTGGCATATTTTTCCTCTTGCCCTGAGGAATATTTTCATGCTAGTCAGTGAGTGGTATTTTGGCAGGCTCTGACACAGCTACGGGGAATATCTTTTAGAGCTGTACCAATCACACACCCCGACGCCAGCCTCTGGCCTTCCGTCCCTTCGTGAAAAGGTCAAGGGCTATCTCTCCAACTACTCACTGCCATTTCTCCTTTGCATCAGAAGCAAAGTTGAATATAGAGCATGCTAGAAGTATGTAAAATGCACAGAAGGTAGTAAATCTGGCCAGATGAGTTTGGTGGGCTTGAAATTAGAGAAAATAAAGAGTGATGAAATGGGAGTCACAGCACCAGGGACCCATAATTCCACTGGGAAACACCACTTTGCCTGTGACAAAATCAAAAGCCCTTAAAATCCTCTGATCAATCCCCCCTGCTGTGTAAGGCCAGCAGCGCAGCAAGGAAAGCTTCCTGAGTCACCAATTGGCATAAAAGGGTTGGTTGCCTCAGACGGATCGGATCGAAGGAGTGTACCGCTGTGAATATGCAGTCTGCTCAGCCTATGAGGCGGAACAGCACTTTAAGGGCCTTATTCGTCTTTTCCTAAAAAGGAAATAATACTTAAATGACAAGGTTGAAACTGGGAGGGGAGGAAAGGGGGGAGGGTGATTGGTGGGATCACGCCTATGGTTCATCCTATAAGGGTACATGTGAATCTCTCTAAATGTAGAATATAAATGTCTTAACACAATAAGAAGAAGATATGAAGGCTATGTTAACCAGTTGGATGAAAGTATTTCAAATTGTATACAGAAATAGTACACCGTACCCTATGATAGTGTTAATG
>NW_003852429.1:10727276-10733546 GCF_000181295.1 Otolemur garnettii
AAAAAAAAAAAAAAAAAAAAGAAAGAAAAGAAACGAAACTGGGATCATGAAGCTCTTGTGTGGAGACACCAGGTGAGAAATTTGGTACCATATCTGCTCATTCTCTTTTCCTGTCTATGCAGTTTTAATCTGAGATAAGGTATCTAACCTCTCCCTAGAGCAGGGGCTGGGGAAGGGGTGGGAGGGGCTCGGTGGGAGGGGCTCGGAGAGGCCTGTCCCATAGGGCACAGTGCTTCACAACCAAAATCTCTTACCATTGTCAGCACAGAGTGGAAATAAAAGGCACAATTAATTTTAGTTGGTTTCATTATTATTTGTTTTTGTTATTTTAATACTCTGCATGCAATGTAGAGTGGTCTGAACCCAGGAATAGCCCCACTGACCCTCCTGCCCCACCCACCAGAGGTTCTCAGCTGTCACTACACTTCCCATCTTTGACTTGCTTATGATAATTGCAGTACCTGCCCCTACAGCTTCCAAGAGCTGTGAAGATCAAATGTGATAATGGAAGAGAAAGTGTTCTCTAACTGTCAAGCAAATTGTGGCAGTTAAGCCCATGATTATCTGGAGGTGTGGAGCAGAGATCATGTGAGGGAGAAGGGAGGCTCACTGGTGTCTCCTGACCCCACCTTCCCTTTGTGTTTAGAATCCTCTTCTAACCCACGGGAGCTGCAGAGAAGGAATGAGTAGCAACAAGATGAGATTCACTAGTTTGAGAATAAGCTGCTTAATTGTCCCCGCATCTTCAAAGCAGTTTCTCAACCTTAGCATGGTTGACCTTTTGGACCACATAACTCTTTATTGGGGGGGGGGTCAACACATTATATATTATAGTGGCATCCCTGGCACCTCCCTCCCCAAGTTGTCACAACCTGAAGTGTCTCCAAACTTTGCTTGAAGTCCCCTGGAGAAGGCAAAAATCACCCCAGATTGAAAACAATCCTTCTAAAGTAATGTCAGCATTTCAAAACAAGAAGGTCAGAGGTACCAAAATAAAAGAAACCAGGACATTTACAGAGGAGTTGTTTCTAAATAATTTCAAATTAACTTCTTTAAAAGGCAACTTAATTCTGCATTTTAAACTGCTTATATGGAGTTGAGTTTGACCTTGAATGAGAAATAGCATCTTAATATACCATTAAGCCATAATGATTCCACTGGGCTCACTAAGAAAATCACTCATACACAATAATTTCCCCCATCTACAGTCTCCGTGTACCTGCTATAAAGTGCCACGCTTTATGCACACAATAGATCAGAGGTATTTTGGGAGCAAATGGCTCTCATTGCTCCATTTTGATTTGGTTCAGATATTCTACAATCTTTATATGAAAGTAGCAGCAAAGAATAACTTAGATCATGCTGACTAAACAGGGGATGGATTACATGGCGTTATTTGGCTTCTGGCACATGCATTCTTTCTCTTAATTCTATCCTTTTCACTCCTGGCTTCATATTTTGGTTTTCAGATATTAGAGTTAATGAAGTAATAAAAATTGAATTGACTACTAAAAATCTCACATATACAAAAAAAAAAAGAAGAAATTACTTTAAAATCCCATGTATATGACAATTAAAAGCAGACCCTTTCTTGGCCCAAGCTGTAATCCCTACAGCATCTAAATAGCATGACTCAATAGTGGAGAATGTTGGTCACTGGAACCACTGATACAGATTAGGATAATAAGGGCAGTACACAGATGCCCTGCAGTCCCTCTCAAACTGTGCTAGACATATGGATGAACTGCTTGATGAGATCTCAGAAAATACTAGACTTATCCCCTTCCACTCTTCCTCTTATAGAATGTCTATTTGCCAAGTAAATATTTCACTGTACAAGACTCGTAAGTTGTAGAACTAAAGATCAGATAGGTGGAGCAGCATATAAAACAACTTTTTGTGCATATATAGAAGCCTTCCATTTCATGAACAAATCTATGGAAATCATACTTCTAAAAATTGTTGAGGCTCATTAATTTGAAAAACAGGCTGCAAGAGTCATTGTTCCTGAGCTATGATTTCATAACCAGAAGCTATACTAGCTGCCATAATATCATTCGTGTACAAGATGTTCAATATAGGTAAGAAATACCAAAATTAAAAAAAAAAAAAAAAGTAGGCATCCACCATGTCAAAGGGCAGGTGTGTTTCCTGATGACACTTGTGGAGGCAAATCTCTGCTCCCCTGCCCTGTGCAGGTGACTACTCCTGAATCATTCTCTTTATCCCACTGTCTGTTTCTTCCAGGGCTTGCAGAGGGCTTGCATGAGCCAGAAACTGCTCAGTGTGCACACATAGTCCTGAATAAGTTGCTCTCCTGCCCTCTAGGATTTCACAGGCTTGGGGAGGAAAGAAGTATATCACATATTCTTGCAATATGTTGTTAGGTCATTGTGACAGAAGAATGAGAAACAAGTAAATATACACAAAAGACAGGGGAGGAAAGAGTTCCAGGAAGAGCATTGAACAACATCAAAAGCAGTTAAGTTGCAAATTATGAGTATGGCACTGGGCTAAATAGCATCCTCCCAGAATTTATGTCTACCTGAAACCTGGAATATGACTTTATTTGGAAGCGTGGTCTTTGTAGATATTATAAGTTGAAAAAAATCATATTGGATTAGCATGCACTCTAACATTCATGCCATATTAAAAGAGGAGACAAAAACACACACGTAACACACACACACACACACACAAACACAGAAGGATGCACAGAATGGAACACTCCATGAGGGCAGAGGCAGACGTCAGAGTGATGTGTCTACAAGCCAAGGGCACCAGCTGCCTCCAGACACCAGGGGAGAGGCAAGCAACAGATTCTTTCTCAGGAACAAACCCAGACAACATCTTGTTTGCAGATTTTTAAACTCTAGAGCTTTGAGAAAATACATTTTTATTATTTTAATCCACTAGGTTTATAGTAATTTTTTACAACAGTCCTATAAAATAAATACAAGGATGAAGAAGGAATTATTTGACTTTCCCTGTAGTCATCCTACATGTCACCAATAAGAAGGATAATCATCCTGTTCATACCTAATAGTCCTTACTTAACTAGGCAGTAATGCTACTTACCACTCTCTTGTAATTGTTTTTCTGTTTATTCTCTCAATTTGTTTTGACAAAAGATAAAATAAAAATAAAATAATAGCTCTCCTTGAATAATCTAAATTAATGCAGACCTTTACTTATCCCTTTGTTCCAAAAGTTTTCCTAGCTACCTATGTGATGATGAATTAATAAACACTATTAATAATTATAACAGAGCAGTCTGTGGTATTGTATGGAGCTGTTCTGCGCTTTTGAGAAGCACCTGGGGAGCTGTTTTAAGTAATGATGCCAGAACACTGGCCTCCAGAGAATCTGATTTAATTGGTCTGGTCTGCGTCTTGATCATACAGTTTTTTAAAGCTCCCCAGGGTTTTAGAAATGCAGCATAGGTTGAAAGCTACTGATATAGCATAAGAGTTTACTGAAAGCAGATGTGCTGAAGCAAAGAATGTTCAATGGCTATTGACAACACTAAACTGGTAATTAAACAAAATGTAATATTAGTCTCTACATTTGTGCTTGTGTTTTACAAAATTTCTCTTATAAACTTAGGCAATATTTTACTCCGAAATTATTGCAATCAAAACTGGGGAGGATAAGATAATGGAATGTAACCTGCATCAGAAAGGTAGCAACATTCCATTGATTTGGGGCAGAGTAGATCAAAGTTTGGAGGGTTCACCTCCAAAGGTTCACCCAGACCGGTGGAAGTAAGGCAGCAAGAATTTACAGATAATAATAAAACTGTTATTATCCTCCTATCCTGTTGGGGCAAACGCTCCAGAATAAACAACTAAACAGAAGGAAAAACATGATTATTTGACAGTATGTATTTCATCAGATATGTTTATATTTCTTTTTAAAAATATAAAATGTTAGTTTGAATTTAATCATTTTTTACACACATAAGGTACTTTTGAATATAGAGATGAGGATATATTTTTGACAGCTTGAAATAGCTTTCTCATTTTCCTCTTTGGGATAAATACTGTTGTTTCTAAAGTTGACATAAAAGGAAATCATGAAAATCAACAACATGTCAACAACATTTGGGCGTCAACGGGAAGGTATATGACTGCACATAAGATAAAATATCTGTGATTTTTAGAAGCATACATCCTTAAAAAACATATACACCATAAAGACTGAATCAAGCATAAAAAATAATGAATGTCTACATAAAAGTTTAGGAAGAAAAGGTTTAAAAAATATATTTACTAATAAAATATATTCAAAATATATATGAGAAAAACTACAAAACTCTAGTGAAAGAAATCAAAGTAGAATCAAACTAATGAAGACATATTCTATCTTCATGGGTAGAAGACGCAATATTGTTAAGATAGCAGTTCTCCCCAGCTTAAGCTACAGAATCAGTGCACTCTCTATTGAATCTCAGTAAGTGAATTTGTGGATTTTGACAAACTTATTCTAAAGTTTATGTAGGGAGGGAAATGTTCTGGTATAGTCAACACAATACTGAAGGAGAAAGACCAAGTTGGAAGATAGATATAGCACCACCCAACTTCAAGATATACCATAAAACCAGAGTAATTGAGACAATGTGGTATTTACTAGCGATTAGACAAATAGATCAATGAAACGGAAAAGAGAGTCCAGAGACAAACTAACATAAATATAGTGTTTTACCAAAGAAATAAAGCAATATGGCAAATAAAAGAAAGCCTTTTCAACAAACATTGCTGGAACAACATGTCCCCCCCCCCCACACACACACAAAAAGAATATAGACACGGTTCTTACACTCTTCATAAAAGTAACTCAGAATGGATCACATACCTAAATATAAAATGCAAAGCTATGAAACTCCTAGAGGTAACAAATAAGAAAAACTGGTGACCTTAGGCTGGGCTATGACATTTTAGACATGACACCAAAAGCATGATGTATGAAATAAATAATTGATAAACTGGACTTCATTAAAGTTTAAAATTTCTTCTCTGCCAAAGCCACAGTTGAGAGAATGCAACGACAAGCCATAGACTTGGGGGAAACTTTGCCAAAGAAATATGTGATAAGGGACGTGGTTTAGAGTATGGAAAGACCTCTTAATACTCAGCAATAAGAAAATAAACAATCTAGTTAAAAAGTGGGCCAAAGGTCTTAATAGACTAAGAAGAAGAAGATATACACAAGGAAACAAGCATATGAAAAGATGTTCCACGTCAGATTTCCTCAGGGAAGTGAAAATTAAAACAGCAATAACCTACACATCTATTAGAATGGCCCAGCGTCAGAACACTTAGAAATGCTGACAAGGAAGTAGGACAATGGGAACCCTTATTCAGTGCTGGTGGGAATTAAAAATGGTGCAGACACTTTGTAAGGCAGTTTTGGTGGTTTCTTATAAAACTAAGCATACTCCTACCATAGGATCCAGCAATCACCCGTGGTATTTACCCCCAAAGCTGGTCTTACGTCCAAAGACCTGCACACAGGTATTTATAGCAGCTGTATTCATATTTTGCCCAAACTTGGAAGCAACCGAACTGTCCTACTGTCCTTCAGCAGGTAAATGGATAAGTGAAGTGTGGAACATCCAGGAAGTGGAATATTATTCATCTTTTAAAAAGGAATGAGCTTTTTAGTTTGATCAAGTCCCAGTAGTGTATTTTTGATGCTGCTTCAATTGCCTGGGGGCGGGGGGGTCCTCCTCAAAATATTTGCCCAGGCCAATTTCTTCAATAGTTTTCCCTGTACGTTCTTCTAGTATTTTTATAGTTTCATGTCTTAAGTTTAAATCTTTAATCCAGTGAGAGTCTATCTTAGTGGTGAAAGGTGTGGATCCAGTTTCAGTCTTCTACAGGTCACCAGCCAGTTTGCCCAGCACCATTTGTTAAATAGGGAATCTTTTCTCCACTGAATGTTTTTAATTGGCTTGTCAAAGATCAAATAACGGTAAGTAGCTGGGTTAATCTCTTGGTTCTCAAGTCTGTTCCATACATCTACCTCTCTATTTTTGTGCCAGTACCATGCTGTTTTGATCACTATTGATTTATAGCATAGTCTCAGGTCTGGTAGCATAATTCCTCCTGCTTTGTTTTTATTTCTGAGTAATGTCTTGGCTATTTGAGCTTTTCTGATTCTATATAAAACGAAGTATTATTTTTTCAAGATCTTTAAAGTATGACAGTGGAGCTTTAATAGGGATTGCATTAAAATTGTATATTGCTTTGGGTAGTATGGACATTTTAA
>NW_003852429.1:10733807-10794419 GCF_000181295.1 Otolemur garnettii
ATGCTCATCATCCTTAATCATCAGAGAAATGCAAATCAAAACTACTTTGAGATATCATCTAACTCCAGTAAGATTAGCCCACATCACAAAATCCCCAAACCAGAGACGTTGGCGTGGATGTGGAGAAAAGGGAACACTTCTACACTGCTGATGGGAATGCAAACTAATATGTTCCTTTTGCAAAACTGTTTGGAGAACACTTAGAGAGCTAAAAATAGACCTGCCATTCGATCCTGCAACTCCTCTACTAGGTATATAGACAGAAGACAAAAACCACATTGTAACAAAGATATTTGTACCAGAATGTTTATTGCAGCCCAATTCATAATTGCTAAGTCATGGAAGAAGCCCAAGTGTCCATTGACCCATGAATGGATCAATAAATTGTGGTATATGTACACCATGGAATATTATGCAGCCTTAAAGAAAGATGAAGACTTTACCTCTTTCATGTTTACATAGATGGAGCTGGAACATATTCTTCTTAGCAAAGAATCTCAGGAATGGAAGAAAAAGTATCTGATGTACTCAGTCCTCCTATGAAAGCTATA
Organism: Otolemur garnettii; assembly: GCF_000181295.1. Classification (NCBI taxonomy): domain Eukaryota; kingdom Metazoa; phylum Chordata; class Mammalia; order Primates; family Galagidae; genus Otolemur; species Otolemur garnettii. Next base: position 10,734,359 of record NW_003852429.1, read on the forward strand.
ACACAAATATAGCCCAAGACTATGGGGAAAGGGGAGAAGGAGAGGAGTGGGGAGGATGGGTGGAGGGAGGGTCATTGGTGGGACCACACCTAAGGTGCATCTTACAAGGGTACATGTGAAACTTACTAAATGTAGAATATAAATGTCTTAACACAATAACTAAGAAAATGCCATGAAGGCTCTGTTAACCAGTTTGATGAAAATATTTCAAATGGTATATAAAACCAGCACATTGTACCCCATGACTGCATTAATGTACCCAGCAATGATTTAATAATAAAAAAAAGGAATGAGCTACCAAGCTTTGAAAATACACAGAATAATCTTAAAAGCATATTACAAAGTGAAAGAAGCCAAACTGAAAGTCTTTATAGTATGTGATTCTAACTCGTCAACATTCTGGAAAAGGCAAAAGGATGGGGACAATGAAAAGACCTGTGGGTGTCAGAGTCTGGGCGTGGGGTGGGGTGAAGGAGCACAGAGGATTTTTAGGGCAGTGAAAATCGCATGATACTGTAATTGTGGATGCAAATCATTATACAATTGTCCAAGCCTACAGAATGGACCTCAGGAATGAACCCTAACATAAGGGAAGATCTCCGGCTGATAACGATGTGTCAACGTGGGTTCCTCTCTTGTAACAAATCTACACTCTGCTGGGAAATACCGATAATAGGCAAGGCGATGTGGGGGAGGGGAGTATACGGAAAATCTGCACTTCCCTCTCAGTTTCGTTATGAACCTAAAAGCACACCAAAAAGTAAAGTCTGTTTATTTTTAAATAGAATAAATCTTAATATATTGTACTTTTTGAAATTTTTTTTTTCTTGTGGATTTTTTTACATTCATAGTGGCTAATTGACTGATGAATGGGTTGGGTCTAACCACATGATCCTTGTACAAGCCATTCGCTGTACAATAACATGTGTTGACACTTTTAAAATAAAAGGTACTAGTGATTTCCTTATGTTTGCTTCATATCTGTGTCTTCATCTCAACACAGGGTGTATTAGTAAAATAATATAATCCAATATTTTCATTAGAATGCTAGGTATTATAAATGGGATTCATTAAAACAAACATTTGGATAATAGATGACAGATTAAATTTAGTGATTAATAGAATAAATATTACATTTATTAAAAGAATCACCTGAAATCTTTGTGTTAAGCCTATTACCTAACCTCAGAGTTGAAAATGCTTAGATTATTAATAAGGCAAAATATACTCTTGTAATTGTTTCCTTGTATGAAGTTTCTGTAATTATAGAACAAGAAATAAATGTTAATCACATATTAACAAGTCATTACTATTAAATTGCATAGTCTAAAGTACCAAATAAGAATCTAAAAAACTAAAATGGATTGATATAATGGTTATATACTAAATCAGAGGCTTTTAAAATAATTGTTCATTTAGAGGAATCAGTAGAACATACTGCATTTAAAGACAAACTAATTAATAGTAACTGAAGGTATGTTACAGTGTTCCAGGAATGTTATTTGGAATCCAATGATGCCACAGACCTATCAAGGAACTTATTGAGGAAATACACACCTAACTGTAAGAAAAGATAGATTTAAAACTATATAAAACAAAATTAAAACAGCTTGTGAATAATATTTTCAAACTGCGAATATAATACATGTTGAGTTAAGTACCCTAAGAAATTTTACAAATGTGTAAATCCTAAACACATCTATAGAGTAGAAGGAGGTTTGGGTGCAAATCATCATGGATCTTCTCACTTCTCCCTGGAGGAAGACTCTAATCCCTGTGGACTTAGCTCCACCTGACAGCACGTTTTACCAGCCGTGGGCCAGCACTCTATCTTTGTGCACACAAAGAGGGTTTAAGACAGTCTCAGCAAATACACCGAGGCTAATGAGACACATGATGACAAGTTAATTTAACACGTTGCTAGGCTTTAATTATTAAACGCGAGGAATGGCCTTTTTTCCAACTATTGACCTGAGAGAAAATTTCTTCTCATTAGGAGGAGGCTAAAAATCAGGACAAGAGCATTAGCAGATTATCATCATTTGTGTGGACCAATTTTATTAAGAAATAAGTCTATGTAAGCAACTAAAATGAAATCGTTGAAACTAACACGGAGTGCTTCAGTGAAATTATATCCACAGCACATTTTGGATTTCAGACAAACATCTGGATGCCACTCTATCAGGGCTGTGGCAGGAGTGCTATTCAATGCCTACATTGGACACATTTGTACAGCACAGTAAATAATATATTCAAATACAGAAGCCATTTACACCGTGATGAAGGCCTCAAAGAACTAAGAAACTGAAAAATGCCAGAAGCATTTTTAAACTGCACAGAATCCATTGTTGAGCCCCTCCCATTTCATATAAGTAATATCAGATTGTCGTTGAATGAAGAAAGGAAATAGTTGCAATATTTCTCTACAAAGCTCGCGTTCTGAGTAGTCGTAAATCGCTGGTCTGGACTGAACTTCCAAGTACAAGAGACTATTCATTATATTTTGGGGTAGACGCTGCCTTTATTTTCTCTTCTCTTAGACTAGGAAGGCTTTGGTTTCTATAATTACTTTCCATTTATCCCTATTTGAATGTGAGTAAAATTTTCTATTAATTAAACCTGAATTCACTCTAATTGGTAAGTTTAAGACAATGACAGGGAATAAATTAGAGCACATATCTCAACCAAAATAGGTCTTAGAAAAACAGACACATTATGTGAAAATGAAGCAATATTAAGAAAGCAGAACCCACAGATTACTCAAGTTCAAAGGCAAAAATAAATTGTAGGGTTAAAGTTAGAAAATACAAATTCCCCTTCAAAGGTAAATTGTTGGAAAAAGCCTCTGAGGGATATTGCTTAAAAAATCAAAAAATGGGCTCGGCGCCTATAGCTCAACCGGCTAAGGTGCCAGCCACATACACCTAAGGTGGCAGGTTCGAATCCCCAGCCCGGACCCGCCAAACAACAATGATGGCTGCAACCAAAAAAATAGCCAGGCGTTGTGGCGGGCGCCTGTGGTCCTAGCTACTTGGGAGGCGAAGGCAGGAGACTCGCTTGAGCCTAGGAGTTGGAGGTTGATGTGAGCTGTAATGCCACAGCACTCTGCCCAGGGGGACAGCTTGAGGCTCTGTCTCAAAAAAAAAAAAAAAAGAAAAAAGAAAAAAATGATTTTCCTACATAGAGGAGAGAAAAGACTCACCCAAGAATCCAAATTCTGAGCTATATTTAATAATCAAGTTGTCTTAGTATTTATAATCTATTTTTTATCTATAAAAATATTTTTATTTTATAATCTATTTTTTATCTATAAAATTTTTTTTTATAATATTTAGCAAAAGAAACTATCAGAGAGTCCATGGAACCATTGTTTTACATTAAGGTCGAGTTGGACGATTGGAATTAGCTGGCCTTTTTGTATGACTTTCTGACCAGTGTTTACCGACTTGCTTCACTCCATCAGGGAAGCAGGAGCTGATGCCCATTAGTTCAGATCGGTGTATATTCCCCATTTTCTTCTCTTCACACCCAGAAGGAAAGGATTTAAAAATTCAGCCTAACATTTTAAGGCATATTGAATCATAAAACTTTTAATGCAAGGAAATCCCTTAGAAATCCTCTAACCCAATTTCTTCATTTCACAGATGAGTAATCAGATGCCCGGGGAGAGGAAGTCATCTGCCCAAGGTCACTCAGCTGACAGGAAATCCACTTTCTGACTAATGACAGGCGTTACGCTCTTTCTTTCACACCAAATGCTTGTGGACATTTTTTTTTCCAGTGATGTAGGTGAATGTGATTTCCCACAGTTTACAGGTAAACAGAAACTGAGAGGACAAAGTTATTTGTGAGAAATGACAAAATAAGAGTTCAAAAGGAGAGGTCAAGTTAGAGTGATGAAAATAAAATCACTATCAAAATAAAATTTGGTAGAAATTGGCATGAAGTCCTCCTCTAATGAACCATCCTCACACAGACCCCTCACAACTTCACAGTCAGATGCCGGAGAAGGTCAATCTCAAGAAGAGCTTCTGGCAAAACAACTGGTGGCCAAAAGACTAGTTTAAATGGGTTTCACGAACCCAAGCGGAGAAGGTAACAGTCCACGGGGTTTGAAGGCAGACGGCTTGTACTAAAGTCCTAATGTGGACACATTTGTGACCATCATCTGCAAATTCTCTGTAATTTTTTTTAATAGATGCCTCTCTACTCAATCATAATATCTCTGAGGGTGGCACTAGACCTGGTTCACTCTCTCCTATATCCTAAAGTTTTGCACTGTGCCTAATGTCAAGTAGAGACTCAGTAAATACTTCTTGAATCAATTATTAGGTATGTGACTAACCCTCTCTGAGTCTCAGTTTCCTCATTTATGAAATAAACAATCCACTGCTAGGAAATTTCTTAGAAAATTCCAAAGTGCTATAGAAATATCAGCAATTTAGCATGACTGATAAATGCTACCAATAATAGTTAAAGAACATTCCTTGAAATGATGTATCCTGAAAATGCTAAGACTAGTAGAATATACTTGTTTCCAAATGTTTGAAGAAGTATTTTATCAAAAAGAGATTGGACTTGTTTTTGCACGTTGTTCCAGAGGAGTAGATTAGAGACCCGCTGGCTAGATGTGTCTCAACACAAGGGCAGTATCTACAATAATTAGAATTTTTTTTTAAGTCCCTTTCTATCCTTGGAAACAAGTTGAGACCGTGGATTTCTTACTTGGGGAGTGTAAAATGTAGAACAGCCTGTGGCAGAGTAGGGAAGGGGTAAGGGCTTCGACCTAAATCAAGCTTAATTAATCATATTCCAAGCTCAATGCATTACTAGTTTTAAAAGCTTTCACAGGTATTTAATGTGGTCAAAGGGGATTATTCTGGTCTTGAATTCCTGCCTACCTCACCCAATCCCATCAGTGGATATGTTTAAACAGAAGTGAACATGATGAAAGAAACAACCTCGCATTGTACAAAGAGTGGACCTTTGAATTCAAGGTCACATCCAGCGGAAAGTCTATGAATACAGGATAGAGAAACCGAAACTTTTGAAGGTGGTGATGAATAAATGAGCTTAAAAAAATTGAAGAGACATAAATTCTCCTTTTTGCTTTCCTAATTTAGAAATTAAGCAATAATTTGTATTAGCTACACTTCTCAACTTCCCAAAATTCACTTAAGGGGTAAGAATACTTGTATATTAATATATAAACATATCAGTTTATATATACATAAATCTACAATCATTCAAATATACATGGTACAATTCTATAGGAAAGTTCTTAATTTACTTATTTAATCAATTTGGCACATGGGTGAATTTGATTGTCAAATGCATTGACCCACAGAAAACTTTTAGAGATTTTCAGAACCTTGAATCAGTTTAGAATCTGCCTTCTCTGAGAGAAAAAAAAAATGAATGTATGTTTTAAGAAAAACATTTGGCCCACAGATGATATAAGGGAAAGCTTTTCCCTTTTAAATAGCTGCTATTTTTATAAATGGAACTGTATCAACTTCTCCATAAGGAGAAAACACACTCATGTGAAGAGCTGAGAAATTCTGAGAGGCGTGTGTGTGTGTGTGTGCGCGCGCGCGCGTGTGTATTAGCGGTGCCAAGTATTTTTCTCTTACATTTAAGCAACACATTTTAGGAAACACTTGCAGTTATTTCCCCAGGCCTGGGCAGATTAGTCTTCAGGGAGGATGACATTAGGGGAAAAGTATAATTATACCCAAAGAATTTCCTAGAAGTCAGCAGGTAAGGTGAAATGGAACGGGAACGGCAAGGAGGGCACCTTCTCCTTGATGCTAATAGACACTTTCATTGGGTATTCATAGTCACCGAGCCAAGGGGGAAAAACATCCTTACCCTTTAAAATTATTCATTGCTACCAATTATCCATGTGAGCTAGAACGCTCAGACCACATTCTTAGTCCTCTCCATCAGAGACCCTGGATTTCTAAGAGTCATTATAATATAGATTGCATGGTGATGTTTTTCCAAGATGAAGGAAAATGCATTAAAAGCATTATACAACTCCCTGAAATTCAGAACTGGCCCCGTCAACAGAGACTACCTTCTATAGCAGGCGTCCTCAAACTACAGCCCGCGTGCCACATGCAGCCCGCCTAGGACATTTATCTGACCCGCTGGGTGTTTTTGCCACCGTTGCCTGTCCTGCCTAGCAGCCGACTCATCCCGAGGCCTGCAGTCTGGCCCTCCAAAGGTCTGTTTGAGGAAACTTGTTCTGCAGTTTAATTTTCTGATTCATATGGGACATTTCACAGTTCCATTAATATAGATGAAAATGCCACACACAGGTACCCAGAGAAGATGTCCCAGCCCTTCCCTCCTTCCTGTCATTACCAGTGGGGACAGCTTTTTGCATCATCTCTCTCCGAGTGAAAGGTTGATATTCAACTGTGTTTGTCAGCTAATCAGCCAGAAGGTGAAGCTATTAACATGGAGAACCGGGCTCTGGAAAGGCAGCTGTTCTGTGAACCCCAAAATGAACATCAGGTGGTGGTAGCACGGCCATCGTCACCTGGAGCCGTAACTATCAGGATGTCTTTCTCTCCAGGGCATTCACAAAGATCATAATCACACTTTATTTTCCTTTGAAACTTGTCATTCAGGGACTCCATTTTCAGTTGAGGGTTAATACACAAAATCCTCCTCCCCCCATTTCATATAGATCACTGTCAGACCACCGTAGCTGGTAGACAAGCGGCCTTCAAGGCTGACCCCTTGAAAATGCAGAAGGCCACAGCTCCAGGTGGTATCCTTAAAAGTCAAGAAGGGCAGAAGAAGATCCTGGCTGTAGCGCAAAACCCACACCCCTTCAATGGCACATCCCTGGGCTGAGATCAGGTCACACAGCTCATGTTCTGCAGCTGATCTTTGGGGGATCCTGGGGATTTTTATGTCATACTGTTTTAGTCCAGTTGGGATGCTGTAACAAAATAAATCATAAACTGGGTGTTTATAAACAACATGAATTTAATTTATTTTTCACAGTTTTGGAGGCCTGGTGAGTCCATGGTCAAGGTGCTGGCAAACTCAGTTTGTGGTAAGAGGTTCTGGTCCACAGATGATGTCTCTTTGTTGTGTGAGGCATGTCCCTCAGGTCTTTTTTAGAAGTTTGTTAATTCCCTGCATGAAGGCTGCACCCTCATGACCTAAACACTTCTCAAGGACCTCTGTTCTCGGGCTTCTTATTATAGCAAGGTCAAAAAGAGGAGCGTTGCACACTTTTTCAGGCTTTGTATGTGTACAGTGCTGTGGTCTGAATGTTTTTGTTCCCCCTCGAATTCACATGTTGAAATTGTCATCTCCAAGGTGACAGTATTAGGAGGTAGGGACTTCGGGGGTATTTGGCATTTGTCTTGTCTCTTCATCTCACTTTTAAATTCCTAGCCTTGCACACCATTTTTTTTTTTTTTTTTGTAGCCCCTCTTCTCTGTAGATTTCTCTTGACGCTAGTTGGGGAAAACGTCCTCTGTTTCATAAATGTTCGGTCTGGCCACCAGTGAGTAAAGGGGGGGAAAGTCATTAAGAAGAGTCGTTTGTTAAGATACCCATCTTCGTTAGGCGGCCTTTGTAATATCATAATTGGCAAAATTCAGAAATTGCTGTGGGTCTTAGAACAACCACGTTACACTCCAGGGCTGTCACCAAAAAGCCAGGTTTGACATCTGAATGTAACTGACACTGTTTGCTTGCTCTGAGGCAGTCTTTCCATTGTGTCCATAACTGCAAATGAGGATGACTCCCTAAGGGAAGCCTTTGGGAGCACAAACGCATAAACATCTGGGAATCAAATCTCTTTCAATTACATTAATTATCTACTATGTGCAGGAGAAAGTTTTGAATCTAAAATAACATTAATTCCATCTCAAGGTTAGAGAGAGATTTTAAACTTCCTCTAAACCTCAAATGCCCTCTAAAGCCCCAGAGGGGAAAAATCTATATGCATACTGTAATGAAACTGTGATGAAACGTGGGAAGGGAAGCATATCCTTGAGCTACTTTGCAGAGCCGCTGATAAATCAAATAGCTGTGATTCTTGCTTCAGTAAATGAGGCAAAGGGAGGTACAGGATGCCAACTTATTTACTTAAGAAGTGGTCATGATATGTTATTCTTCACAGGTGGAATTGTTGGCCTACACTTGCTTAAAACTCAAATACAGTTCAATTCTGTTGGTCCTTTCTTTGAAATCTCACTCATATTCTTCTGCTCTAAAGATGCCCATTACCATCAGCTAAGCCAGCCTGTGGTTCACCTCTTACCAATACAACTCCCACCGGGTGACTGTCACAACTCCACTCCCAGCACGGCTCTCCTTGTGAGACCCTCACCTGGCCTCGGTGTGCAGCCAATGTTCTTCTTCCCACAGACAGCCTCTTTCTGACAATCAGGTGGGGCCCCTTGCAGGCTGGTCCATGCAGTGTGCTCACTGGCCCCGACCTTGCTCTGCCACTGACTGTAACATCCTTCTCCTTCTCCCCTGCTCCCTGTTGGCAAATGCTTCTTCTGGTACGAAACCTGGCTCTTTTGAACCACATACGCTATCCCCTTCTCAGCAAAGTGTCTATGGTTTCTACTTTGGATTTTGCATATGGTTGTGTGTCTCTATGTACATGCACGGTTATATGCATAGATAGAAGACACAAATTGTAACTTAAGAAAACAACTTCTACTTCTTATGTTTCTTCCAAAATATTTGAGACCAGTTTCTTCCCTGGGATTTGAGACCAAATATTTGAATTTCTCTGTCTTCATGAAATATGCCCCCAAACCATTGATTAGTAACATTTTCTCTCCCTTCTAGTGAGAAATGTCCATTAAAAAAATGAAAACCTAAACAGCCATGGAAGATGTCAGAGAACCCTGTTATCTACACTCCCTTGCTTCCTAATTCCAAATTCCCTTCCTTGGTGATCTCCAATCCTTAACTGAGATCAAAAGTCAGGCAGACAGAGATGCCATTTACACTTATTAACAATAACCTAAATCCCTTCCTAATTTACCAATCGGAACCTAGTTTCACTATAATCAAAAACGTGTGGCAAATCTACTACTCAGACCCATAGAGAGGCTCACATCTCCCGCTGTTCTAATGTATTTCAGGGACTAATAAGCCTTTCCAAAAAATACTAATAAACAAGAAACGTGCCTCAACAATATTTTAAATTTAAAAAAAGTTGTGAAAAAACAAACCCAAAAAATAGTTGTGTTTAAATTTATGCGAATTTCATTTTGAAATATTTTTTAAGTATTTCTCAAAGATGTAAAAAGCACTTGACATAAAAGATACATCAATAAATGTGCGTGTATCTAACACAAAGTTATAAATATCTTGGATTAAACTGTTGATCTGACTATTTCACTGGAAACCCACCTGTCTCTGTTATCTTAATACGTTCATATGACGTCCAGTGTAATTTGACTCACTTAATGTACCCCAATGGCAATGTGACTACGGTAGTTCCAAAAGGAGCCAGCACATCATTTTCTAGCCAAGGGTCATGTGAAGAAGCAGTGGGATAAACTACAGGAGCTGCGTGTTACTCTAGTAATATTTTCTGGACAAATTTAAAATAGTATCTCTTTATTTTCAGGGAATGTAAAGCCCTGATAAACCTCCCTACTCTGTGGTTCTATGATAAAATATCAATGGTACCAACTTGGGAATCCAATGGTTCAGTTCTTACTAACTGAGAGTCATCTAATATCCTCAAGCATCAGTTTGGGTGTCTGGAGTGGCTAGTGTGGTGGTGGTACAATATCTGTTTAAAGTTGAGATTGGGCTAAAATGACTGATTATTAGTAAGTTGCCCCACTGGTTTGACTGATAGGACTACCATGACGGGCTAACGGGAAACGAGTTGTAAAATACTACGCACTGTGTGGGGGTACGAAGGCGTCCTCGGTTCCTTTGCTACCCCCTGTCTTTTGGAGGTAATTGTTGTTCACAGTATCTCAGCAGCCAGAAATACTGCTGCAGATTTTATAATTTTCCAGCAGGCACTTGGAAAGCACCATATGTTCTAATTTTTTCTAAGAAATTCTAGCAGCATCTTTAAAAAAAAAAAAAGAATTCATTATGTGGATGCCAATCTACAACGTAAAGTCTTTGTGACTTTGGTTCTGAAACATGAAGTCACAGCCTCCCTCACTGACTGGTAAAGACCAGTGTGTGTCTAAGTCACGAAACTGTATGTGGCGGCACACAGAGGACCTCTAAGCGGGGATGGAGAAAGGTGTGGGGCATTTAATATATTTTTTATTTTTCGTTTATGTTTTTAAACAAACTCTTTTTTAAACCTTTTCAAGAATGCTTTTCCCCCTGTCCCTTCAGACATTGAAGGATCTTTGCCACAGTTGATCCAGAAGAGAGCTCATAGCACAGCATAGACCTACCAGCTAAGGGTCAAGGAGGAAGAGAGAGGCGTGGTAGCGGGACAAAGAGGGTCAGTGAGCATTTCACCTGAATTGAGGACCTCTACTGTTCCACCAAAGCGGAGGATGTAACCCTTTGTTCTAAAACCTTCAGTAGCTTACAATCACCCTTAGGTCCACACGACCTCATCACTACTGACAGCTCTGTCCCCTGCCCTTGGGCACCTGCCACCACAGCCCCACGTCTACCTTCTTGCTGATTCTTGCACTTGTCACTCACTGATACCTCATGGACACCCATATGCTGTCCAGTGACCAGGCTTCCTCTCCCCAGACATCCCTCCATGACTTATGTCTCTGTTTTCTCTCTCTCTCTCTCTCTTTCTCCCCCTTTCTTTCTCTCCTGCCGTTTTGTGTCCCTTGAGTATCACATCTGAAATAGAGCTGCTCCCACACAAGTCTTGCCATCCTCTTATTCTGCTTTATTTTATTTCAAAGTGTTTTATTACTGCCTGAACTACACGTACTTTCAGTTTATTTGTTTATCTTTCTCCCACTTGTCTATGACCTGAAGAAGAGAAGACTGGGCCTCTTTTCTGTGTGTCCTCTGCTTTGGGAACAGAGCCTGACCATAACAGAAACTCAAAGACAAATGAATAAATGAGTATTATGTATAAATACTGAACAGTAGACTCTCCATGTTGTATTTTCTAAAAAGTGCAAGAAAGATTCAGGGACTAACCTTTACCTTCCATGCTAGAGGCCTCCTGGATCTGCATTATTATGGGTAATTATCAAACAAACATTGTGCAGGATCTTTCACCTGGATTTTATAACAAAAGACTCTGACTTTAGAATTTAACTTGCCCACTCTAAAGGTAAACACCTAAAAAGTGACTGCCAAGAATTTAGATTTAAAATTTGATGATTTTGTCTCTACATGACATAGATATTAACTAAGTTTTAAAGACATGTAGAGAGATTATAGGCTTCATTAAATTTTAGTTAAGTAGTTCATATATCACAATGTTATTTGGATGCAGAAGCTGGGATGAAATGGATGTTTGTATAAGTAAAGAACCAAATCAGCATTTGAATAAAAAAGCCTAACATTTTCTCCTTTCCAACTTCCCTTGAGCAGAGGCATCCCTTAAGATGCAGTGTGTGTGCTTTCTGGTCTGTGCCGAGCACGTTCTCTTTTTTGTGGCCTCACAAACTTCACTTTGCATTTCTATGATTGACCTTCCATCTGGATTCCAGTCTTGTCTCGTAATGTCTAGCGAACATTCACTCTTTGGGTTTTTGCCATCATGTCCCCAGACAAAGTCAATATTTCTTTTTGTCCCCAACTGGCTCCTTGTCCTGAATTTTCTTTTCCAATGGCATCATAGTGCGGGCACTGAGATTAACCAGGTTAACTACTTGACCAAATCGTCGTTATGTCCTATCAGTTCTTATTTCTACTATGTCCGTGGCTGCCACTCACCCCATCATTACTATTTTTACTGCCGGTATCACAGTATCATACTTCAAATCCATGTGAGTTCACACCTGGATTAGTACAAAAGCTTCTTAATTGATCTCTGTTTTCTGTGTCTCCCTGTTGGAATTTGTCCCGTGCATTAGTGAGAAGCCACTGGCCGCAGTTCGGCGTGGCCCCAATATGCCTTCTCACTAGCTTCTGCAACACTACTGGCCTCCAGTGCAGGGAATTTGTCTAAATTTGTTTTACTCATTTTTGCTGCCAGAACTTTTCCCACACTCTGACCATTTTTTGTAATATGGTCCTTTCTTGATTTATTCAGGTCCCCTAAGTCTTACTTACGACCCACCCTCAGGAAGCATCTTACTGGTTGTCACATTGCTCAACCACAGGAGACGCCATTAACATCTGAGCTCCAGGGAGCAAACTTTTTATTTACTGTCTGTCATCACCCTTTCTTCCTTAGTCTTACGTAATGTTTAACTGATGTCATGCTGAATATTCTTTAATCATTGCTTGAATTGTAATTTTCCAGTTCCCCATCTATTTTTCTATTCCCATCTCTTTTCCCACTTGCCAGATCTCCCCCCAGCTTATCATTGCCCCGGTGTATTTATTACACATTTGCATGTGTCTTGTATTGTATTGTATATGGTGTTGAACAAATAAGACTTGGTCTTTGCTTTGGTGCAAATTAAAGGCATCATTCACATCATTGTACGTTAGCCCACGCTATCCATGACCAACGTGCCAGCTGCTAGACAGGCTGTCACAGTGGGCTAGCAGGGTCCTGAAGGGTGTAGGCTGAGCCCTAGCCATCCATTTCATGAATAGCTCTTGGGATCATCCTTACCTTTGTTTACACTATTCCACATAAAGGAGAAACATTGAACCCCACATCTGCCAAAATGCATCCATTTTCCCTCATTGCCTCTTGGATACTCTCTGTTTGCGCAGAATGAGAAATACAGTCACTACATTTGTCATATAAAAGCACACCCCCCTCTCAAAGCACACATGCAATGCACAGGTGGATATGATGTTGGGATACTTTTAGTTTTGATTTTTCTTGATGATGTACAGATATGCAAACTATCAGAGGCAAGGATCATATCTTCTTTCTGCTTTGTAAGAAACATTTGCAATGAGGGGGAGTCCAGCAACCTCAGCTGATGAAGAAAACCTCTATTTTTAAATACCCAAAGTTTCAAAGGCTCATTTCCTTTCACAAGGAAAGAAAAATCAATAAGGCAAAACAATACTATATCTGAGTCCTGGGCAGTTTGACATATAGGTTTTGCGGTTTTAAATGTCATGTAAAGCCATTCTTGACATAAGTTTAGTAACTGGGATCTACAAATTGAACTTTAATGATGTTTAAACTAAGGTACGTTATCTACTGTCTGCCCATCTGTCTGTCTGTCTGTCTATCTATCTTGAAACTAAGCAACCTTGCATATTGCATCCTTATCCTATTAGTAAGGTAGCTGGCTCAGCAGTAACATTGTGTTAAGAAATCTTATTCCTCCTTTCCTAAATCATTGTTGAGTCCTTTCTAGATGGTATAGGGAACCAACCAAGTGTAAAGAGCATTAAAGATTAAGTTAATTTAGAGTGCTTCCTTTTTGCTGTCAGCATGTTCCAGATGTTTTGATAATAACACCAGGGACGCTACTCCCCATGTTTTAGGACACGGAACAATCACAACTTCTTGCTTAAGCTTCAGTATTTCCCACCTCACAAGCAGCACTGGACATAAGAATCATCAGTAGTCCTCAAAACTTTGTCCACCATCTGGCACACCCCCTGAGTTGATGACCCTGGCCGATGTAACCAGCCACCGGACCTCACCTTCCAGACATTGAAGCAGACTGACTGTACCACAAAGTGACCGCCACTGGCCTGGAATGCTGGTAGTGCGGCATCGGCCCGAGGCTCAGGCCACACCGTCCGGCCAGTTTGCAGAGTTATGAGAGTACTGGTCTTCCCTGAGTGTGTTTCTTTTCATGAATTGTATTTTCCTGTTTTTGTTTTCTCTCATTTATCTACAGGGACAGGGATTTTAATAGGTAAAGCCTCAGTTACTTGCAAAGATCATTCCATCGATTCTCAACCATGGAGAGAAAATAAATTTTGTATTAGTTTTCCAGGCCTGCCACAACAAAGTCCCACAGACTCAGGGGGTGATGTGGGTTAAACAACAGAAATGTATTTCCTCACAGTCCCAGAGGCTGCAGGCCCAAGATCAAGGTGCTCCAGGGTTGGTGCCTTCTGGGGTCTCCATCTGTCATAGGGGTTTCCCTCTGTGCATTTCTGTGTCCCAATTTCCTCTTCTTATAAGGACACCAGGGCAGACCTTCGTTACCTCATTTTAATTTAATAACCTCCTTAAAGGCTATCTCCAAAATATATTCACATTGGACATTAGGACTTTAGCATACACATTTGCAGGGAGGTGGACACAATTCAGCCCATAAGCTGTTCTTTTCCTGACTGTTCTATTTATTTGGGCTTCCCCCCTCCCCAGGGCTGTTGGCTATTAAGCCAAATAGCATTTTTATAGGCTGATGCAAGTCTCTGCGTGTGTGCCTTTTGGGGAACTTTAACACGGGTTTTGGTAGCTTGTATCTTCATTGTTGTTATGCTCAGGGAAGTTAATGATTCCTTTTTTATCTCTTCCTTGGCCCAACTGTCATTTAGTATAATGTTATTTAATTTCCATGCCTTTAGGTGGGGATGATAGTTTTTGTTGGAGTTGAGTTCCTCCTTTATTGCCTTGTGGTCTGAGAAGACACAAGGTAAATTTTCAATTCTTTTGATTGTGTTGAGGTTTGATTTGTGTCCTGGGATACAATCTATTTTGGAGAATGTTCCATGGGCCAGTGAGAAGAATGTATACTCTTTAGCTTTGGGATGGAGTGTTCTACATGTGTCTATCAAGCACAGTTGTTCTAGGGTCACATTTAAGTCCCTTGTATCTTTGTTTAGTTTCTGTTTAGAGGATCTGTCCAGCTCTGTAAAAGAGTGCTAAAGTCCCCTGCTATTATGGTGTTATGGGATATCTAAGAAATCAAAATTGAAAAAACAAAAAAAATTATTTTTAGAGAATTAAAAAAAGAAAAAAAAATCTTTCTTTGTAAGTGAATAAGTCTACTTTTACTTGTCAGAAAATGAAAGTTGCACAATGAAGCCAATCTCACTGCTCTATTGTCTCAAATCTATTTGTGTATTTATCTTATACCAAATGGACTCAAGACCAATTTACCCAGGCATGGATTTTTTCTCTCTCATTATATTACAATCTTTGAAGAATCTCTTATGCTTTCAGAAAGAAACTTGACACAAGCTTTTAGAAAAATTGTTTTGGAAGATCTGAGAAAAAATGCTTATCACTCTGTAATAGTTAAAAAAAGAAATCATTCTTTATTCTCCCTGAGACTCAGAAAATAAGTAGTGTTCAATGAGAATGAAGTCTGAAGCTACCTATGTTGTTTAGTATTTAAAGGGTACACTTATCATCACCAATATAAAGAAGGGAACCTTTATTTATGAATATAAGAAAGTAAAAACAGAGAACTTCTGAGTTAATAAGAGTGAATTTCAATCAAAAAAAAAAAAAAAACAACTTTAAAAAAACATCAACTATCCCCATTCCGGATTTCATGAACACAGGGAGGTCAACCTTGATAACACGTGTCACGTTGCTGTGTAATCCTGCCCCACTTTTCAATATGCAAACTGTCCATTTTCCACATTACACTATGCTATTTATATAAAATCCAGAACCCAAGGCTAATTTAGCTTTTTTCTCCAGGTAATTATTCAAAATGCAGTATAGATACTATATGGAAAAACCACTAGACTATACTTTAGAAAATTTGAAATCATTCATGTCAGTAATTAATGATGTAATATTTAAGATCTTGTCCAAGCATATATTGTGAAACTAAGCCAATAAAGCTTCCCCTAATTTCTAATCCTGCAGTAATAAAGGTAGAATCTGTCTGAATGTGCTTTGAAAACTATGAAGTCCTAACATATTGAATAGCTACCATTGTCTATCTTCATAATTATCACTGTATGAATGAGTGGGTGAACCACTGTTTCATAGCTCAAACCCAGTTAGTGACCTTCCCCATCGGTAGTTACCTTCCTTATAACTCTCATCGCTTAGCTTTATTAGAACTCACATCACACTGCACATTGATTGCATGTTTACTCATCTGTTTTTCTGTTGGGTTATGAACCCCTAAAAAAAAGGATCATGTCTGCAGGCAGCTCCAGTTCCAATGCCAAGCCTCTGTGGCTCTCAGGAGAAACTCGCTACGCTTTCAGACTGCCTCTCCTCAGAGCACAACGGCTGCTTTTCACTCTGGGGAGCAGACGTCCTGTCCTCTCTCTGTAGTCCTCACCAGACTTCTCTCACGAGCCCCCCATCCCGAGTGGTGATGTAGGCATATTTCCAGCGTTCTTTCAGTGCTGCCCCAACAGTGCAGGGCGGGTGAGTGGGTTTGGGGTTTCTTTTTATTCCACAACTCACTTCTGCACGTGGAAAAGTTTAAATTACACAGATTTGCCAGGCGTCTCCCATTACCTTTTTGGGTCTTTCTCTAAAGTCACCAAGGCAGTTCTGCCAGTGTGACTTAGAGTTCGGGCACTCCAGTGCTGGGTGCCTCAATGATTCGGGGGAACCACCCAGCTAATTTGAGGTTGCTGAAATGTCTGCTCTTTGATTTCCCTGTCCAGCCTGCCTTTGTCAGATGAGAGCAATTAACTAGTAATGAGGGCTGTGACTGGGAAAATTAATTTGGGGAAGTGTAATCACCATCCTCCCTCTAGGAAATTTACGCACGTGTGTAAGCACTGAGGAAAACCCCAAAATACCTGCTAGGGGAATAAAAAGGAGCAACGTTGAGAAGGAATGCTGAATTAATTAACTGATTATGTTCCCAGAGCATGTTGTTACGAGAGACAAAATCGATTCTTTTAATGTGACTTGGACATTCCATGCTTGCCTTCCTTGCCTACTTTGTGCTCAAGTTCAAAACCAAATATAAGGGGGAAGAAGGGCAGACATTTAATTGGATCTTTCAGTGTGCGTTTTCTACGTAGTTCCCAGTTTTGTGTTGATGATATTGACTAGGAGGATTTGCTTTTCAGTCTGGAAGCATCTACAGACTGACCTGTCTCAGGTTTTAGATATTTATCTGCCCTTTTTATCCACGTTGCTCCCTCTCCCTCCTTCTTCATCCTTCTTTGTGCCTTTTTCACTAAATATGTATTTTTTTCTAACTGTGTACATCCCTTGTAAGATTCTCTTTTTTTCCTCCTGTTGAAGGACTTATGATGTGGACCGCGCCCCCCAACCTTAGTCACTGTCCTTTTAGGATTTATTAGTCACTGTGATTCACACACGTCTCTAATGTCAGGCCTTCCTATTTCCCTTTCTTGTGGTGTTTTTGCCTATGTTCAGAGTCTTTTCATTCTAATTTTTCAGTACTAGAATTATTGTCTGGAATGGAGCTCTCTTCCTGAAGAAATAACTTCTCCCCATTTTTGCCTTTTCCACTGTTCACGTTCCTTTCTGTGTCTCTGGGATCATAACTCTGGAACCTGTGAGGGGTCCCCTTTCCCTCAAACATTATCAGTGCCCCACACCACAGTTTCTGATCTCCGGGCTGGTCCTGTGAGCACCAGTCCTCATTTCTCACCTCAAGTCATAACGTGTGACTCACTTGGAAAACCACATCCTTTGGTCTTGTCAATTTAGACCCCCTCATTTTAGAACCTTTCACAGATTCCCTGTGCATCATAAGGTTGATCATCTGAGTCTCCTAAACCATTCTCTATTCATTTGGATCACTTCAACTTTAAAGCATCATCTACCAGGCACCAGAATTGTGTTCTCCACTTTTGAAGGTTCCAGTAAAATTCAGAGAATCTGAAGGACTTAAGAGCCTATGGTGAAGTAAGGTGAGGAGAGGTCATCCATTCATCCAGAGTGAATTTATAAAATTCCTCATAGATACAGCGAGTTTTTTTTTTTTTAAGGTAGAACAATAAAGAGAACATTAAGTGAAACATTCTAATAATATCCATATATGCATCATGTTAATAAGAGGGCTGTTTATTAAGAACGATCTATCACCCTTTGATCAGACAATTTGCAGATTCTCCTCCTCTTACTGTTTCAGTGAATATCTTTACACTATATATTTTTTCTGGCTTTAGCACAAGAGGTTTCAACTCCCTGCTTTAGCCTTTGGCCAGATGTTATGCGCCATTCCGATTTTACGACCCTTCTGGCCACCTCCATCATTCAATCTTATAATCACTTCAGTTTGTTTCCTGGATAAAGGTCTAATTCTAATGCTTTATGTCCTTCACTATCCTTTAATTTTCCCCAAATCTCATTTTTACCAAACTTTTTTTTTTAAATATTACCCTCATTTGACTCCCTGCTGTTCACTGTATCTCTTTTCAGCCTGTCATCCAGGAGTTCCTTATTTTTTTCTAATTACATCCAATAAGAGTAACTGCGATAAACATGAAAGAACTCAGCCGCTTCCAGTTTCCAGAGCACAGTCAACTGTACTTGAGTGAAGGGAAATTCGGGTGCACGGGTATGGTTACTGGCTAGTTTCATTTGTTTTTGTTTAACTACCTGTTCTGCTCCAGAATTAATCTTAATTCTACTTACTTGAAACAGAATTGGAGCTTAATTCTACTCACTTGCAACATTTATTGAATGGCTTTCCTCTATAGACCATGTTTTGAGACATATTAAATGCTCCAGAACTAGATAAATGCGTGTTCACCACCTGTACATGGACCAGAACTCCATAAATCTAGCTGCAATTTTCACACTTCAGTGTGTCTTATTCTTCCGTTTGGGAAAATGGTAAAAGGCTTATTCCCACCACAGAGATGCTGGTTACATAGTTTGGGGCTTGTATTCGAGGATGAATATTTTAAATAAGGATACCAGGTGATTCTGGTACAACTTGACCTCATATCATATTGTGATAAACATTGGTAAATGATGGAGAAGAATAATTTAAAAATTTTAGAGCATCTTCAATTTGTCACATTTGTCTTCCTGTGCACCAACTATAATATGGATTTTGTACCAACGTTTGTGCCAGAGAACATGCATATGCTTGCATTGGAAAGTGACTGCTATTTTATCTTTGGTTCAATCCATAAGACAGATGAAGTAAAGGATTTGCAAAGTGTTGATGGAAATACTTGCTAACGTACACAGGTTAGCTATTTCTGTGGGTGACTGTGAAGGGGCCGTGGTGTACGGAGAAACCCTCACCTTCCTTTTCATCCCTTTCTCCTTCTAGCTGGGTGGCCTTGGACAAACAGGAGATGTCTCCAATTTGCATCCCCTTTGAGTAGACCATAGGAATGGCACTCTTACTTCAAGGCCACTGTGAGGCGTCAGTGAGAATGTGCTATAAGTTACCAAGGATAGGAGCAAGAATTAGGTGGCAGTAATATTTTGGGATCTAAAGAATTGTGAGATTTAACATCGTCTGCTAGATACTCTGGCAAAAATGAGTTGATGACTTTATTCTGTCCCCTTTCTGCATTCCACCACCTCCAACTTTATATTACAATCTTTATAACTTTTGAAGCCTCATTTTAGTCCCCTGAAACTCTCTAAAATATGTCAGTTTACAGAGAATTGTTTAATAAACTTTCAAGTGAGGAATTTTACAAACATATCTACTCTTGAATAGTCTTCTTGCTAATATTATTTCCAACTACATTATACGATACCTCCTTTCTAAGGGGGTTACTATTAGTGAGAGGATCTATCATGAACTTCTGCAACAGCAAAGCATAGAGAATGGCAGATTTCTAACGCTTAGGTGTAAGGCAAGATCTTTGACCTTACTACCCCTCTGCCACCCATTCATGTTACTTTTTAATTCTCTCATGGCTAATTTCATGTAAAGTTTTAAAATGTTTACTGAAACCCACAGTGTAAAAAATGTGTCCAATAATTTGAAATTTGCATAGCATTAAGAAAACAAGGTGATTGACTCTAACTCATTCCTGTGGACAGCCTACTTGAAAAGTCCAGTTCCCTGAATGCCAAATGACAAGCCAAATGTATTTATCTTTTGGCATGGAAATAATTAACACAGAGCTAACTTTCCCTGGAGAATAAATACAATTAAATATACTACCCAGTACAGGTAAATAAAAAATGCTACTGAAGTCTTATCTGGCCTTTGTGATGAATGATAAAATACAGTATAAATGAAATGGTTATAGTTGACAGAAGAAACCGCCCTACTAACAGTTCTGTTTATGGACAACTGAGTAAGAAGAAAGAAAAAATTGGCGAGTGTGATATAAAGATTTACAATTATGGTAAAATATGGCTATTTTACTATTGTCAGACAAAACCCTCAGATGGGAGGTAAAGAGCTCTAATGAGCACCCAAATACAACTTAACGTCGGACTCTGAAACAACAGGAAATAAAGCAAAGAGGTTTCTGGTACAAAATGACAGCTCTTCACTCTGGCATCACTCAGGTTGACAACTGATTTATAGGACACATGTCACAAGTCATCACTGGCTGCCTTGTAGGTACAGGCCTTGGATATTTCCAGAAAAAAAATGAAAACTATGACAATGCAGTAAAATCCCATTTCATTAGATAAGCTAGAATCAAGTCCATTCTGGAAAAAAAAAAGTCATAGAAAAGAGTTATTGACTTATGCTCCAAACCCACAGCCATTGCAAGAAGGCTATCAAGATTCAGGCTTGTTGTGAGCTGTAAATCTAACATCATAAAACAAATCTTGTGCACAGATATTTTCTTTGCCCCTTATACTGGTTTTGTTTCTTATTCTTAATCAACTGACTCTATATTTAAGAATCAAAAAAACTCCCATAAAATGGCAATTTCTGGCTTCTCTTGAAACATCAAAAGATTTAGCAATGTAGGGCCCATAATGTAGTTTTTGATACAACAATCACTTGTAGCTGAGCAGAGGCTTCCTCTTTCTTTTTATTTTAAAAATTTGATCTATTTATTCTTGTACATTGAAAAAAATTGTAGTTTTTCATATTTATGGGATACAAAGTAACATGATTTCTGAATGCAATGCAGAATGATGAAATCAAGCTAATCAACTTATCCATCACCTCAAATATTTGACACTCTTTACGATGAAAACATCTGAGATTTACTTTCTTGGTGATATCAAAAGTTCAGTATTCAATTAGCTGTATTGACCACATGGTACAATAGATTGAAAGAAAAGATCTATACTTATTACTTTTATCAGACGGAGGTTTTGCCCTGTTTGACTGTCATCTTTGCGTTCTTTCTACCCCTATCTCTGTAACCACCATCCCATTCTCACGACTTCCACGGTTTCATAGTCCACATGCACATGAGATTGGGTGGGTTTCATCTTTTCAGCATTTGGCTTATTTCATGTTGCATAATGTTTTCCAATTCTGCCCAAATCATCTCAAATGACACAATTTCCTCCTTTTTAAAGGCTAAATAGTATTTCATGTACCACGTGTTTTTATCCATCATGCCACTGGTAGATATTTAGATGGATTCCTTATCTTGGCCATTGTGAATATTACCACAATAAACATGGTAGTGCAGACATCTTTTGAATGCACTGGCCTCCTATCTGTCAGGGAAATACCCAGGTGGGCAATTACTGGGTCCTATAGGAAACACACTTTAAGTTTTTTGAGCAGCCTCTGTAAGTTTGTCACAAAGGCTGCATTAATTACAGGCCCACTGACAGTGTACAGATGCTGCTACACCCCGACAGATTCACTTCTTCACCTGCCTGGCCTCCTAACACTTGAGTTAGAGATTCTTGCTACACTATACACAGGGCTGTTTTGGTGGGGGCATGGTGGCTCTCACCTGTAATCCTAGCACACTGGGAGGCTGAGGTGGGTGTATTGCTTAAGCTCAGGAATTTGAGACTGGTCTGAGCAAGACTGAGACCCCATCTCTAAAAAAATAGAAAAACTAGTTGGGTGTTATGTTGGGCACCTGTAGACCCAGCTACTCAGGAAGCTGAGGCAGGAGGATTGCTCAAGTCCAAGATTTTGAGGTTGCTGTCAGCTATGATGATGCCATGGCACTCTATCCAGGGCAACAGAGTGAGACTTTGTCTCAAAACAAACAAATCCCCCCCTAAAACAGGGCTGTTTTGTGATTCATTGCCTTGGATTTTATTATGAAAATTATTAATTATCTATACACAGTGGGACTTTGATGTCTGTAGCTTATAAGCCTTCTTGTAAGATTCGTGGAAGAACTGGAATGCTTCCTCTGTCTCTCACACACACACAAGAATCCAGCATCCCGGCAGCACCCCAAGCAGTCACTCCTAGAAGTGCCTCTGCCGTCCTCACTCTGCTATTCTTTAGCTTGCCATCTTCCTGCACTTCCTCTGTTTCTCCTGTGCCTTCTGTCTCCCTTTCTGCTCCCCTTTTTGTGTCCTTCTCCCCCTCTCATTTTTAGTTCCCTGCTAACAAATCTGGAATTCTAAGCATTTCTACCATTCTGCAGGTCACCCTTTTCCTTTCTGGGTCCTAAGTCTGCCAAGGGAAAGCATATGATTTGGTTAGTAGTCAGGTGCTACTCAACACAGGTGGATTGGCTGTCTCAGTCAGAAGTCACTAAGGTAGATGCCACAGGGAACAAACAACGCATAGCAATTTAGGTGCAAAACTGCCTGTGCCCGGGCTCCCTACTGCTGGAGAGCATTTGACACACGCATTACACTGATGGGCTTCTGGGTTTCATCAGCGGCTCAGAGCCTGAACTTTCTTTTATGCTCCTCATCTCTGAGCTCCTGGAGCTTAGTGCTACCTAGCAGCAGGGAACTAAAACAATCAAAACAGCCCCTCTCCCAAAAACCCATGTTATAGTAAACTGGCTATTCTAAAGTCTTTTACTGAAGAGCTACCTCTAGCAATTTGGTGTAATTCTCAATTTAAAAAGTTGACAAATGCACAATAGCTTGTGTTCAAGGTATGTCTTTATTAGTGAAAATTTACTAGAATAAAAGTTTATGCTATTTCCTATAAGTCAGATAGATAAACCATTTTATTCTATGAATAGAAATTTCTTGTATATGGGATAGTCACCTAAAATTTGCAAGTTGATGAAACTTTTTACACCTATGGTGCATATTGTAAGGGTACATGTCAGATCTATTAAATATAGAGTATAAATGTCTTAACACAATAATTAAGTAAATGAGGTGAGGGATATGTTAACCAATACAATGTAACCATTCCAAATTGTATATAAAATCAACACATTGTACCCCCTAAATGCATTACTGTATACCTGATTGTCCTCTTTATGATTTAATAAAGAAAGAAAAAGAATATTTCTACTACTAGATTTTTAATTTCAAAAATGTCCTACATAAATGTAGGAAAACCTGGATTGTCACCTATTAAAATACGTACATTATTGTATGTAATTTGTGGGCAAATTTCATTACCCTAAACCAAAGGGTCAGATAGTAAATAATTTCATTTCTGATGCTGAATAGGCTTTGTATTAATTACTCAACTTTGCCATGATCTTGCCAAAACTTTAATCAAAGGCAGTATGCTTCAGTATGAATGGGTGTGGCTACATTCCAAGTGCACTTTAGTTGTAGAAAGAGAGGCCGCTTTGATTGTTAACTGCAAGAGGAGGGAAAGGCCTTTCAGAACTACAAATTAGAGGTATATTAAAAATATATATACACATTTTTTATCATCTTTCCTGTCATGTCATTCTTTCTTTTATTTGACTTTAGTAATTTAGACCTTCTGGGACATATTAGTGGGTAAATAAATCCCATTAATCCATGAATTTTGCAGCCTTAAAAGTTTAGCTTTCCCATACTCCTGAGTCTTATTGTGGAAGAGTAGTGGCAAAAAAGGAAGCATTTTTTTTTCTGGCCTTCATATCCCTGAACCATCAGAAGTGGATAACAAGGAAATAAAAGCAGCAGCAGCCTAGAGAACGGAGAAAAGTGCACAAAGCCAAACAAGAAGCAGAGACTGGAGCAACACACCCACCATGATGATTACTCCACTAGTTTACAGCCAAACAGGGATTACTCCTTAGGATATAAACCCCAGCTCTCGATATAAAGGGAGTCATAGATACAATTCATATAACACACTGTACTGAATTTGCATACGTTGAGTGTGTGGTGAACTTGTGTACCCCATGAAAATTAGATTTTGTTACACACAGAAATCATTAGATAATATTTTGCTAAGCATAGAAAAAGTTCTATAATCATGTGACTTTTCACCTAAAATATTGTTGAATTGAGAAAAATAGCACATACTAGAGTGTAGTTTATATAAAATAAACTATGTATAGATACTCAATGTAACCTCAAATACTTAGTAAGAAAATATATTTTTTATGTATTTTCAAAATATACACTAGTGCTATCTAAAAGTAATGGCAAGTCCTATAAAAATAACCAATGAAATTTTTAGAAATGATAAAATATAAAGTATCTCTAAGTGGTCATATTTTTATCAGTAAATAGCTTAAAATTAAAATTCTAAAATTACTAGAGCATCATTTCATATATATAAAAAATAAGTGACTCCAAACACTGTTATCAAACTTCACTTTATTTGAACTCTCAATTATCATTTTTGTGGGAAGAACTTGAGATAATTCCTTATCATTTAAAGCCTTCCTGATGCCTTTAGGACCTCTGCACTCTGCTCCTGACTCATTCCCCCCTTTCATCTCAGTGCTCACCTCCCATCTGGTCCTGGGTCTTCTCAGCTCTAACCTGGAGCTTGTGTTCCACCTGTGGTCCCCAAGTCCCCATACCTTGTTCCTATGGCCTCGTACCTTCTGTTACAGGATAAAATTGTTTCCCTCCCAAAATTTGTATGTTGAAGTCATAACTCCAGTACCCTGGAATGTGACTATATTTGGAGACAGGGTCTTTAAAGGGGTGATTAAGGACAAATTAGGTCATGAAGATGGTCCCTAATCTACCAGGATGATGTCCAGTGAAGAGAAGTCTTGGACGCAGATAGTCAGAGCAAAGACCATCCACAGAGAGAGGGAGAAGACGGTGTCTGCAAGCCAAAGAGAAACAAATTCTCCTGACAACCTTATTTCAGAATTCCAGACCCCAGATATACGAAAATTAAATTTCAATAGTTTAAGTCCCCTAGTGGGTGGTGCATTTTACAGAAGCCTTAGCAAACAAATGGTCTTGTGCTGTCCCCACAGCAAGGACGTTGGAACTGGGGCTCCACATTCTGTGTTCAGATTAAGCAGTGTCTCCTCAGTCTCGCCAAATCCTGCCTTCCCCGGGCATGACTCAGCCCTGTCTTCTCTGCGGTGCAAGACTTGGGGCTGGTATCATGAAAACCAGATCCAACTCCCCACTTTGCTGCTTACCAGCACGGCAACTTTGGGAAATAATCACCCTCCCCAACCTTAGTTTTCTCATCTCTAAAATTAGAAGAGTGATGCCCACCTGGCAACATGAGATAGCTGGTGTGAAAACACAGTTGGTGGTTCTCTCTAGAGAAATTTATTGAATGCGTTTGTCTTGAATTGCAGCATACGCCATGCTACATTATTTTTAACTGTTTATGGTTCTGTTGGTTCCTTCTAGAATCTAGAATCTAGATTGGAAGATATTGGACTGCTTGGCTATGTTCATTCATCTTTCTAGATATCTTTCACGACCCCATACAGCTCCTGTCCTAGGCTCCTCAATAAGTACATTCTGGACATAGATTATGAAGGAACCAACTAATTTGCCACATGTAATTGTCCATTCTTTGTAAAACTGTTTGTTGGTGATTGAAGGGATGAGGTCAAAATTTGTTGGTGACATTAGTTTCTCATAAAAAATCTACAGAATATGAATAGTGGGGTTAGGAGCTAGGGAAGGAGCCACAATGGAAATTAACTGAACAAATACTTACTGGTCGGTGATTAATCAAGAAAGAACACAGCACATTAGTAGGCAAGCCTTTGGTTTTGAAAGGCATGCATTAGCTCTGAAAACAGATTGTACTCTGTTTTTCCACTATTGAAACTTATCTGACCAAAGAAAATGGACGTTATCAGATGTGGGGAAAAACTAGAGAGATTGTCATGAATTGGTATCGTGTGAGTATATGAGTGTGTGTGTCAGTGTGTGTGACTGTATGTAGTGTGTATGAGAGTGTGTGTGTCAGTGTGTGTGACAGTATGTGTGACTGTAGAGTGTGTATGCGAGTGTGTGTGACAGTGTGTGTGACTATATGTAGAGTGTGTATGCGAGTGTGTGTGACAGTGTGTGTGACTGTATGTAGAGTGTGTATGAGAGTGTGTGTGTGCTCAGTAGAAACACAGATGTTTAGAGTCAGTTAGAAAAAGTTGTCTTGGAAATTAAGAGTCTTAAATAACTAAATAACTAATTTTTTGTTGCAAAAAATAGTCTTTTGTTCAAAGATATAAAACTAAAAGGAAAGAATGAATCAAGAAAATCATGATGGTTATCAGTAAGTGGTACAATTTTTGAGGTAGGAAAGTGTCTGCTAATGGCATTTTCTGCCTTTTGATAAGCTGCAGTCTGAAATGTCTTCCATTTTTTATCTTCTTGGTACTTTTTTTCATAATCGATTGTTAAGGAACCCTGCATGATCGTGAAAGAAAAAATGATTTGAATTGCTATGTTTTCTTATTATAAAAGAAGATAACAAACAAATCCCATTTTCAAGATGTCTTGGACATTTTCCCTGGAGTGGTAATAAAAAGAAAACATGTTAAGAGCACGTCATGGACAATTCAGTCCACAAAGATGTTTGCTGTCATGTAAACCAACAAACAAGGAGGTGAGAATTTGTTTTTTAATTAATAAGGTGTGTTCTAGAAAACTCCGGGAAACATGCTGGTCTTTTTTTTTTTTTGCGGTTTTTGGCTGGGGCTGGGTTTGAACCTGCCACCTCCAGCATATGGGGCCAGAGCCCTACTCCTTTGAACGACAGGCGCCTCCTACTTGCTGGTCTTTATCTCAGCCTCTGACCTGAAAAATACACTGTGATGAAGTAGTTTGACATTAACATAATTCAGTTATGTTGATCACAAACAGAAGCCCTTCCTGACATTGTAACTCAGGACAACTGGGTACGAAAACAATAGATGAGAAAAACATCTGAACTAAACTTTGAATAGCACAGTTCCACAACTTAGAGGCCCAACTGGGCTATCAGTGGGACAGAGTCAGACTGATACCATGTGGTCAGACGTCAGTATGGACTTAGGCAAATGAATAATCTTGCTAAGAATAAGCTAATGTAATTTTTAAACTGTGTACATCTTGAAGACTGCCATTTAAGTGCTGTGTGGAAGGATTTATTGTATTATCCTGTTTCTCAGGGAATCTGTTTAGGTTATGTGCTTCTGGCAGTAACTGAAAAATGGGATTAAGAAATGAGATGGGGATGTGTGTGAGCAGGGGTGCGTGAGTATGTTAGATTTATGACTATGTGTCACAGAGTATGTTGAGAGAAAGTATTGTCAATGACCTTGGCATGACATTTGCAAAATTCTGAGCTAACTGTCATTTTGAAGTATTGTTTCCTGAAATTATACAGTATTCTGCTATTAGACAGATGGGTAATTAATTAAAGCATTAATCATTTGACAATGAGTTGATCTAAGGCAAAGATTGTCTTGTTACATACATAGTAAATACAAAATAACTATTTACTGCCTGTGAACCACTTTCAGAGAATTTATTTATGCAACATGAGTATACAAAATTGTTCTATATCTCTTTAAATGTCAGTGTCATTTGGCTTTTTCCTTGACCCAACGCCATTTGGGGATGGGAAGTTGGAGACTTTTTTTCCCTGTCTGATCTTTCTCATTTCACATTCCTGCTGTTCGCTCTGATATCCAGTCTGTCTTTCAAATCTGAAGTTTCATAGGATACACGAGCCCAGAGGATAGAGAAGTCACATCAATGCCTTCATGTGACATTGATGTGATGTCTCAGAAGCCTTCTTTCTCTCCTTTCTAGACTCAGCTGCGGTTCTCCTTGTCAGCGGAGGGGAGTCTGCAAGCAAGTAGTGGAGGCACATGCACTGCTGAGGCGACTGGCTAAGCAGAAGATCTCTTTGCGTAGTTGAGTTCCAGGGAAAGGGGGATTTAGGGCAGAGAAACATGGCCCTGGGTCCATCTGAATCTTGTGTGGCACTGACAGAAACTCAGAGAAGTCAGATGCTTGGCGGGCAGGGGAGTTAATAAGTACAAACTATGTCTGTATTATACTGTAAGACTCATTACTTGTTCTCACGACCTGAATTTAAGACTTTTGATTCTGCTCTGCCTGAGACACCACCTTCCACTCTGTTCCCAAAGTAAACTCTTCTTTGGATAATTAGAAGATCAGTGAGAGGACAGTGATATAGGTGAACATTAGAAAATAAGGTCTTTGGTGAAATACTCAGAAAGAATAACCCAAGGGGAAGAGAATACCTAAAAATAGTCTTCAGAACTGTCAACATAACGATATCATGGAAATTACGGGGGGGATTATATGGTCACATGTATAGAGAACGGCATACAGATTTTATCAGCCTTCGTATCTGGGGCAGGCAAGTGAACTTGCCTTTCAGGTAAGCTTTGTATAGAATGAATGTCAATTTGGAGGATGTTCTCTACCTAGTCCTCCACAGAGACATTTATGTTTCCACACTGCCAAAAAGTGCCTTTTAATAAATTCACATTTTAGAATTTGCAGACAGAAAGGATTCTTGCATAGAACCTGAGCATCTGAGGAGCCATCCTGGATTGTGTACTGGCTGATTTTTTTTTTTTTTATACTTTCCCACAGGACTCCCTGCCTTTACCATTTTAATGGCTTTTAGAACAAGTATCTTCAAATAATTTATCTCAAAAATGATGTAGAAATATAAAATATAAAAACTAATGAGAACTGGGGATACCTATGCATCAAATTTAACTGTGAAATGTGATAATCATAACTTATGCATGGAACAGCACAGTAATGTATGCATTTAGTAGTGATAACAGTGGATATTATAATCATCATAAAGGGCATTAAACCAAGAGGGATTAATCCATCTGTCATTTGCATCAGTCTAAAAGTCTGTTACTCAGTTATCAAAACACAGCAAGTGATCATAAAGCATCTTCTGATCATAATAAAGTCTTCCATCTGTAAAACAGGTTACTACTTCATAAAAAAAAAAATGGACATCAAATTGACCCATGATCCTTACGTTCTATTTGTCTGGGAACTTCTACTGGGATATTAGAGGAGAAGGCAGTTTGACCAAATGCAGCTCAGCTGTGCCAGGTACCTTCCACCTCCTCTGGAGCTTTGGGGATAGTGTTAGCACCTTACCAGTGAATCACTTACACTCATAATCAAAAGACAGAACATCCTGAATAAATATTTACTTAATAATGAGTATGCTTAAAGATGGACTGTTAAATTATTTAGGAAAGTCAGACACAATATCTTGGCATTCCCTTTAAAAGGCACATCACGTCTGGCAAGTGGAAGGGCTGAGTGAGAGAGAGTGAGCTGGAGGCTGGCCCTCAAGGGCACACCCTTGAAAGCTATTGCAAATAACTTCTTTGGGGTCCCTTATCATTGATGACAAATACATAATTATTTTCTTCACTTGGTTGAAGTCTGCACAGGAAGAAAAAATGCGGACTGAAAACAAGCTCTTTGTCTATAAAAAGTTATGAGGAGTCACGCACAGTCTTAAGGTGCGCATGGATTAAGGAGACCAGTGCTATATTTAGAGAACATGATATAAAAGTTTTTATTTGATTTGTTGCATTTTCTTGTTTGTTTTTGAGACAGGCTCTCACTCTGCTGCCTAGGCTGGAGCGCAGTGGCATCATCATTGCTCACAGCAACCTCAAACTGCTGGGCTCAAGTGATCCTCTTGCCTCATCCTCCTGACTAGCTGAGAGTACAGGCGTGTGCCACTACATCTGCCTAATTTAAAAAAAGATCATAGGGATAGGTTCTTGCTATACTGCTCAGTCTGGCTGAAATCCTGGGCTTGAGCAATCTTCCTGCTTCGGACTCCTGTGTTAGGATTGCAGGTCTGAGGCAATGCATGTGGCCTATTGCACATGTATCCGATGCAGATGTTGACAACTTTTTCCCTACATAGACAAGACATCTCTTAGGCTTTGGGGACATGAGGACTCTTGCAAGTACTCAACTCTGCTGCGATAATGTGGAGGCAGCCATAGGAGAACCGTATTTACAAAACTTGGGGATTGTCCAGATTTGGCCCAAGGGCCGTATCTTTCAGACTCTTGCTCTAAGGTATCAAGGAACTAGCAGGATGTAATGAGATTTGGATGTTTTTAAAAGCTCACGGAGGGCAGCGCCTGTGGCTCAAAGGAGTAGGGCGCCAGCCCCATATGCCAGGGGTGGTGGGTTCAAGCCCAGCTCTGGCCAAAAAGAAAAAAAAAAAAAAACACAACAACTCAATGAATGACTTTTAGAGGGGGTAAGTAGGAGAAATGAGAACTTCTGAAAAAACAGGTGACGTGCTAGTTTGCCCAAGCAAGAATAGAGGATGACTTTGACAGACTGTTGTGTTGATGCTGGAAATGGGAAGGAGAATTACGGATGAATTTAAGAGCTATTTAAGTGATAGAATATATAGAACCTGGTAACAGATTGACTATATGATCTGGCAGATGTGTCCTGGATGGCACCTAGGCTTCTGGCATGAGGAACCGGGCAGATGTTGCCATATTTACTGAGCCAGGAAACACTGGAAGAATCCAGGTTTTGGGCAGAAGGACATGAATTCAGTCTCAGACATACTGCATTTCAGATGCATGTGAGACACTGATGTGGGACTTTTGAGTAGGCAGTTGAATTAATATGTAAGTTTGGAGCTCAAGAGAGATCTGAGCTAGAAATCTAATTATAGAAGCCATTTATATTTAGTTGGAAATCTTAACCATGGGAAAAAGGTGACCAAGATTAGAAAGGGCCTAAGACCATAAGGAACTATAACATTAAAAGATTACTTAGAAGAGGAGACAGCAAGATGAGCCAGGGAGGAGGGAGGAGCACCAGAAGGGCGCATTCCCATTGGAGGTCATTGGGAGCTTCAGGTGAGGAGTCTGTGTCTAAGGCTGCTTCGAAGGTAGATGGGAACATTTAGCAACTTATACTCCTTAATGACAACTGTTGCCATACAGTTCATTGAGTTTGGGCTGGGTGGATGAGGAGACAGAGAAGCCAGATTAAAGTAGATTGTAGAGTAGATATAAAGTGATGGGAGGACGTAGAGTAAGAACTATCTCCTGCAGGGATAAGGAAAAGGGGTGACAATGAATCCTAAAGGAAGTTAGGAAATCTGTTGGTGTGTAAAGGTGAGTGCCACTGACATTCATTATACAGAAATCACAGGGGCTACGCTCTGCAGCGGGAGACAGAGTCCCACACACAAGGAGAAACTTATTTATAAATATCTGCACTTAAATCATAACTCTGTTAAACATACAAAGGCACACAAATACACATGCATTCATGTGGGGAAGGCATAGTAACATTATCAAGACTTACATGGTAACTGTATTTTATACATATATATGTGCACTTATATACACCATACAATTATATACACTAATTCTTACAAAAGTGCAACTTCCCGGTAAATCAAAGACTCTTTTTTGTTTTATTTGACCATTACCAAGAATTGTTTAGCACTTAAAGAAAATCACATCTTCCCTGGCTTTCCAATAGCGGTATCTGAATACACACTGCAACACAACTACACCATTCTGCACTGGTAACTGTTGTACTTGTCGAGATTCTGTCTATCTGTCTTTTTTGTGGGTATGTTTGAGAATTTAAAGTTGAGCTACCTATATTTAAAATTTGAAAATATTCTCAATTTTTCCTCCCATTATGGTAGAATATTACTTTATAGCTTTTTAAATAGGTTTATACATTATATTGTCTATGAATTTCATGTCAACCTAGCAAAGGGATAACCTCAAATACTTGCTGTACAAAGTGGATTTGATGCCTGATGGGACTGAGAACCACCTACCCCTGGTAAGTAAAAGTAGCTCCTTCAGTGACTGCCTTCACTAGAAGAGCTTGAAAACCAGAGTTTTTAAAAAGGAAATTACGTAGTTTATAGTACCCTGAAAATGCTATTTAATTTA
The DNA here is from genome assembly GCF_000181295.1 of Otolemur garnettii. Lineage (NCBI taxonomy): Eukaryota > Metazoa > Chordata > Mammalia > Primates > Galagidae > Otolemur > Otolemur garnettii. The sequence goes on from NW_003852429.1 coordinate 10,766,489, forward strand.
TATTAAATTAAATAACAAAATATTAAAAATAAAACTAATCTCAACTCCTATAACAATAGCTTAATGAATAATACTCTTAAAATAATTTTATGACAACAATTTTATGTTTGAGGGAGGAGCAAAGACTATTCGATCTTAAAGAGAATTCTGGGAGTTTCTATCACAGGTCCGTAGCTCCCAATAAAGATATTTATCATTATGAATTAGTAGGTCTAAAAAGTTACAGAGATTTTCATTAATGATGGTTTATATTTTAAAAACTTAAAAAATACAAAAGCTGTAGACACTGTAACTTGGTTTCAAGGGCTTTGAAATTCACTTCCATTGCTGAGTTTCTGGACTCGAGTCAGGTAAGAAACATAAATGTATTATTCAACGTCAGGTACACAAATTCAGAGTTAATGTCAAGGGCTAATAAGAGGCCACTGAGGGCACCAAACATGCAGAAAGGTCTTCCTGTAGAGAAATTAAAGATTTGCAAGCAAGCCACAGGTTCAGTCTCTGCCAGTCTGAAACATGGCTGTGTAAGCTACTTCCTTTTCAGAAGGATTTTGAATGACCAACCTTGTTATTAAAATTTCACAGACAGCCAGTGCACAGTAAACATAAAATTCTGACCCCCACAAAAATCACAGGTCATTCACGTCAATGTTATTATTATGTAGGATGCTAACTAAATATCACTGAAATCAAAGAAGACCACAATAAAAATATTTCAAAGAACAGCCAAAATCTAGTTCTGAAGACTCCTCCTAAAACAAGATAAATTTATTGGTTTTTCTAGTCTGTTAATTTTTATATATGAAACACACATATGCATATGCACATAAAATTAATATAGAAATTAAAGACATGTGCATATAGTTGTCAGTTTTAGTGCATATTATTTATGTACTAAAACTCTTTAAAATAAATTTTATGTCATACATTTTGTTATAGCAATGTGCTGGGTACTACAGTTTTTAAACACATGACTTCCTTATGGGGCATTAAATTATTCACATGAACTTGTGAGTAAAATTTGGGCACAGACCTGTTTTGAAATAATTTATTCTAGAATATATCATAATACTTGCCCTTCAGAAGATATTTTATTTAACACTATATTTCCAATGTAATTTAATGTGTGAATAGCCCCCCCCCCGACATGCACACGTATACTGATCTGTAAATTATCTTTTTCATTCCAACTTAAAATGTGAACAAAAAATAATTAAAGAGCATCTTGGTGTCTGGGATTTATTAGGAAGTCCTTTTTCTAAATGTAAGCATTAATGACAAATTATATTTCATGAAAAAGAAACATAACTTTAATATAGTTTAATAGTCCTAATGAGTTACTGAAATGCAGTAATTTCTAAAATTGTACTATAGCACCCTGAAAATGTTATTTAATTTGCATGTATCAAAGTATTAAAAATAAAACTGGTCTAGAATCCTTTTTCTAGTAATACCATTATTGCAAATCCTCTTGAAATAGAAGTATCCAAACAATTTTATGTTGGAGGAGCAAAGAACATTTTTCCTAAAGTGAATTCTAGGGCTTCTATTATGGTGATAGAGCTCCTAAATTTGACATAAACAGATTTAATACTTAGTTACAGAGATTTTTTTTCTTTTTCTGGAATACAATTATTATTATTTTTGAGACAGAATCTCACTCTGTCCCCTGGCTAAAGTGCTGTGGCATTATAGCTCACAGCAACCTCAAACTCTTGGGCTCAAGAGCTCTCCTTGCTTCAACCTCTCAAGTAAGTTGAACTCCAGGTGCCCGCCACAATGCCCAGCTAGTTTTTCTATTTTTAGTAGAGACAGGGTCTCATTCTTGCTCAGGCTGGCCTCCAACTCCTGAGCTCAATTGATCCACCTGCCTAGGCCTCCCAGAGTGCTGGGATTACAGGCATGAGCCATGGAGTCCTGCCTTGGAATACAATTAAATTCACAATCTTGCCACTGTGTGCTTATGTTGGTGGCACTGTACCAACAACTTGGTAAGGTTTCATGACTTTGGTACCTCAGTGATTCACAGTTGTGCTTGTGTTGATGTATGGCGGCCACATGAGTGGAGTTCATTATTTTTGTTGAGTTTTTTTGTGTGTGCCATCATGAGCGTGTCAGAACTTGAATTAGAGCAATGAACAAACATTAAATTTCTTGGTAAATTTGGCAAGAGGGAAAGTGAAATTGGGGAAGTGTTAGTGCAGGTTTAGGAGGATAATGCCCTGAAACAAAGGGCAGTGAACACAGGGATTAAGTGTTGTCTGGGGGGAGAGAAACAGTCCCTGAGGAAGAGAGGCCAGCGGGGCCAGCTATGAGCAGAATTGACAAAAAGCTCGACAGCTGACTATGAGAAGACCAAATAAATATTCACACAGAAACAATCAGGAGAATCTGAACTGAAAATCTTGGCATGAGAAAAGTGTGGCTCTGGTATGACGTCAAGGCACCTGCTCACAGGGCACTGTCTGTGAGGGAGTTTTTGGCCAATCTACGGATCATTGTATTAGAAACATTCTCCCTACTCACCTGATGTGGCCCCTAGTCACTTTTTTGTCTACGTAAAGAGAAAGAAAACATTGAAAGGAAAACATGTTGATCACATTCAGGGTAGTGATGGGATGACAGCTCTAATGGCCATCCCAGAAAACACGTTCCCAAGTTGTTTGGAATGGTGGCCTGGGCACTGGGGTTAGTGTGCAGCTTCCCAAGGGCAGGACGGCAGAGGTGACAGTAGTGAGGTTCAGCAACTGGGGACATGGCATATTTGCCAGAACGAGTTTGCAGACTTAATTGTCTGCACTTACTGTTTTCTATGCGAGCTTCCCACCGGCCTAACATAGCACACTCAGTGCGGAAAGAAGAAGAGGCAGGGATGATTACAAAGGAAAGAAAAAGAGGAGGGATGAAGCAAGATGAAGAACGAAGGAATAACATTTAAAACCTGACGCTCCATTACCTTCCTCTGGATTCACTCTGGACAACACATCACTTTTCGGGGCTGGGCACTAATACTGAATATAAAATGATACATTTTGAAATCAGTTTCTGGGACATAGCTACTACACATTCCCATTCTGACTATTGAGGAATTAGAATTGTACGGTAATTTAACATATTTCTTGAACAAACCCAGAAACTGGTAAATACCCTCCAGATGCTAACCCTACTGCGTAGAAAGTTAGTAGGCCCAACAGCCTCATGACAATGATTCCTGGAATCAGATAAACATTGTTTACCTTGAATGTTCTCTCTGAAAGCTGAAAGGTGTTAGAGCAACATAATCTTCAGACTCATTTACTTCCTCCTATTAAGAGGGCATTTTTCTTTTTGTTTTTGTCTACTATAGGTACATTTTGCTGTGTGGGGCTCTTATTTAAAGCACAATTTCTCTCCTCTAGTATTTTATAATATGGGGAAAATATGGGTAGTTACATAAGATTCTTGGGCCAGGACAAATAACCACTAAATATATACACCTTTTAAAACAGGAAAGGTATACTTATTCCATACCACTCGCAAACAAAGAGGTAAGTGGGAAGGAGGTGGCTGGAACTGCAGACTTCACAAGGTGCCATTGGGAAGATTACTACTTGCTGCCAAGTCAGGGAGATATTTTAATTATTTTGAGCTTACAATTTTATTTTTCTAAATAACAACTTCCGCAATACCCAGTCATTCAAGTAGGGAAAACACTTATTTCCCGGGCCCTCGTCGGTTTTATCAGGTACAGAAATGATACCATTCTTTATTTTTTTATTAAATCATAAACACACAGATTATGTATGCATTAACACATTTATGGGGCACAATGTGCTGATTTCATACAGAATTAGGAATGTTTACATCACTCTGGGAATAATTTGTGTCAGGTAACCCATTCTGCTGAGTGGATACGAAATGGTTTAAAGATTGGAGCAAGGCTGGATTTGATAGTTCATGCCCATTATCCCAGCATCTACATGTTTATGGAATGAGCAAAATAAATTAATGAATAAATATTTTAAAAAATAAACAGCAAGTAGCAACTCAGACATTAATTGATTTACAGTATAAATAATTTAAAAAGATAAAACCATCTATCTTAACTTACATGTGTCTGTGAAGCCAGTAAATAGTTTCTGCTTTTTCTACTTCTCAACCCAATTCCTTCTGTTCTTTCCCTTCTTTCTTTTCATTCTTTCATCTTTCTCTTTCTGTGCTTCAATACCTATACCATTTCTCTTTTAATTAATCATTTTGAAATGAAGTGATATGTTCATTATATTTAATCTAATGTAAAATTCATACTATGCATAATTAGAAAAAATAAATTTTGTGGGTTTTATATCTTTAAAGCACCATATTAAATTCATTTGTGACTCTTAAGAAATTATAAAAACTACTGTCTTCAGCTAAGGAAAGATAAGACATCCTTTGCTGTTTTTAGTAATGAAAACATGGCTTGGTGACTAGAGTTTGATGTCACTCTCTTGTCGGGTAGACGTGATTCTATCTCACGCTTACCATTAATTCAAAGTGCAGACTGAGAGCTGGGTATTCATGGAGATAAGAGATTGAGGCAACTTATTACTTTAGAAATTTTTCCAGGTAAGTTGGGTTGAGCACAGTTGACAATGTCTGGATATGAAACAGATAAAAATCCATAAACTATGCAACTGTTTAATGATGATATTTTATTATTAAATAGGTAAACTCAATGCAAATATGATAATTTAGTACATTGTTTAATTTACAACTTTCTGTATCACATGAAAAATATATTTGGAGTCCTTGTGTGTAATTTATGGATACTCTGCTCATCAATTAATTTCACTCCTTTCCATGCTAATTACTTCTGAGGATGTGGAGAACATTAATTGCACACTTTTAACCCTCCCCAGAATTCATGACTTGATAAACTGGGAAAGTGATGCAGTGCCATTTCACTTGAATGTATTAAAAGTGTGAGCGTAACATCTATTTTTTCACAATTCAGGCAGACATTTTCATCTCTTTTATGTTTTACAGTAAAACAGTGTCAAGTTGAATTGCTTAAAGTACAATATATTTAGAAAAAATACATGGAGAAAAACCACTTAATCTGAATTGTATGAATTAATTTTTCTTTCTAGAATAATGATTAAAAATCTCTTACTGTGTGCCATTTTACTACTAATCAATAACCACCCATGCAGTCAATCGCCCCTGTCACATCTCTAGGTGTTATCTAACTGCCTAGCTGTCATAGGTGCGGCTATGAGGAGTTTACCATAAAATCTAAAAATCTAATAGCATCAAACTCACAATACTTCAATGGGACTTCATTTTTCTTCTCTATAATTATATCAGTTATCTACAAATGTATACAGAGGGGCTGTTACCAATGGAGACGGTAAAGACTACCAGAACTAAACAGGTAAAGAAACTTACAGAAAAGCAGAAACAAGCTCATAACAATTTCACTCTGCATTTAGGGTAAAAGATCAGTTATGGTGGGTGATTGATTAAAGGTTTTTAATACAAGTGAGCATGAAACGGAGTTGTATAGGACTCTTAAAACATTTTGTAGTTCCAGAAGACTGCAGATTAACTCCTGGCTAAATGGGTTATGAAGTGCTTTATATCTGTCAATCCATCAAACAGATCCAGCTATCCAATTAATCAACTTAGTTTTTACAACAACCCTATTTTTTTTTTTATTACGTCTTGTAAAGACTCCCCAAGGTCACACCAGTGGATAGGCAGAGCTTGGATTTGGATCAAGAGTTTGACCTCTCAATTACTTTTGATCATAAGCTTCTTGAAAACAGAACCCATATTAAGTAATTTTTATGTTCCTATAGTATTTACAGATAAGTATTTACTCTGGGTCATTATCCAAAATCTTCCTAAAAGAAGATTGCAAAACATACCACTTCCTCTTTACCTCCCAAATATACATATCATAGTCATAGTTCCATCTTTTGCATAGATTAGTTCATGAAGATGATACCATAATTCACATTATACTTTGGTCCACGAAGCCTGTCTACTGGGCAGTTGAACAGTGGTGCCCAGCCTGCTGTGCTGTTTGGAAACCTCCCGCTTAGCCCATGTGTAGGCCAGACCACTCACTCTGTCCTCACCAGGCTTCCACATCGCTTAAGCCTTTGCTATTTCCACTCTGTGTAATCTCTGTCTTGCAGCCTCCTCTCATTCCAAATCCGATCCGACATTTCTGATATCAGTAACCAACCCTTAAAGGAGCTCGTTCTTCAGGCTGGTTCACAAAGCCATCCCTAAGGTTGGGAAGCCTCGTTTTTTGGTTTTCAAAAATATTCTTTTTTTCCCGAGTATTTCTGACTTTCTGGGATTTTCAGAGAAACTTCCGAGTCCTGTCCTATTCATGGTAAGATGCTACAGGGCAAACGAGGGCAGGGCCATGAATTAAGCGCGGCCCTTCTTCATAGTACAAACTTCACTTATTTTACTATTGTTTCAGGTTCATTGAGGGTACAAAGCATTAGTTTACACTGTTTGCATTTGTTAGGTAAAGTCCTTCCTGCAGTTGTGTCCTGTCCCCATGAGGTGTGCCATACACCATGACCCCCCATCCCAAGCTTCACTTATTTAAAAAAAGAATTGATTTTTTAAGAGGAGTTTTAAGTTCATGGTCAAATTGAGAGAAAAGTAAAGAAATTTTCTATACATCTCCTGTTTCTACACATGTACAGCCTCCCCCATTGTCGGCATCCCCCACAGCATTGCCATTCATTACAATCACTGAACCTGCACTTCACAATCACCCAAAGTCCATCCTTTTCATTAGGGTCCCTCTTGGTGTTGGACATTCGGAGTCTAGACAAAGGCAAAATGACATGTGTCCCTTATCGTAGTATCACACAGACTATTTTCACTGCCCTAAAAATCTGTGCCCAGTCATTCATCACTCCCCCACCCCACAGCAAATACCAATCTTTTTATTATCTTCGTTTCTTTTTTTAGAATACCATCCAGTTGGAATCATACAGCATGTAGCCTTTACAGAGTGGCTTCTTTTGCTTAGTAATACACAATTAAAGTTCTTCCATTTCTTTTTCTGGCTTGATAACTCATTCCTTTTTGGCACCACATAATATTCCATTGTCTGGATGTAGGACAGTTTACACGCTTATGATGAATAAAGCTGCTATAAATACGTGCGTGCAGCTTTTTTGTGTGCACATATGTTCTCAGCTCCTTTGCCTAGATATCCAGGAACACAATTGCTGGATTAGATGGTCGTATTATGTTTAGCTTTGTAGGAAACTGCCAAACTGTCTTCTGAAATTGCTGCAAAGTTTTGCATTCCTGGCAACAAGAAATGAGAGTTCCAATGACCCCCAACCTCACCCATCATTGTTGTGGTCAGTGTTCTAGATTTTGGCCATTGTAAGAGTGGTGTAGTGTTATGTAACTGTTGCTGTAATAAAGCTTTTTAAAAACTAATAATAGGAAAGGGATTGGTACAAATATTGAAGTTTATTTTTTAGAACTGAAGTGTGAAAGTCTCCAGCAAGTAATTTTGTAATGTTTAAATTACACAGTGAAAGATGTATAAGCACATTCCACTATTTAATCCCCTAAATTGAAAGATGATATAAAAAAAAAGAGTCTCAGAAACTGTGAGATCTAATGTCAAAGGATTTATCACTAATCAGTCATAAGAATTCTCCTAACCATGTTACCTTTATCTAAGTTCCCTCATCTATAATAAAAGATTTTAAAAGATGCTGTACTTTCCCAGTAGGGTCGTTGGCAGAAAAATATGCGAGAACATTCTAAATTATTTAAAGATGCTGCAGGATTGGAAAGTTTAACTTATTACTCAAATCATCACTGGTTAATTGCTAAATTTAGGTCTTGGAGAATTTCTAGTGCAGATGTTCTTAATTTGGGGATCACAGATACCCACACTGTAGTGAATAGGATTCAGAAAATTTACAAGCTAAAATGGGAAATAATGCATCTTTATTTTCATTAATCTCTTACTGAACTTCAGCATTTCCTTCAATTATGAATGTAAGTAGCAAATTACAGTGGCATTATCAATAGTTGATATTTTTGTTATTCATAAAAACTATAGATATTTTCATACTATATTTAACCATTGCAGAGACTGCAAAAAATTTATTTCCGTCACTACTCAGATTTGCTAGTTGATTTTGCTTAATGTATTAATTTTAAATATCTCTATATCTTTTTATCACATATATCACTATATCCTTTTTATATTTTGAAAATGCTATTTTAGTATAATAGCTTTCCTTAGCATGTACTAATTATGAGCATCCCCAAATTGTTTTTTAGAAATGTTGAAGTGAAAAGCTTCAACAGTCTGTCAAAGGGGTGAGCTCTATGGCAAAAACATTTCTAGTTTACAGGCAATGAGATATGGTGACATCCTCATGGCAGCATATGCAGGTGGCCACAGGACGCTCATCTGCAGCCAGGTCTCCCGAGTTTCTGACGAGTGTCCCTTCCGCCATACCATGCCTCCACTCTAAGTCTCTACAGTGGACTGAGTGTGTCTCCCCCTAAAATTCCCGGGGTGAGACTGAATGACTGATGTGATGGTACTGAGAAATGAGGCCGTTAGGAGTGATACAGAAATTAGGGTGGAGCTTTCCTGGATGGAATTAGGGCTCCAATAGAAGGGCTTGGGGGAGTGGGCTGGCGCTCCTCCACTCTCCTGCCAGGTGTGGGTACAGTGGTCATCCCTTTTTCACCTTTTACCCCTTCTACCATTTGAGAATGAAGCAAGAAGCCCTCAGCAGACCCCAAATGCTGATGACTTTCCAGCACTGGACTTTCCAACTCCAGAACTCTAAAACATAAATTTCTGTCCTTTATAAATTACCCAGACTCAGATACTTTGTCATAACAGCACAAGGAGGACCAAGATGGCCACCATCTACATTGCCCTGGTAATTTAAACCTAAAACAGTATTTATGCAAGAAGAAAAGAATTTCACATTGGCCTAGTGGAAAGTCTTCCAGATACATATATTTTAAAGTCAAAAAAGGCATCAGGTATTTTAACTGCATTCCCTCTAATGGAAAAGTTTATGTAGGTAAATTGCTTCTTCAGAACTCCCTGTTCCCAGATACACTTGTTCCTAAAACAATATTAGCAACAGACCTTTGATAGGGGATCAGAGGGATGAAAGCCACCACTGGGTTTAATTTAAATAGCCACTGAAAGCAGAACAAGTCTTCCATGAACATTTGAAGAAGACAGGGCCTGGTACTGACATAGCTGGAGAACTTACTCACTACACAGGTTCTTCCCACGTCATAAGCTGTTGCAAGAAATCATGAATGTTTCCTCTTATTTATATTGTAGTAGAAGTTAAGTGACTCTTATAGGCCCGGCAAGTGAACAGGCAACTGAACGCCTGCTTCAGAGAGCCTGGTTCTGGGAGCAGAAGCTGGGAGCCGGCTAAAATGCAGAATCTCAGTTCCCACCCACAACTACTGAGTAAGAACTACATTTACCTAGAAGGCACACATTAAAGTTTAAGAAACTTTTGTCCAAAGAGCACTGGAGCTGGAACAAAAAGTGTATGTGTTTTGCAGGGGTTGGGGTTGGGAGTGGGTGTAGAATTTAGCTGAAAACAAATACATGAGATGAAACAATGCAAAAGCATAGTTTTGTGACTTAAAAATGGTATCTTCACTGTTTTTAATACCTTGAAGCATAATGTGTATACCATAAAATTCACCATACAAGGGTACAACTCAATCAGTTTTAATAAATATATATGATGGTGTAATATATATCATCACACTGCTGATGTGTGATGTGGTTTCACACTGAAACCACAATTCACTCTGCTAATTCTGCAAACCCCCCTAGTCTCCTTTGCAGTAATCCTCACTTCCATCCCTGATTCAGATCAGGTAACTCCTGATCTGGTTTCTTTGTCTGCAGTGGTGTCTTTTGTTGAAACTTCAGTTAAATGGATTCATGCAATATCTAGTGTTTTGTACCTGGCTTCATTGATTTATGATGATGTTTTTGAGGTTCACCTCAGTACGTAAGGATTTCATCCCATGGATATGACACTTTTTGTCCACCCCCTCACCAGGTGATAGATATTGGGGTTGTTCCCTGTGTTGGGTTTACCACATATATGAATAAAGCTGCTGTAAATGTTTGCATATAAGTCTTTATATTTCCACAAAGGTTTGATAACTATTAACCTGCAATCAGATGTAAATTAATGTATAGGTAAAAAATATAAAAGAACAATGAAAGATTCAAACAGACTTATTAGAGTTCTTGATGGTCATTCTGACAATAAGTGTATTTGTGCCAACACAGTGGGCATCTTTTCCCGCAGAGTACAGATGTCAAATAGAGAGGTGGATGTTGCCATGTAATGCTACAAGAAGGTTAGAAGAAAAAGGTTAGAACTGGATACTAATATCTGGGCTGGTGGAAAAAATAAAGAAAATGTGGACATCTACATTAAGCTTTCATGTGTGTGGAAAATTCCCACAGCTGGATCGGTTTGGTGAGGAGGTGAGAAGAAGGTGGAGTGGACCAGTATGTCTTGGAAACAAATGACAGTTATCTATGAAAGGCAGGGGAGGAAAGGCGCTCAGAAGATAATTTTAAGATGAAAGATAGACTACTAAGAGTGACCAAGTATTAGGTCTTTAAATAATGCTCATTGACTGAGTAATACAGCATGTCCAGGGTCTCAATCACAGAGAACTGCTCACTCACTGATGCCCACCTGGAGCAGCAGCTACCAGAAACTGGTCTGTGCTCTTAACATTATATTTTAACAAACACTGCAAAGAAGAGCAAAGCAGACTGGAGATAGTTTTGACAAACAGCTGTGTAATGGAAGCACGGAAAAAGACATCACACTGATGATGATGTCACACTAGTGGTGACATCATACCAAATGATGACATTACATGATGATGATGACTCCCAAGATACTATCCAGTTGTGCAGCCAGGGAATGAGGCTGTAGCTGCCACTGTGATAATCTCCCCCACGTAGATTTCTCCCAAGCATTTTATCAAGAATTAACCAGATGGATCCAAGGGACTGAGTGTGCAAAAGTCAAGAATGACTTGGGAAAGGAACCAAGGAGTGCATTGTGGACAGGTGGATCGTGGGTTAACCAAGAGGAATTTCATCTGAATTAATACAGTTGAATCATACCTTCATTATTCAGGCATTATTGTGAAGGCTATAAAACAGTTGGCGTACTTAAAATTTCAAGGGGGATTTAAGTTTTAAAACTTTTATTTAATATTTACTCTTTGACGTTTTGAACTTCTTTTCTTCCTCCTCTACTTAACATGGTGAAAAAAGTGAAAGAAAAATTCACCTAAAAGTGAAATTATACACTTGACTAACAAATAATGTAAATCAATTTATTTCCTAAAATATAATTAGCTGGGTCACTGTTTTGGTCTAAAGTCATTTAATAAAACACAATTATTATAAGAAGCCCTACAGCTACAAAGACCTGAAAAAAATATACATCATAAGCAGTACCTTACTTAGACTGGATACAAAAAATTCAGCACATCTCAGCATGATTTTTGCATATTTTAATAAGAAAAGAATATGCTATATTTGTGCTTGATTAACCTTCTTATACTCTCATACAGAAGTGTAATTGCATTGTATAGATGTCTGATTACACGACTCTTAGTTAAAAATAGATGAGTCCAACATATCGCTTATATTGACTTTTCTCAGAAAATAAGTTACACATATTGACAGATAGGAAGCACATTTAAAAACTGTCCTATTTTTATGACACACAGATAATCACTGCTAACAATGAAAAATTTTTCTCTATTGTTATCTTAGGCATAATTGTACTTCACTAAACTTAAATTTTTTATCAATTTTGACTAACATTTTTAATTAATTTTGGGCAGGTTTTAAAAGCTATATAAAAATAGTTTTTTTTTAAATTAAATCATAGCTGTTGTACATTAATGTAGTCATGGAGTACAGTGTGCTGGTTCTACATACAATCTGGAATATTTTCATCAAAAGGTTAACATAGCCTTCATATCATTCTCTTAGTTATTGTGTTAAGACATTTATATTCTATATTTAGAAAGATTCACATGTACCCTTATGAGATAAACCATAGGCCAGGGGTGGTCCCACCAATCACCCTCCCTCCTCCAGCCTCCACCCTCCCCTCCCCGCCCTCTCCCCTTAAAAGTATCCAATGTACTCAGCCCTACTATGAAACCAATTATAGCCCCAAATAGTTTTTTATTCTTCTAAAGGAAATGCTTAAGGCCACATCTCACTTGCTGCTTCTTCTCATCTTTAAGGCATTTTGTGAGAGGCTAGAATAGCTTCCTCATAGTTCTGAGCACTTAAGTGACTAGCTAGTCCCCAAACCGTACATGAGCTAACCTACTGGAGCATCGGGAATACTGGCAATGTTCAGGCCACACGCACTTTATTTTATAGTCATTTCTAAGAAATCCCTTTTCGTCTGTTTTCTCACTTTACTAAACAGATGTGAAGTTTGTCTTCCAGTTAATTAATTAACAAAGAAGCTTTGAAGTACCTGAAGTGTAAAGAAATAAAGAAAAACCAATTCTGAATAAATCCAAAATATAAAATTTTCTCGACTAGGTATCTATTCAGAAGGAAAAAAATAATTATATCATGAGAACGTTTGTGCTAGGATGCTCATCATAGCTCAGCTTGAATCACTGAGATGTGGAAACAACACAAGGCCCATCAATCCACAACTCACAAATGGATACGTAAACTGTGGCATATGTAACCACGGAATACTATTCACCCCTAAAGAAAGACGGAGACTTTACATCTTTCGTATTTACCTGGATGGATTTGGAGAACATTCTCCTAAGTAAAGTATCACAGGAAAGGAAAAGCCGGGATCCAACGTACTCAGTGTTAATGTGAAACTGGCAGATGAACAACTGCACAACCACCAGAGGGAAAAACAACCACATTCAAGCAGGGTTGGGAGAGGAGGGAGACAACATCCCTTATCTGTGCCTTACTCTTCTGTCACTCCTGGTACAAATTACTTGTTTATTCACTTATTCACCCCTGTATTTTGAAGCTCACTGCCCAGGTTACAATCTGTGTCCTGGAGAAGTTACCAAAGAAAACAAGCAAAACTGACAGCAGTCGTCTGTGGAGCGTTTACGGCCTGCCACGTTCTTCAGGCCCATTCATTGCTCGGAATAAGCTTACAAGGTCGGGATTAGGAATTGTTTGCCCTAAATTTAGTAGAGAGGACACCAAGGCTTAGTGAGTTTAGAAAAGTCACCAATACCACTGAACTCTTAAATTAATTCAGATGGTAACTTGTGAGAAATTAAATTGTCTAAGAAGAGCAACGAGGAAACATGGGTCAGGGCAATGGGTGTTGTACATAAAAGAGGGAGAGAGATGAGATTCTTTTCTTTATAAGTGTTTTTTGAGACAGTCTCATTCTGCTGCCCAGTGGCATCATCATAGTTCTCTGCAACCTCAAACTCATGGGCTCCTGCAATCCTCCTGTATCAGCCTCCTATAGCTAGGACTACACGTTCACGTCACCATATCTGGTTAAGTTCTGTATTTTATGTAGAGATGGGGGTCTCACTATGTTGCCCAGGCTGGTTGCAAACTCCTAGCCTGAAGTAATCCTCCTGCGATAGCCTCTCAAAGTGCTAGGATTACAGGTGTGAGTTCACAGGCCTGGTCTTATAAGGAAGATGTGTGTGTGTGTGTGTGTGTGTGTGTGTGAAAATTCAAAAAGCTTAACTGAAAGCCCTAGAAGGTAGTAGGGATTAATCCCGAGGTCCCTTATGATAACCATGCATTGCAGTAGGGTATCTTGCAGGAAAACTCTGTCCACAGACTACGTGTGGATAGGAGAGAGGTCCTGTTTCAGCAGGGAGATAGCCATCTTCACATACTTTCTCTCAATAATTTAAAAGTCAACCTAAGTTGCTAATGAATAGAAAAGGAATGATATTACATAATTTTGGGACTTAAAACAAGGGTATCGCATTCAATCTTTTGAGTTATTTTAAAATAACATCAACATCAATCATCAACTTGATTTTATTTCTAGCATCTGAAAAGAAGGTATTTCCTCTCTTCTGGTTTCACTTCCCATTTATTCCCAAAGGCATTATAATGTGGAATTTTTGAATTTTTGTGAAGATGAACCATAGATTGAGTATCGGTCTTATTAGGAGGGAGAAAACATGCCCTCCTTTATCTGTTCTATGGTGGGCCTAGAGCCCCTAACTTTTGCCCAGACAGGCACCTCTCCCTCTGATGCTGACGCCCTCCCTGATGTGTGGGACTGACAGATGTTCCAGGGGACCGGCTGTATAATCACAAAAAAGGATCATTCTTGTGGTTCAACTTTATGCTCGTCATTGTTATCATCTAAGATCTACAAGTTTTTGGCAAATCAGCTTTTCCCAGCTAGCTCTTGTCTGACAGCAGGTGAAAAGATTTAAGACGAGAATTAATTACACTGGTATAAAACCACCAAGGGACAGGCCTGTGAGTGCTCCTCATTGGCCCCAAAGGATATAACATGTCAGGGAAACAGCAGCAGCAATATATCAATGAACCAAATGTTTCTGATGCTGACAAAACACCTCCTGTCAATAAAAGATGCTGTGCTCTGTGAAGAGACTGTGCAAGAGGAGATTCGTTAAAACACCACCTTGCAGCACGTGTGCGCAGGGTGTCCTGATGGGTAACGTCAGCGGCAAATAGAGCCATCCTAGGTCATTTGGATATGTGTTACTCTTAAGAATGAGGGAAAGTAGATTGAAATAGAATAAACACTGGTTAATAATAAAATCAGAATTGTGAAACTGGGCCAAAATTAACATATCCTAAGGGAAGGTTAGGACTACATATCCTCTTTGTGTCTCTGAGTTGAACTAGGACAGCAAAATCATAGTTAATATTTAAGAAGAAAAGTTAAGTTTGAATTAAAAAGGACTGTGTCTCATACTAAATGCTTATCAAAATGTAGTCATAGCATTTGTTTTCATCTAAGTAGAGAAAACATCTATGGCAATGCAAGGTGATTGTGTAAAGAAACATTAAAAGTGCTTTTGGAGTCTAGATAATATACCTTTTTTCTATTCAACAAAATTATAACTTATACATCTTCAAGGCCCTAATATTAGGCTTATGGCTACACTACAGTGTGTGCATACACACGTGCCCAAGATCAATAAACAAAACATTTTTAGCACCGTAGAGTCCTTTATGCTTCCTTCTGGTCAATATTGTAGGTAACCACTCTTCTGATAAAATATTAGAATTTTTTAGTTAAAAAATTTCATATATAACGACCATTCATCATGTATTTTTTGTGTCTGTATGATTTTGCTCACTATTATATCTGTGAGATCCACTGGGTGGATCAATAGTGTGTTAGCTTGAGTGCTGTGCAGTATCCTATAGTATGAATATATTGCAATTTATTTATATATCTTACTACTGATAACGTTAAAGTTCTTCCACTCATAACGTGGTCACTAATGTTCTTGCACATGTCTATTTAGCAGAAACAAACCCCTCTCTCAACTATGTTCCCAGGAGTGAACATGTTCTACTTCAACATATATGTGTGTGTGTGTGTGTGTGTGTGTGTGTGTGTTTAACATTAGCAGACTTTGCCAAAATGTTTCCCTAAACTGTTATGCTAACTGACAGGAGCAATATACGAGCGTCTCTCTGCTCCGCATCACAGCTAACACTAAGTACGCCCGGTCTTTCTAATTTTAGTATTTCTGGTGAGAGTCTAGTAGCATCACTTTGTAGTTTTGGGTTTTTTGTTTTTACTTGACGGGTAGTAGTGCTGAGCAGCTTTTCATAAGTTTATTGTCTATTGGAATATCCTCTTATGGGAAGTGCTGTTTTAATTTATTTGACCATTTTTAAGTAATTTGTCAGTCTTTTTGCTTGTTTCATAGGCTCTTAAAAAATTCTGGCACAAGCTCTTTGTCAAATCTAAGTATCACAGACATCTTCTCCCAACCTGTAGCTAGCTTTTCATTCCCACAATGCCGTCTTCTAATGAACAGAAGTTCTCAGTTTTAAGAAAGTTCATCTGATCAATTATTTCTTAAGTGGTTAGTGCTTTTGATACATTATAAAAAGACAACTTTTTCTATGTCATGGTCATGTAGATATTCATTGATTTATGTTTTTTTTACAAGCTTTTCCTCCAAAAACTTTGTTTTTCCCTTTTCATTTAGACCTATGGTCTCATGTCAACTTAGCACAGTGGGAGGTAGGGATCATGGTCCCCGCCACATTTAGATGTACTACTGATTTAACATTTTTTTTATTTAAAATACCACTAGATTCCAACTGAATCTCAGTAGTGACTTTATAATAATTCAGAAAACCATATATTTTTGATATCGATAGTCTATTATTCCATTATTAAATTTGTCTATAATGATGCCTGAAACACAAACTGTCTGATTTCAACAACTTCATAGGAAGTCCTAAAATCTGTTAATCTAAGTCCTTCAATGTTTTGTAAATATTATTTGCATTTCCACCTAATTTTAAAATCAGTTTGTACATTTCTACAAAAATACTGGCTTAGGTTTTGATTTGGTCCTTAATGGATCTTTAAATCAATTTAAAGGTATATAATATCTTAACAATATCGCGTCTTCCTGTTCATGACCACACATTTCTTTCTGTTTATTTGGCTATCCCTCACTTTCTTTCAAAGATGTGTTGTGGTTTTTCAGGGTTAAGATCTGGAATATTCTAGCTATATTTACTCCTAGATATTTGATAAAATTTGGTGGTATTATAATTGGCATTTTTAAAGGTTCATTGTTTACTTTTTCATTGCTTTTATATTAAAAAACAGAGATTATTTTTGTATGGGGACTTTGTATCCATCAACACTCCTCAATTATTAATTCTAATAGAGTGTTTTTAGACTCTTACAGATTTTCTATTTTCACAATCATATTGCCTGTAAATAATAACGGCTTTATTTCTGGTTTCTAATCTTCATGCCTTCGGTTGGTTGAAACCACCAGTATATCATGGAATAAACACAATGGTATTATACAAACTTGCCCTTGTTCTATCTCAGTAGAAATTGTTGACTGCTTTGTTGAATGAGATGTGAGCTGTTAGGTTTTATTGTAGAAATGCTTTTATTGTATGATAATAGTTCTCTTTCATTCTCATGTGTAGAGAACTTTTATTTTTATTAAAAATTAATGCCAAATGGATTTGTTTTTAAAATTTTTTATAATACATAATAGTTGTACATATTTATTTGGTACATGTGAAGCTTTGATAGATGTATCCAATGTGTAATGATTACATTAGGTAACTGGAATATCCATCACCTCAAACATCTATCATTTCTTTTGTGGGGAAAATTAAAAATCTATTCCACTTTGAAATATGCAATTTTTTTTTGTTAAGTGTAGTTTCTGTTATGCTAATGAAGACCACATCTTATCTCTACCATTTAACTTTTTTTTTTTGGTCCCCATTAACCAACGTCTCTTTATTCCCCTCTCCCCACAACCCTTCCCAGTCTCTCGTAACCATCATTCTATTATCTACCTTCATGAGATCAATTCCCCCATTTAAGTAAGAACGTGTGATATTTGCCTTTCCATCCCTGGCTTATTTGTCCTAACATATGGATGTATATACATTACAGAAATTAGAATTTTAATTCTCACAGTTAAAACATGCGCTCATAGATATATTCATCATGTAGTCTTGTTTTTTCTACCATTTTCTCAATGTTCTAATAATTCAATCCCCTTTTATCACTGAATTCTCCATGTCTTACAGGGACACTTGGAAGTAAGCCTTATCCTGAGCCACATTCTACAGAAAGGTACTACTCTGAGTCTAACTGGATTCATCTGTCCCATTCTATCACCAAATACCTATAATTGACATACAGCAAATTTTGAGGAGTCATGTCATACACAGATTACCAATGAAACAGTTCTCCTATTGAATCTCAATATTTCATTGGTTAATAAGATGTGAAAGCAACATTAGCTAATAGTTACTTGAAAGAATTCATCACCTTAAACTTTCCCCTGAACTGTAGGGAAGGGTCTTCATTTGTTTTCATTGAAATGTGATATGCAGGATGGAAAGAACACAAAATGTGTTCCAAATTAAAATAAATAGAAATTATTTATTTTTAATAGAAATGTTTAATAGAAATGTTACTCATTTTTATATGTAGTAACATCTATTCATTGGTAGTTTAATCTAAAATGGTAAACATAATTTGATCCCAGCTGGATAATTGATATAATTACTTATTTTTATTATTCCCAGTGTTGTCTATATTTAAAATTATGTATGAAATTTTTAGGTAAGAAAGTCATCTGCAAATATTTCTGCAAAATGTAGAAACTTTAACTGTAATAGGCTAATGCACAGGAGTGATCACTTTGGCTTTTTTCACAGGTAGTGCTTCGAAGCATTAGCTTAAACAACCAAGTGCTCAGTGTTCACAGCAATGACTATTAGATAAAGGTGGCATCGATACAGGGAGAGCCTAATACTGTGTACATTTATTAATACAGTGAATCTTACTTTGTAAGAAAGAAAACTATACAGTTGCGGTACCAAATACAGGTCAATCTGCCGACCTCAGTATGTCCAAAATGGCTTTGCTTCTACATGGCTGATTCCTGTACACTATAGGAAAGTATTTCTGTACTTCTGCTCATTGAGAATTGAACACGCTCACTGGATCCTGCCTCCAAGCCATTTAAAATGAACATATTTATCTCTGGTAACTGTTACTGTGACCACATGATACTCATTAACTGTCGAATAAATCCTAGAGCTATTTCAAAGACTTTAAAAATAAAGCAGATTTTTAATTTTTTTTTTTTTTTTTTTTTTTGGCAAGGACATGAGGGGAAGCGTGCCTCATATGTTTATGAGTTTACCTGATAATCAATGTTATCACGGTGTAGTTTCCAAACTGAGGACTGAAAGAGCATCCTTCATCCTTAGTATACATAAGAAGAGTTCCACATATGCTCAAGGCCGGCACCGATGTTTAGATCAGATCTGTAATAACCATGCTATCCTACTTGGATGGATTTAATCCATGGATTAATTCAATTCCGTACATGCTCTAATTTTATTCCAATTACGCTTGCTGGGTTGAGATAAAAATATCTC
This sequence comes from Otolemur garnettii, assembly GCF_000181295.1. Taxonomy (NCBI): domain Eukaryota; kingdom Metazoa; phylum Chordata; class Mammalia; order Primates; family Galagidae; genus Otolemur; species Otolemur garnettii. The sequence goes on from NW_003852429.1 coordinate 10,785,699, forward strand.
TGGCTTTAAAAAATAGGGAGCACGTTTTAAAAAAATTCTCTACTGGTTTGCTTTGGTTGCATTTATTTTTATGTGTGCTCAGGAAGAGAAAGCAGGGAGGGCCAGCCCCGCCTCAGGTCCCTCCCACCTTTTCCCTCTTCTCATTAGAAACTCATTACCAGTGTCACACTAGGCATTAGAAAGCCCTGATGGCAAACCGAGTCAAGGTCAGGGGAACTCATTTGTGGTTTCTGCTCCTCAGGGTCTGGAACTGCTGTGTTTCTGGTGTTTCCCAATTCAAGGGTTTGCTGTTTAACCCTGGGCTGGGAGGTGGTTCTAATTGCAGGTGAGCCCTGACCTCTAGGACAGTAGGATGCAGAATCATGGAGTAATACTGTTTTTATCCAAAAGCCTTTATGGAAAGCATAAATACAGTACATTTGGAAAGAAACCAGCCAGCTCACATCCAGTCTAGTTATTATACATCCCTATGGGGGAAGCACCTTTTCAGCGCAGATGTCAAGCAGTGGGGTGATACCAGCTTTGACTGAATTCGTGTGAAATCTGTTCCACACAATACCATAATGTGTCATCACAGGTTTCTCCCGAGTTTAATTCGCAAAGAAGCACCCACCACAATAAGAGAATAAAAAGTGTGTAATTACAAGCATTGAAAGCCTGAAAACAAGAGTCTGAATTATGGTTTAAATTGTGGTTTAAAAGGTAGGGGTTTACATTTCTCTTGCACCAGCTCAGAGTACATCAGCTGGTCAGCACTGCCTAACACACTTCAAAGTGTTCACTTTTCACCCGTTCTAGAGATATTGGGAACAAAAAAAGAATCTGTCCTAATTAAAACCCATTTCCAGCACCAGCATTAAAAAAGAAAATCCAAGGTTCATTCAGGGAACTCATGACCCAGGAATAAAGTAAATTTAAGGATCTGTCAGAGTTGGAGGAATTTCAGAAATAACTGCTCTGGCTTCACAGCCTCATCACTAACCCACAGTAGACACTAGACTCACAGGAAAGCAAAATTTCAAAAACTACTGGCATTCAGTTAACGTCCACCATGAAGCAAGCTTTTTAGCATCTTATTTGATCTGCCTGGTGATTACATGAGGTAGGCTATTCACCTCCGTTCTATAGGTTCCTTAAATGAACCTTCAAGTAGTGGGGAGATGTTTCCATGATCTTAAAGCTCTCTCTTCTACTTTTAAGTCCTCTTGTGATCATATTTGGTCTCCCTAGATAATTCAGTATCCTCTCATCTCAAGTCCTCTGATTTAATTATATGTGCTACACCTCTTTTGCCATGTAAGGTGATGTAGTTATAGGTCTTGAGACTTTGGATGTGGACATCTTGGAGGAGGGCATTATTCTGCCTGCCCCACCACCTCAGGTGATTTTGTAAGAACTAGGTGGAACATGTCAAGAACTTGGAAAAGTACTAGATAGATAGTAAGCACTATATATGTTTTGAATTATAGCCAGAGAGAGTTAGAGACATTCATTCCTTTGTATCCTCTCTAGTATACTTTATGAATATTTACTCTCCCAGAAAGCCCAGGCTTAGTCAATGTCCCTGGATCTGAGGACACGGCCTTGCACCTACAGGGAGACTCTATCAGTATGAAATCAAATTGGCATCCTAGACCACCGAAAAGTGGTTTACCCCACAAAACATAAAAAATGGCTTTGGTATCTCAATAATTTTTTGAATTTGAGAATTATTGTTCATTCATTTAATAAGCATTTCCTTATTTGCTATATTAGGACCCTCCTTAGATCTTTGTTTCAATTCACTTGTCAATGAGGTAGAAATTTGGAAGATCGATTCCTGAGTTAAAACGAGGCCCATTATCAGTGGATTCGGAGGCCAGACACGAATAGGCAGATCTGGTCAACACTGGAGTGAAATCAAGATGCAGAGAAACAGGTAGCATTTTCGTGCGGCTAGAGGAGGCTTGGTAGATATTAACGGGCCCGTGTTGGGCGTGGAAGTGTGTGGGCAGGATGGCAGGCTGAGTAATGGCCATCCAAGGTCAGGTCTGAACTCCCAGGACCTGTGAATGTTACCTTATATCATGTAAGGGAAAAGAGGCTTTGCAGATGCAATTTTAAGGATCTTCACATGAGGAAATTATCTTGTATCATCCGGGTAAAACCTAAGTTCCATCACAGGTATCTACTTGTGAAAGATGGAAGCAGATCCGACGCACAGAAGCAGGGAGGCGACATGACCACAGAGGCAGGAACCAAAGTGATGGCAGCCTGAGGTCAAGAGTTGCGGGAAACCATCAGAACCCAGAAAAGTCAAGGGAACTGGCTGATCACGAGGTGCTCTAGTGGGGCACAGCCTAACTTCTTGATTTCTGCACATTGGAACCAATCCCAGACTTTGGTCTCGAGAACCGAGAGATAATCTGCCTATTGTTTTAAGACAAGTTTGGGTAAATTGTTCCTGCATCCATGAGAATCTCACACGGGTTTTGATGTTTAAGTGACTGGGAATCATTAAACCCAGGAGTAAGAAGGGTGAGTGAGTTCTTTCTTCCCCAAATTCGGAGACCAGCTAGACTATGGAGCAGGCAAAACACAAAGAAGCAGGAGGAGCTGTCGCCTGACCGGCAGAGGGAGCCCGAGAGCAGAGCGAAGTAACAGCAAGTGGAATTACTGGGGCAGCGGAGACTGAACCCGAACTGCCCCACCCCGCCTCTGTGCATCCGGGAAATGGGCCACCGCTCCGTGATGACCGCACTCTGGAGAGAAAAAGGACATACACTTTTAAATAAAGAGTGATTATAAATGGAGACAGTAGAGTTCCTGAGGGAAGGTTTTAGGAAGAGTTTGGGATGAGTTTAACCTTGAGGCAAAGAGGAAAGACTTGAGTTACTCAGGCAAGTGTTTGGAATCTACGTAATTATGAACTTCTGGATTCCCTGTGGTTTCCTCCCAAATTTTGGCCAATTCTGCGTATGTGGATTAACCATAATTTGCCTGATCTCTGTGGCACCACCTTCAGAATGGATCCATAGACCAGGAAAGGCAGAAGTTGGCTCCCCTGGGGTGTGGGGTCCAGCCGGGGTAACCCACAGCTGGGACTGTTCACCACCCTGGCTGTCACTGCGTGCGGCCAGCGTCGGTGGAGGTAGGAGCCTTCACACAGAGCACAGACCTCCACACCTTTCTAAGTAGGCACAGCATTAAATGGTGGTTTTCAAAGTATTGGTGCAGCCGTGACTCTACCTGATTTTGATGTTGAGAAAGGGATGCAAAGAAAGAGGCTTCACCAGGGAGGCCGAGCAGGAAATTCCGGAGGACTCACAGGAATGTGGGTGTGGGGTGACCTAGGTAACCAACCACCAGCAGAAAGAGGCAGCAGCCAATGACCTGTAGAAAAGGGCAACACTGCCTGCAGGTGCAGAGAGGCCCGGGAAAGACGCGCCGCCAATCTTGGACCAAGAGGAAGAGAGCGTGCATCCCACTGACTGCGCCTGCATCTCTCTCCTCTTCTTCAGGAGAGGGACCCACTTCCAAGTCTCTTTGGGAAGCGATCTAAACTTTCTCTTTATTCTTAAATAAAACTTCTCTTTGTTAGCCTGAGCCTTGTGTGGTTACTCCTGGTCGCCATTCACGCTGCCTGTGTTGCTGAAGTGTTATTCTCTGTTTCCACTCATTTTTTTCCCACAGTGTTGATCTCTTTCAATTACCTTCGTGCCTTGGTTGAACGTTCTGGTCAGCTGAGTAATTGAACAGGGTCAACTGGGCTGGGGGAAGCTGGACTCCTGACCCCCAACAGATACACAAATACTGCTCTGTATGTTAAATTCCTAGCAAAAGTCAGATATGTAGCAACCCCATTGCTCTTCTATACACACTTTCTAAGTTGTAAGGGAAAAGGAGTAAGATGCCCATTTAAGAAAGATTTTCCACTGTTGACTGAATAGATGCTGAATTATTTAAAAAACTATATAGAAATACTGCCATATGTATGTGTGTATACACACGTACTTACAAGTAGGTATGTGTATATATGTGCATCTGTGTGTAAATATGCATCTATGTGTCTTCATTTTATAATTTATAAATCATATAAATAGAGAAAATTATAGAGACTGTTTGCTTGATGCTGGCTAGTCTGCACACAGTTCATATGCAAGTCATTCCGCATCTCCACTGGTTTAATTACAATTAAGCATCTTGCAAATTGCCATTAAGATTCAAAGCCTGTTGTGTCTTGTTGCTTAATTGTAGACTTGGGGTAACTACCCTTACGCTGAATGCCAAAGTTAGCAAACCTCCAGAGCTGCACTTTGTTATATCTTGGCATAAATCCATAAAAAGTAATGGGATGTCCTACACAAATAAAATCATAATCCTAATTTATATGTGGTGCTGTGCAATTAGGAATATTATTTTCCCCTAGTCATCAAACAATCACCTACAATGGAGAATACAACACAGATAGAAAAATGTGAAATAGAGTAAAACGTGAACTCAAATGTCACAGGGCTCCTGTCAGGGTTTGATATTTAGGAAATAAATCTTCATTTGGCCCCACATTTTCCTGACTTCACAAAACTCATTCATTCTGTTTAGCGAGGGCCAGGCATATCTCTGGGAAGCGCCCACATTTGCACCAAAGCACTGTTATAATCTAAGCCTTTGGGAATGTGGGTGCCTTAAAGATCTCTCCTTTCAAAAACAAAATGAGGCAACCGAAATCAAGCCGTAAGCAAAGGGATACAAGCAAATGTGTGGTGGTCTAAAACAAGTGATAGGCATTACTTGAAAAAAAGATACTAGCTTGTAAATAATTCAACATTGTTTTATTAAATGAAGTCAAAACATTCATCCAATAACCCACCTACCTGTGCTAAGGGGCAGAAAGTATGTGCGATTTTTTTCAACTGCAATGAGAAAGCTGAGTATCATTCACTGGAGGATTTCAAAGGGAGAACTGGGAAAAGAACTGAGCCCCTTTAAACCTCCATTCTCAACCCAACAACCATTTGAGACATAATTCTTCTTTTCCATGGCAGACAGCTCCAGAGAAAACAGCACAGGAAACATATTGTTGAAGGTACTTAACAATCTGTTACTCAGAATCTCCTCGGTGTCAGTGGTGATAAGCCACAAGTAAATGTCTATGAAAGAGGGTCTACAATTTAACCAGCATAAGAGTCACCTATTAGGAATGTGTTAAGATTGTTAAATATTCTGCTACCATGGTACTTAAGTTTCTTACTAATCCTTTTTTTGAGAGAGAGAGAGTCTCAAAGTGGTGTCCTCATAGCTTATGGCAGCCTCAAACTCCTGGGCTCAAGTGAGTTTCCTGCCTCAGCTTCCCAGGAGTTGGAATCACAGGCTTTCACCCCCATGCTCAGCTAATTTATTTTTACTTGTTAAAGAGGATGGAGTCTTGATATGTTACTCAGACTAGTCTTGAATTCCTAGCCTCAAGCAATCCTCCCACCTTGGCCTCCCCAAGTGCTGAGATTATAGGCATGAGCCACTGTGCCTGGCCAGTTTCTTACCAATTTTTATCAAGCTACAGTAAATAGGCAACATTCCTATAAATATTACTCTTGTTTATAATCCACACATCTGCTACACAGAAAACATTTGTTGTTTGTTCACAGGGAGAAACAGAGCTTAAGGATGGTGGCATATAGATATTTGGAAGCAAGAGGAAAAAATTTGTAAATTGTAACAAAGAAAATATAAAGCACTTTAAGTCATTTATGATAAATTGATATTCAACTTCTTTTACTGTCTCAAAATAGGACATTTTCAAATGTGTTCTTTAGATTAATGCTTTGAGCTTGGCAGTAAATCTATCGGAAGATCTGTGAATGGTTGTCCCTACGCCTAACCTTCTGAGGTTGTGTGTGTGTAAGAGAGATAATTGTGTTTCTCTTTTTCAATATCTTTAATATTTAAGCAAACTACTTATAAATTATCTCAGCCAGATTAACCAAGATAACAAATTTTTTGACTCCAAAGTATCACAAAACATTGCAAAAGTGGATATGGCTACATAGAGACATGTTAAAATTGTCCAAGTTTCTAAGTCAATGCTAACATCAGACCGTGAAGGAAGTAAAGGATGCCCATCACCCCGGTGATGCACGTTTCCAGTCGTTGCTCTGTCTTCACTACTAAGAGCAGTGCCTGAGACACAGTCGGTGCACAGTAACCTCTGGGGAATAAATGAGGGAGTTCCTTTCTCTGTAGAAAAGTTACGGTTGAAAATGGACATTGCATTTTTGAACTTCAGAATTATTAATTTCATAGTTGATGGAATAAAAGAGGCAAGAACTTATTTTGACTGCAGCTTCTTATAACAGAAGATGTTGGAAAGGTTTTCTTTTTCTTTCTTGCCGTACAGATGATGGAACTGTTTATTAAAACTATGTTTATGTGAATGTCTCCCATCCAAATAGTCATGTGGGAAGATGCATTAACTGCGATCATGCAGGCACTGATCTAGTTTTTCATTTCTTTATCCACCCACCCCCCCTTTTCTGTCTCTGTGTCTCTAACAGAGGCGACTCTAAACCTACTCATCCATTCCCGTCCTCTGTCCTTATGTTACATTCTCACTGGTCACAGGGGCTTTGCTCTTACATCCTAAGGATAAATATTGTCAAACGAACACATGTTAACAAAATCATGTGGATATTTATGGTAATCCAATTACAGGTCATTTGTGAGCTTAACTCACTCTTAATTATCACCTAAGGTAAAAATTATTTTTTTTGATGGCAGGCACCCAAGATCACTCTCTTTTTCCTCATTCTATTTACCTATTTTTTCTTATGGAATGAATCAAGAATATTAAGTATCTCTTCCATAAAACACTCACAGGTTGCATTATGTAGACTGTGAACTTCTATGCATTTTAAAAAAGAAATCTTATATTTGAAAAAGAAACCAACTTTATGTTGTGACTTAATCAATGTCTTTATGCAAAGCAAGACAGCCCAGTGTACGTCTATCAATCAGAAATCACGCTGTACATTTAAAGACAGCCAGGGAAGGTTAATGCAAACCGCTCTGAGGATGCTATTAATCCAAACCACCCAAGTAATTAGAGGTTTAGAGAATGGCCTTCAATTATTGTCAGCTGGGACCAATGAAATCGTTTAGGTTCTAAACATGAATCAGTCTCACATTTCAAAAGGTTTTCAGCAAAATGTTCAGCTATAGCTTGCCAATGTTCTTTGTGAAAATCACCATTATTGATCCTTTTTGTAATGATTACATTATTATTGCACGATCCAAAGTGAAATATGAACAATAATACCACATCAAGTGCCCATTTATTTCAAATTGTCCCATTTAACCAACTGTCCATTTTTTCAGTAATATACATTTTATAGTAGGAATTATTTTAAAGCACCAATTCTTTCAAAACATTCTTCTCACACTTTCCCAGACATAATTGGGAGAAAGGTGAACACAAAAAGAATAAAACAGCTTCTCCAACTCCTTTCACTAGAAAAGACAACATTCACACACAAACACAAACACACATGCAACACACACACAAATACACAACACACACATAAACACACAGAAACATACACATGCAACACACACACCACACACAAATGCACACACAACACACACATAAACACACACACCACACACAAATGCACACACAACACACACACAAACACACATATAAACACACAGAAACACACAAACAAGAAACTATGGAAAGAAATGCCAACTATTAGAAAATACTGGATCAAAGATGCACAGTAAATAATTCTTTTCACCTCCAAATTTATTTATTTTTCACATGTGTTTAATTATTCTCAATTATAAAAAAAATCAAGAATGTATTCTGAGCACCATTTACCTATAAACTGTTTTGGGGACATAAATATACGTTGGACATATCCGAGTGAAAAATTGTGTATTTTTTGAAATGTAAATGCAAGTTCCTGATTTTACAAAAACAGAAAGAGCCATACCTGAGATTTTCATAGCACTTTAAAGATTTCAGAGTTCTAATGTATATTATCACCTCATCCAAAACCCAACTCTAAGAGACAGGTAATAAAAACCATCATTTCATATATAAAGGAAATTTAATTGAGAAACCAAACTAAGGCTAGATTAGGAGTAACTGTGGAGACCAGAATTTAACTTAAATATCCAGAGATTAATTTCAAGAAAGTCACCATTGCACTTCAATAAGTAAGTAATTAAATAAGGTCAAGCTATTTCCTGGTTTATGTACGATTACAAAGCACACCTGCTGTATCAGTTCATCTTAATACAAATGGAGAAGTCAGTGGCGATAAAAATACCCAGTGTATGCTTGAACCTACACTTAGTGAAAAAACACAGATGTTTAAATAACATATATTTTGTTTAAATAACTAAAATAATAGCTCCATACATATTTATACCAACAACAAAAATCATGGAAGCTAAAACAATATGGTCAACAACAGAGTCGAAATTGCCTGCAAGGAACAACCACATAGTACATCAGTGGTTATTAACCTTTGGTGCATAGAAGGATAACTGGAGTGCTTCTTAAGATGCAAGTTATAAGACCCCCACATCTTGGCTCGGCGCCTGTGGCTCAAGCAGCTAAGGTGCCAGCCACATACACCTAAGGTGGAGGGTTCGAATCCCCAGCCCGGGCCCGCCAAACAACAATGATGGCTGCAACCAAAAAATGGCCAGGCGTTGTGGTGGGTGCCTGTAGTCCCAGCT
>NW_003852429.1:10794567-10812710 GCF_000181295.1 Otolemur garnettii
GTTCAAGGGATGCTTGATTTTTCCATTCTTGTGATACTTTACTTAGGACAGTGTTCTCCAAATCCACACATAAGAGAAAAAGTTAAATCAAGAAGGGGGAAGAGAAGGAGGAGATTTGCTTAAGTTCCCACCTACCTGTGTCCTTTGATCTTTAAGGCCCACATGGGATACGACTATTGCTGGAAGAAACCTAAAGGCTAGAGCCTGGATGGAAGCGCCATGCAGAAAGAGAGAGGGCTGTGCTGGGGGCTGGTTCTATTTCCAAAACAGTGTACTGTATGCATGGTGGATGGCATGCTGGGTGAAGGTCACAGCTTCAGACCTTGCCTTACAGTGCAAGCAGTGGAACCCAGTCGTATATACCCTCATGTCAATCCACATATAAAAATGCTAGCAATTATTTGTATGTACTGTTTCAGGACACGTAGATGTAATTCATTCTTTGTAATAGCTCTATCACATCCCTTAGTCGGACACTAATTATCTCAAATTGCTGTACTGACATTCACTCTATCTTCAGATTTTGTTCTTAAAAGCAACGTTGCCACAGGCATAGATTCTAATGTTTGGGCATTTTTATTCTGTACACCTAATCCTTAGAAATGAGATGTTGCGGTAGAAGTTATCCATATTTTGAAATAAATTAAAATTGTCATAGTGCTTCCCAAAATGTTGTGATAATTTACATTTCTAGAAGGAAAAAAAGATGGGATGTCCCAATTTTTGTTGAACTTGATTACATTGGATGGTTGCAGTTTTTTTTTTCAATAGAAAATTTTTGCTCGCTTCCTGGACAAAGATCACGTTATCTTGCTCTTGTTTCAATTTTATTTCCCTGAATATGTTTATATGTCATGTGCATTGACTTTTTCTTCTATCTTGCCTATTTTATTGGTTTGATTCTAACATACAATTGTTACAGGGTCATAATCATGATTCTTTTTGACATGGTTTCATCTGCAGATTGAAAAATAGAAACATAGGGGTCCCACGGTCTAATGCACGGAGCTGAGCCATCTACATATGGAGGGTCTGAGAAACCAACTCTGCTCAAATGATAAGCTGTGTGAGAAGAACGGAGACATTGATAATGTGGAATTCACTAGAGAGAGGGTTTAGGGCGGTGTGCCTGGAGCTGTCCCACTCCTGCTATCACATAAATGATGGGATGAGCCTTGTCTCACCTTAACCAGTGAGAAAGGAGATTGTAAGGGAACTATTGAGAAACCTAAGATGTGTCCCTTGGTCTTTAAGGCCCACATGGGCTAAGACTATTGCTGGAAGAAACCTAAAGGCTGGAGGCTGGATGGAAGTGCCATGCAGAAAGAGAGAGGGCTGTGCTGGGGGCTGGTTGTGTTTCCAAAAACAGGGGTTAGTGTCGACCAGACGCAGAATTCACAACAGAGTTAAGCAAGGAAAGACAACCTGGTGCCGTGATAATGAGTACTATAATCTGGTGAGTAAGTGCAAACATGACCGGGGCATCATCACTTTGCTTGTAAAGTAATGAACAATTAGAAGTCTCCAGTGAGACGGGAAATTGATGCTGAGGCCTTAAGAGAACAAGCTTGGATATGTGTCTCTGTCAAGGGAAAAAGGCTGATTACAGCTGTTCTAAACCAAGTCAGATTTTACCCGGTTATAACCTCTCATCTTTTCTTCATCAAAAATAGCAACTAGTTATTTCAGGTTTCCCAGCATAAGATAGGCCCAGACTAGATGAAGAAAGATGTTTTAATTTCAGTAAGAAGTTTTAGGTCATACTGGACCAGTTATTTTGTTTGTTTGTGTGTTTGGTTCTCTCTCTCTCTTTTTTTATGACAAGCCAATTTTTAATGTTCTACCTGATGACCAAAGCCACTTTAATACAGAAGACTTATCCCTTCACAAACTGAAAAATTTTAATTATCAGGAAGGTTTTGTAGCTGAAAAGGCACAAAAAGTAAGGACCTATCTGAGAAAATAGTCAAGAGAATAACCAGTTTCTAAAGCAAATTGGAAGTGAATTAGAAGAATAAGGTTGATTTCTACATTCATCCTCCTGGATCTAACTTGTTAAAGAAAACAAAGTATAAAAAATAGACGTTTTTGTATATTTATCTGGTATCCCTGCACAAAATATTAGAATATCTCATTACTTACTAGTTATCATTAAAGATTTTGTTTTATCCAAATGTAAAAGAGTATTATATGCAGTTAAAATTTTAATTTCTAGTATTTGTAATAATTATTTTATATTATTTTCCTATTGCATTAAATGGAATCTCAAAAGATTTTTGGGAGTTGATAGAATAGAAAGTTTGTCTGATTGGCTCATAATTTTAATGCCAGTGAATTCATTATTTTATACTTAAAGATGGCTTTTGTAAATAGTACATAATGTTTGTATAATTCATGTTTCCATTTAGCCTACATTTTTTATTAGAAATGATTCGTGAATTATATTGCATAATTTCTCTTATCATCTATTAATATGATAGAAACTTTCTCCTTTCCTTTTATAGTATAATTTTGATCTAGTGAATGTGGAATAAACCCTAGTTAACTCCTGTGACACTAGGGATTCAATAAAGTACTAGAGTTAGTTGCTAATATTTATTTTGAAATTTTCAGGTGCATGTGGCCTGTTATCTATGTAAATATGTATGTGCATGTCCAGGCCATCTCAGCCATGTTTTATTAGATTATCTATATTTCAATATTTCTCTAGCTATTTTCTCATTATTGGTCAGATTTGCCATCTTTGGCCTATAAGAAATTAGACCCAACTTTTAAAAATATATAAACAAATCTGAGATTAAATGGGAACTCTGCTATTCTGATTATTAAGACTCTTTGTATGAACTCGAGGGAATTGTGACACTCTTGGAAGTCCAAGATTCCTTAAAAGATGAGATTTTGTTGTGAAAATAAAATGAGAAAAGGCATTCAAAACACAAGAAAGTTTGATGCACAAAGCTGCTGAATGAACAATAGCTATATATAAATGCTTTCAGAGCATTTATATATGAAGAGAAAAGCATACCTAATAAGGATGTTTAAAAGTCTTTTCTATTGATTTTTAAGAAATTCTTCTTCAAGAAAGACAACTCTATAAATTCTAAGTTCCCTCAGCCTAAACTCCCAGGTTCATGGCTAAGGAGCTCCTAAGTCAAACACCCTTAAAACCTAATGACTGTCACTTTCACAATAAATGAATTTTGAAATATATTCTAACTGTCCTCAACAGAGCCTTCTTTCTAACTCTGTTCATTTTTTAAAAAATCTCATCCGTGACCCTGAGACTATTTTCAGCTCTCAGGAAATTTGTTCTATGATGTTCTGTTCTTGTCCTAAGAGGCAACCTGGAGACAGAGGCTCCCCCTCCACACCCCTGCCACCGCCACGGGTGATTCCCAGCCACGGTAGGGGATGCTTCCCTTCATCCTTGACAGAGATTTTGCTCCAGGCACTGTGATTCATCCTGGAGCCAAAATGTTCATGGAAATCCCTGCTCAAAGCTTAAAATGTATATTTGAAAGAAAACTCCTGGTAGAAGGAGTGCTTATGTAAAGAATCTTGGTCGCTTGGCAATCCCATAACCTTCATAGGAACTCTTCTGAGGTCAATGTACTTTTTCCCCTTCTGTTCATGTAAGGATCTAAATCCAGTAAGCAAGAAGTTCTGGCACCATGCAAAATGAAGTACTCATATAAATAAATGGTGTAACCTGATCTTGACACAGACAGATAACTTAGGAAAAATTCCAGTTTCTTCAGAGACATAGTAACAGGTACAAATGATTTTTTTACTCAATTTAAAACTTCCAAATAAATGAGAAAGTTAGTAAGTAAATAATGTCAGGTAAAAATTCCAATGTACAATAATGATCAATGAGGCAGAAACTTTTTTTTCACTTGGTTTCAGAATTAGATGAAACCCAGGGTCTCTATTAAAATTATACAGGGAGCTTTCAAAATTATTGACCTAGATGCCCATACCCTTTCCCAGACCATCATATCAGATTCAGAGGCATCAATGTAAATGAAAAGCTCCCCAAAGTGAAGTCAAGGCTGAAATCTACACGTTTCATATCAAAAATTTCATAATTCTAATGACACTTATTCACAATAACTATAACTAACAACTTTAAGACCCCTCTCTCTGTACTGTTCTATGCCTAATGAAATACATAGTTTTAATATGCTTTATTCAAAGACCATTTAGGAGACACACAATGAATGCAAAGTTACTTTTTTTTTTTATTAAATGGTCACTGTGTAAATTAATGCAGTCATGGAGTACAATGTGCTGGTTTTATATACAATCAGAAATATTTTCATCAAACTGGTTAACATAGCCTTTATGGCATTTTCTTAGTTATTGTGTTAAGAAATACAATAAATACTGTGTTTATATTCTACACTTAGTAAGTTTCACATGTACTCTTGGGCAATTGAAGCAGCATCAAAAATACAGGACTGGGACCTGATCAAACTAAAAAGCTTCTGCACAGCCAAAAACACAGTAAGTAAAGCAAGCAGACAGCCCTCAGAATGGGAGAAGATATTTGCTGGTTATGTCTCTGACAAAGGTTTAATAACCAGAATCCACAGAGAACTCAAACGTATTAGCAAGAAAAGAACAAGTGATCCCATCTCAGGGTGGGCAAGGGACTTGAAGAGAAACTTCTCTGAAGAAGACAGGCACAAGGCCTACAGACATATGAAAAAATGCTCATCATCCTTAATCATCAGAGAAATGCAAATCAAAACTACTTTGAGATATCATCTAACTCTAGTAAGACTGGCCCACATCACAAAATCCTCAAGTTACTTTTTAATTATTTCTAGTAATAATGGCCCATGAAATACTTTGTGAATTAAATTTATGTCCCATAAACAAATATGATCCTGAAAAAAGTGTTGGCTTTGACTTAAAAAAAAATGAAAGAAATGCAGTATTTGAAGGTAATATTTAGAAATGAAGAGATAGACTATGCTTTGGCTGATTATGTTTTGGTTTTTTTTTTTTTTTTTTGCAGTTTTTGGCCAGGGCCAGATTTGAACCCGCCACCTCTGGTATATGGGGCCACCGCCCTACTCCTTTGAGCCATAGGTGCTGCCCCCGGCTGATTATGATTCTTATGAAAAAGTAAAATTGAACCACTGATGTGCCCCACTTAATAGAGGCCCCCAAAAACTGAAAGAGGGAGTCAGGAGGCCTCAAAAGCCGTAATTTGAATGTAAAGCTTCCTCACAGGATTTGTCTACTTTGTTTTCCCAATTATTCTGTTTTTGTCATTTAAGTTGAATTATTTATACTTCATGGAAAATGAAAAAAAAGCCCGAGGTAAATGGAAGATGATGTAGAAGATCCCGCCCCATGTACAGATTTGACATGAAGAAAAATTAATGTTTCCTCTAAGGCTTAGAAACAGATCATATAGTTCATCCTCACCCTGGGGATCTTTCTGTCTAAAGAAATAAGACTAGAACCTACTCTCCTGAACAGATCTGGAGAAAATAAAACCTAAAATCAATTCTAACTGGGAAAAACGGCTGATCTGCTTTTGCATCGCTTAACAGGAACAGTTTAATAAGTACCTGTGATTCAATGTCCAATGAAGACATTCCACAGGGGACGTTAAGCCTTGATATCTTCCTAAAGAATAAGAAATAAATGTCCTGAAATGTAAATGCAGTTCAATTAATTCTGATATAAAGTGATGCCAACTGATCTTTCAAATCTGTCTTAATTGAAAAACTGTTGACTATTTTGAAAGAATTTAAAGTGTTTTTAAATTAAAAATAACTTGAAGTTCCTCTAGTCTATTTTTTTCCAATTCAAAAAAATTATTATGGTCATTTCCCTCCTCATTTAAAACAAATTATGGAGAAGCAATACCTAATTTCTTGTAGCTTTTTATTATTTGAAGATAACTTTTCCTTATTTCTCAATTACTTAAAATAGATATCTGAAGTGCCAATTGTTTTATTTCCCTCATTGTTTAAAACTACGACAGAGATGTGTAATAACTCTCCTACCCAGTAATATAATGATATGTTTTCTAGAAATTTGACTGGCTGCATTATGTAAATTTGATAGTTACACAATGCACAGTTATAAATTGATAGTTAAAAGATGTCCAGAAGAATAGTACTGAAATAATACTGAAGGAAATTATGGATGTAAATCAAAGGAATTGTCACTTGTGTTTAAATAGTATTTTAGGCAAAGTTATATATATAATATTTATATAATATTTTGTACATGTATGATAACCAAATAGGATAACACATAGATACTGCATATATATATAACAGAATATTTTTCCTTAAAATTGCTTATGGATTTCTCTATTCATAACCTTAACTATTCAAACCTACCTATACACAGATAAAATCAATAATATATGTTTTTATAATGTTCAAAAAAATTTAATCAAATTTAGTACTTTTACACTTTTTACTTGTAGATAAAAGATAGATTGGAACACAGATACCATTATTAAGAGCAATTATCTCCTGGCTCTCCTTGTAATGGACAGTTTACACTGTTGGGTGTGGGACTGTTTAAAATTTCAACTGGGAGCTTAAGTGCAAACAACCTCCTCAGCAAATGAAATGAAATGAATGAATTATGTCTTCCTGTAAGGAACTTAGGAAATTATATGTGGAGATATGCATCCCACTGGCATTTGGGATAAAGACTGGTACTTCTGCTATTGGTAGTAATTTTCTGATTAAAAAATCTATATGCAAGTAACTGTGGTGAAGGATAGATTGACTAGTTTGATATAAGCATTCCAAATTGTGTACAAAATCAGCACATTGTACCCCATAAATGCGTTCATGTATATGTGAGATATGCGTTTATGACTTAATAAAAATTATTTTAAAAAATCTACATGTAGATAGATTCCTCAAAGAACTGAAAGTGGACCTAAAATTCCATCCAGCAATCTCACTCATGGGTATTTATCCAAAGGAAAAATGATCATTTTATCATAAAGACACTTGCACTAGAAGTCTCATTACAGAATGATTCACAATCTCAAAGATGTGGAATCAACCCAGGTTGCTCATCAATGTGTGGGTTATAGGTGCACCATGGAATGCTACTCAGCCATAAAAGAAAGTGAATTAACATTTTTTGCCCTAATCTGGAACCGGAGACCATCCGCCTAAGTGAAGGAAGTATCATACAAATGGAAAAACAAGCACATGTCCTCACTGTTAAATTGGAACCAAATGATCAGCGCTTGCGTGCACAGATGGAAGTAAACTCAGTGGAAATCAAGCAGGTGGGGGGGGGGGCCTGGGGAGATCACACCTGATGTGTACACGGTACACTGTTGGGATGATGGGCGCCCTTATAACATTGATTCAAGCAGTACCAAAGCAATCCATGTGACCAAAACATGTGTATTCCTGTAATATTCTGAAACAAACAACAACAAAAAATTAATAAAATAAAGGAATACAAGTACCTAAAAAAAGAAGCTATTTAAATCACTTATTTTATTATTTTGCCTCTTTACATGATGTTATTCACTCAGAATCCACTGTAAACATGGCATATGGGGGTAGCAGTTTCTGAAAATGGCCACTAATTGAATTAAAAAAGATATTCTCTTATATACTCTTAATACCAGTGTCCAGAACAAAGATCTATATGGATATTTTTTTCTACAGACTCTAGACTGCTTACAAAATCAAAGACACTACTGAGTTTGTCCATTTATGTTAGATTATAGCAATAATAGATTTGCTTTTCAACATAATTTGCCATTGAGCACACATAACTATTTCTTTTTTTTTTTTTTTGAGACAGAGTCTCACTATGTCACCCTTGGTGGAGTGCTATGGCATCATAGCTAACAGCAACCTCCAACTCTTAGGATGAAGTGATTCTCTTGCCTCAGCCTCCCAAGTAGCTGGAACTACAGGTGCCCGCCACAATGCCTGGTTATTTTTGTTTTTGTTGCAGTTTTCTTTGTTGTTTGCTGGCCCGAGTGGGATTCAAACTCACCAGCCTGGATGTACGTGGCTGACGCCCTACCCACTGAGCTACAGGTGCCATCATTATTTCTTACTAAGCACACATAATACAAAATCTCATCATATTAACCTCTAATTCAGCATCTTTCCATGGAAGTCATAACACCGAAGACTAGCAAGAAAAGTGTTCCAAAGCAGAAAGCAGTTCCCAGCATTTACTGGACATGAGTGTGGTAAACAGCCTCCCTAGAATTGGTGACTAGTAGGACTTCAGTCAGTGACCTTGTAGCAGTTGCAGGGTGACCAGTTTCTTGTGACTCTTCTTTCTGTAGGACACACAAACTGCCTTTGTGTCAATGCTCTCTGAATCATGCTTCAGACTTTCTGATGGACCCCAGTAGGATATTTGGATAATTTGAATGTCCCTAAACTATAAAGGGAAGAATTTCTGCTTCTTTCAGGGCTTCTCTGCCCCTTCCCACCTTTATTCATCAGGCCCTAGAGATGAACTTTAATGTTTTGGCAAGTCAAAACAATACTCACTGTAGTCATTTATATAAACCATCTGATTACTTGCAGAATATGGCTATAATTAAATACTGTTAAATATGCATCAAATTTGAAACATATCAAGTTTTCCTTGGTAAAGTTATAATCTGTAAGTGGTAAATCAGCCACGGAGTTTACTGCTCATGTGATGTAGTTTTGACTTACATTTAACCTTTCCTGACGTGTTTCAGATATGAGATAACAGAAAGAAGCAATTAAATTTATCCTGTCCCTCTTCCGGTCTTCCTGTCTGCCCTCAGGAAACAGGTGTCAGTGGTTCTTACTGCGAACTCCTTTCATCCTGTGCTCTTCTCCTCATGACACATCTGCTTCTTGCTCACCAGCACATGAGCAATTCTTTTTATAAGGTTAAATTAACTTGTCAGTGTCAGTACCTGGGCAGTGTTAATTTTCCAGATTGTAAATGGGATAACAAAGATACTCTCTGAATGCACAGGACAGGACTTTGACTCATGGTTTCAACTGGTCAAGTTCAAACCCAGAGGAGAGAATGGGAGAATGAATGTGCAGACCGTGTTCAGGAAGCCAAAAGGTACAAGCTGCTGGTAACTGGAGGGGAACGCCCACACCAGTGCCCCCCAACCTTTTTGGCACCTAGTATTGGTTTAATGGAACACACTTTTTCCATGGACTTGGGTAGGGGTATGATTTTGATATCAGTCTACAAGCAATTGGTTTACTGTAGTCTCTGTACAGTCATACCTCTCTGCCAGTGCTGATCTGAATTTTGAGCTGCTCCCCAGCCCTACCATCACTACCCCGGCTCCACCTGAAATCATTAGGCGTTAGATTCTCATAAGGAGCATGCAACCTAGATCCTTGTCATGCATGGTTTACAGTAGGCTTTATGTTCCTAGGAGATCTCACGTGCCCTCCATCTGACAGGAGGCAGAGCTCAGGCAGTGATGTCAGTGGGATGGAGCAGCTGTGAACACAGATGAAGCTTTGCCGGCTGGACCACTGCTCACATCCTGCTGTGTGGCCTGCTTCCTATGGCCTAGGTACTGGGGACTGCAGGCCTTAAATACTCTGAAAAGTCTTTTTTTCATATGAAAAATAATAAGAGGGAAGGAGAGAGTTGAGGGAGGGAGAGAACAGCAGTGAAGCCAGCCGGACTTGACCAGCGTGCCTCGGAGAGCAGCCTGCACCACTAAGAAGGTTTCTGCAGGGTTGTATTCTTCTGACTGAAGCATTGTCTATTTCCACCACGTCAGGCATGCCAGTCCCCAAAGTCATTACAAAAATAATTCTAAATATAATCATAGCTAGGATGATCATGTATTTTATCCCCTAAACTGGGATCCCTGGGAGGCTAAAAGAGGGTGCTATTAATATTTATATCAGACCAACTCATGTGAAGCAGAACTGTCTTGGGCAAATGAAGACAAATGATTGCCCTAATTGCTGTTCATCCACATGGAGGCACACACACAGTTGAGTTTTCAACAACAAATATGTATTAAGCACGTAGAGTGTGACTGGGTATATTAATAGAATCAAATCTGTAATTGGGGGGATTAGGTTCTAAAATTAACAAGTAAGGCAAAAGTCAAATTTAGTCAAAATTTGACTCAAGTATTTCTTAGGGTTATGGAGCTTTGGGAGGTTAATGCACATGTCGATATATTTGACAAATGTAGTTTTTCCCCCAGTGTTAAATCAAACAACCCCACTCCCACCTCACTGTGCACCTGATGAAGTAGGAGATGAGCCTCTGGGAGTCGGGGTCGGTATAATTTCATTGTTACAACTGTTGTACAGGGAACTATAGTCACTGTGCAGAGAGGCTCATACCACAAGAGGTTCTCAGAGCTGGGTCTGACAAGGGACAGCAGGACAGCACCTCCCATGCTTGCTTTGAGCACACCCGTTTATGCTCTGCCCCCACTTGTCAGTAGGCATAATATTTCAAGTGGCTGTGTGTGGGTGACTTTGAGTTGTGTGTACTGTGATGCTGCTCAGGGTCAAATGGGTACTTTCCTTGAGTAGGGCAACTGCAGATATAAGAAGGAGATGGAAACAAATCCTCGTGGTTAAATAGAATGGGAGCTAAAGGATTATGTTACCAGATATAAGAGGGTAGGAAGAAATAAGGACACACCTGTTTTGGAGGGGACGGTCGACCAAGGTGGTCTCTCTCCCCATCTACAGCCAAGGACTGGAAGTTTTTCTGATGGAGAATGCATGGATGGCCACTTGGGAATCAAAAGAGGTGAGGGTATTGAGAGAGAGCAAACTGCTCATAGAAGGATCTTCGTCACACTCCGGGAGATGGATAAGAAGAGGGGACGTACACCAAAACAAATAATGCCAGTTACCTGTATCTTTTATTTTTAAATTACTCTATACAATTATAAAATTAACCTGCAGTCATATGTAAAAACCTCCCATAAACAAGAGGGGGAAATGGCAATTTAACTGAATCAGAGTTAAGGGACAGCATTAGTTTCAAAGATATATAAGTTCTTTGAAATCTGAGAGGGCTTTGGTGGATCTTCTATGTATTACCACAAACATCAAGAATCAACAAACCAAACCTCCCTAAAGTAAGATACTCTAAAAGTCATGAGAAGTTGTAGAAAGATCTCTGCATTACTGACAATTTTGGGAAATTGCCCAAACTAGGGAAACCAGATAGACAGCAAGAACAGTGTAATGAGCAACTTTGACATTGTCAGGTTTCCACAGACTCACCTCCCCACCCCCGCACTTGGTGTACTCGGCCCGCACTGCAAGACTTTCTTCCTTGAAACCGGCCTGAAGGCCGCGTGTAAGAACACCGCCTTCCATAGGAAGCTTTTTAGCTTTGAAGCCTTGGTGAATAAATGACATACACTTAAAGGCCATTTATCATAGTAACCACAAGTTTATAGCTTTAGCATTTTATTTCACTACATATTTAATCATATTTCACAGTTCTCCTAGAGAATGGCTAAGTTTCATTTTTTTTCTATTCTTTGCCCTATAGCAGAACACAACCACCAATTTTATAATATATGGCATTCTGGGCTTATCATAAGCAGCACGGTTATGATTTTCCCATTTATAATGCCCAAATATTAAGTAATAAGATGCAATCATTACACACATTTTCAATGTACACTCTCATTGACGTATGTTTTAGCAAGAATTAATTTCTCTGTATTATGTATAGCTACCTGTTTGGGGAAAATTTCTGCGTAAGAACCTGTGTATAATGGAACATTCCCTGGCAAATAGAAAACAAGGGTCATGATACGGAAAGTCTAAAACACCATACTGGAAATGCCAGAGGCCAACACTCCCATGTCCTCTGACACTGCACACATTTACAGGGATAGAGTCAGGTCCAGAAAATCTTTCCTTTAGGCTGGTTCTCTCTAGCACTTGGTAGAATACTAGTAAATACCCATGATCTACTTGAAATGTGAACTTTCGGCCTGGAAGGATTGGTCTCATGAGATGCACATCAGCATGCCACACCTCTGCTAGACTTTGTAAATGTCAGGTAATGTAACAGCAGAAAGGCATAAAACAGTCAGACAATGCAACCGTAGTACATTTTAAAGAAAACACTTCATAATATGTGATCAGTTAGAGTTGAGCAATTTTTTAAATTCCTAGGCTAAGAATTCCATGTGTGAGGAATCTACCTTCATTAGTGAAAGCAGTTTCTTCAAAAAATTAAATTTTGGGGAAAATTTAGAAATTTGGTGGATTTCTTAATAATCATCACAACAGCTATCACAGCCTATGTTTGTATGTGGGAAATATCGCTAATCCTAGACCATATATTTTCTGGTTAATAAATTCTAATGTGCACAAAACTCGCAGAACAACAAATAACAGGTCTGATCTGATATGAAGACTTGGGGAGCAATTCATCTAATTATAACAGCTGTGTAGGGAGGATTTCTGCTGGCATGGAACAAAAACAGACTTCTAATGTGGCCATTTACACAGCCAAATGTAAAGGTGAGTGATTAACTTGAAAATACCCAGCAGCAGAAACAAATTATGATTTAGTGGTAATGATGAAAGCTCAACACAGAGACAGAAAAACCCAGAGACCACAGTGAAGGCTTGCTAAGGAACACGGCAGAAAATGGAGGGGGAGAGAGAAGGAGAAGAGAAAGAGAACATCAAAGGATAGGTTAAGACAGAATCTGGGACTCATAAACAAATGCCTACAAGCCAATAAAGAATGGCCCCAGAGCCGTACATGAGGTACTATAACTGAAATGTTTAAAGAAGACAAAAAGTTATCCCTGTTTTGGGATGAGGTGGAGGTAGGTTTCTAGGTCAGGTTAGCAGAAAACTTTAAATTCCGTGGTAGAGTCTTTTTTATTTTTTTAATTCTTTATTAAATCATAATTGTGTACATTAATGCATTTATGAGGTATAACGTGCTGATTTGCTATACAATGTGGAACGCTGACATCTACCTGATTAGCATAACCATCTCCACGCTTACGGTAGTGACTGGTGGAGATGGTGGAGGTCAGTGTGTGATATAATTACGTGGATGGTAAACACATCTTGTCAAAGTGCCAAAGAGCTGGTTATCATGCAGCTATATGAGTATTGCCAGCATCTCACCACATTGCTCCCTTGAAATCCCACAGATATAGTAGATACAGTTTTATCTAACGGTCAGTGTGTCTAATGAGTTCACCAAATGTGTATAACTCATTAATAGTGCCACTTTAATACCTGCCATTAAATATAACAATATGTAATCGTAGGCATGAGATAAAGAAATACGGATGTCTATCAATGAGGAGAATTAAGTTAACAATCTTAGTAAATGAAAAAAAGAAAAAAATTTTGATCACAAATCTCCAGATTTTTCTCCATAAGTGCTTGCCACTTTATTAAGTAAAACATGACAAAAGAAAACTTACTTCATGTCTCTATAAAGCTTGTTAAATTTTATAAAGTACAGAAAACCATAAGAATTTGTGAATTAGTAGCACGTCAGCATATTAAGAACGGGTAAAAATGTACACACAAACCCACTCTCTCCCTGGAACGGAATGAATGGGGTCTACAATGGCTACAACCTCAACTCACAGCATTTCTTTCTACTCCTAAAAGTTCCCTCTTCCCTGCTGGAATTTAACCTAGTTGATTTCTTCAGTGGTGCTGAGGCTGAGATAGAGAATGAAAAAAGAGGTCGCATAAGATGACCTTAGCATAGCCAATATTGGTCTTAAAATTCAGGTTTCTACCTGGTGGAATGATGGAACTAATGTCCATGTATCCAGATAGCCAGAATGTCTTAAGCCCTGGCCAAATCCTTTGTCCAACTGTGAGCTAACAAAATTGGTAAAACCATTCCTGTCTGCAAAGCTCTTTTCAAAGAAACAGTAGACTTCTCTGCTGGGACAGTTGTTGGTGACCTCTGATTTAAGGCAGTGTGTGCCTGTCACAGGCTTTTAGTCACTACCTCTTAAGACTCTCCATCTGTCTTAACTTTCTCTTCCACACTAATGGGAGCTGTGGGATAATTTCAGATGTTAAAATTAGGCATAACTTTTCTGTTTTTCTCTGAATCTGAAACATTACTCATGAGGACAAATGTAGTAGACAGTAGACTACTGAATTTTAAAAATAAGACAACTGAATTATATTTCGTTTTGTTACTAACATCATCATGATTGCTTGTCTGTATAAATAGACAAAACCCTGGTAATTATCCAGGTACTGGGTGACTGATGGCAGTGAACTTTCTGATGAAAACATAACATCTTATTCTATGAGATGAATGAAATAGACATTGCTACCTTTTCAGAGAAACTTCAATTTTTATCAAGACATTCTCAAAAAAAAAAGACATTCTCAAATGCAAAAAATTAGCAAATAATATTATAGTTTTAATTTTAGAAAAAAACTTATCTTGTATAGAGTACCATATCATAAAAAGCTGAATTCAGTTTTTGTCAGACTATGAATGAACCTAAAGAAATTTAAAGGCTTGTAAAAAATATTAAAGCATTTTCTAGTCACAAAAAATTTTAATGGAGAATTTAAAGTAGTAAAAACATGAACCAAGAAAACTATGATTAAAATGTAGTCCGTCTGGCATTTAGGAGAAAGACAGAAACTACCAAAGTGAATATCAAGGCAGAAAATTGGTCTTTTTGGGAAAGCGAGCAGGGAACTCTTATTTTTATTAAGAGCTTCCAAAATAGTTTAGAGTCTAGGGATGTTCATTTATTTTTAATTTTCTGCCACACATTGGGAGAATAAGAGTTGTCTTGGGCCATACATTACATTCACGAACACTAAGGACAGCTGATTTGAGGTGGGTGGCGGGGGAGTCCCTGCATGCTTTTCACGAAATCTAACACCACAGGTGAGCAAAACAGGCCTCACATAATCTGCATACTGCCCACAAGATGCAGAGTGGAAACCCCAGAGACATTTAGAAAAAATATTATGTAGCCTTAAAGAAAGATGGAGACTTTACCTCCTTCATGTTTACATGGATGGAGCTAGAACATATTCTTCAAGGCAAAGTATCTCAAGAATGGAAGAAAAAGTATCCAATGTACTCAGTCTTACTATGAAACCAACTTACAGCTTTCTCATGAATGCTATAACCCAACTATAGCCCAAGAAGAAGGGGAAAGGAGAGAGGAGGAAGGGGAAGGGGAGGATGGGTGGAGGGAGGGTAATTGGTGGGGCCACACCTAAGGAGTATCTTACAAGGGCATATGTGAAATTTACTAGTGTAGAATATAAATGTCTTAACACAATAACTAAGAAAATGCCATGAAGGCTATGTTAACCAGTTTGATGAAAACATTTCAAATGGTATATAAAACCAGCACATTGTACCCCATGATTGCATTAATATACACAGCTATGATTTAATTTAAAAAAAAAAGAAAAGAAAAAGAAAACTACTCCATTATTTCAATTAAACATTTCATTTTGGGAGGCAACCATTTTATAACTCTCAAAAGACTTACCACATTTAAAAAATAGGGAAATGGGCTCGGCGCCTATAGCTCAACGGGCTAAGGCGCCAGCCACGTACACCTAAGGTGGCGGGTTCAAATCCCCAGCCTGGACCCGCCAAACAACAATGATGGCTGCAACCAAAAAATAGCCGGGCGTTGTGGCGGGCGCCTGTGGTCCCAGCTACTTGGGAGGCGGAGGCAGGAGACTCGCTTGAGCCCAGGAGTTGGAGGTTGCTGTGAGCTATAATGCCACGGCACTCTACCCAGGGGGACAGCTTGAGGCTCTGTCTCAAAAAAAAAAAAAAAAAAAAATAGGGAAATGAAAAATATTGAATATAAATTAATTTAGATTAGTTTCTCTTTTCCTTAAATCTGTTGGGACATAAATTTTATCTTTTATACTACTGAATAAATTGATTCTTAGAGAGACTTAGAGGTTTACCAAAAAAGGAAAAAAAATAATTAGAACGTAGGATGACCTTACATACCATCAGAATTACCACTAACTCTTCTCCAGTTGTTTTCACTGCATTTCTGTTTAATAAAATGTAAAGTTCTAAAAACCTAGAAAAATATTATGTAATAATTGAGTATTGAAAAAGGAGGATGGAGGAAGCTAACAGAAGGGGCGACTCCAGAGGGAAAACATTCCCTCAATGAGAATGAGATTTAGATTTGCCACATATTTTAAGAGAACGTTGGTCAACCCAGGAGCTGGAAGTTGTTTTTCCAGGCACTGAATAAAGAAAGAAGAGAGATTGCAAATAGATGGATGGCTTGGGGCTGGAACAGTAATTCAACTAATTGTCAGATGGCTCAAGAAAATAGTAATAACAGAAACTGAGGGAGATGGATGGGATGGAGAGAGAGAGAGAGAGAGAGAAAGAGGAGAGATGAACAGAATGAGACCCAGGGTGCTTGTGAAAATGGCACAATATTAAACAACTGTCAAGCCTGAGTGAAAGGTATGTAAGAGTTTTTTTCCATATTTTTACAACTTTTCTATAAGTTTAAAGATGCAACAATAAAAATAAAGGAATATCAGTTTGGGTTTAATAACAGGAACTCACTCCAAAATCCTTTTCAATATTAACAGTCTCTTTGCAAATCTACCTGAAAAACTAAATGTTGAATAAATGTGAAAGGACAAGGTGTTGGACTTGTATTTTTCCTGCACTCCTCCCTCCTGTTTTTGTAGCTTTGTCCCCTGATCTCTCTCCCCTTCTTCCTCAGACATCCAGTCCTCCTGTCAAAGGGCTTTGTTGCAGTGTTGATTATTTGCCCCTGACAAATGCCAGGAGGTAAAGCTATTGTCTGTCCCTGTATGGCAAACACACTCACACGCCCGTACTTCTAACAAATGGCAATTTGGAGTAGTTTCCACTTACTCCTATCCAGAATTTAGAGTGGGAAAGGGGATTTTTTGAGAAGACAATTGACTCTTGTGATTGTTCCCCTTATAATTCATCATAAGCAACCTCAAACCCAAACGGTAAAGCTAACAAAATCAGCAGGTATTTGCTTGTAAATTGAGGAACAGCAATTTAATTAACTCCCCCAGCTTTCTTCCGTTGACTTTACAAACAAGTGCTGGTTTTGTGCATAGAGTAGTACGGGCTCCAGCTTGAGCCTCCTTACACCTTCCTTCTCCAGGGAGAAAGGACGGGACATATAAAACGCAGGATATTCGTGCTTTGATACGATCTACGGTATCTTTTAGCAAATACTTAAATGCTATATTCACAGAACTTATGAGTCGCTTATGAGACAAGATCTAGATAAATTTGAGGAAATGCAATTATGAAATAATGACAGACCTACACCTAAGAATAAAATGGCTGGCAGAGAGATCCATGGTTGAGCACAGTCCGGGTATTTGAGGGGCAAGCCTTTTATTTTGGGAAGCTTGAGAGCCACATGGCTGAGAGGCAACTCAGATTCCTGGAAATATACTCCCCGGGAGTTAGAAATCCCAGGTCTAGCTTTAGCTCTTCCACTAATTAATTGTGTGAACTTGGGGAATTCATTCATCTCCTTTGGGATATTCTCAATCATGAAACAAAATTGTAGGTCAATGTGATCGCCAAAACTATGATGACTGTAGACCACTCCAAATGAAATGCACACATCTGCATTCTTCATACATGAGGTTCCCAGGCGGGAAAGGAACCAAACCACTCATGACGTTTATGAGTGACAAGCATGAGAGAGGGAGGGGGAAAGGGTCAAAGAATCCATTAGCCAAATACAATAGAAACAAGATAAATTTTAATCCAAATGGATCTAATTTTTAAATAATCCAAATCTGAGATTATAGTCTGATGCATTTTAGCTCAACCTGAAATGTTAAAAGTCATGAGAATAATTTTTCCCTTCTTTGTATTTTCTTGGCAACTTTCTAACAAAAACAGAGATTCATTTATTCAGTATTTTTTTTCAGTGTGATCTGAGTCTCATAGCTGCATAAGGTACTACATGTCATTTGTTAAATAAGACCAGTGTCTCCCCAAAAGACGTTGAACTTCTAACTCCAAATCCCTATGCATGTGATTGTACTGGGAAACAGGGTCTTTAAAGGGACAATTAAGGTAAAATGAGACATTAGAGGGGGCCCTAATCCAATATGCCTGAGGACTTTATTAAA
>NW_003852429.1:10812967-10852140 GCF_000181295.1 Otolemur garnettii
GTCCTAGCAAACTAATACAATGTGTCACTTAAGCATCTTACAACTTGGGCAAGGGGATAGTACAAAACTATCAGTAGACACTACATCGTAACTGCTTTACGAGAGGTTTAAACATAATGCAAGAGCAGGAGACCTCAGTGCATTCCTCTGCCTTCTCCTCAGCCCCTTCCTCCCCATCTCGTCCTCTTCCTCCTCTGTCCCTTTATCAACACTAACATTTAAAGAGCCCTTGCTAAGCGACACACGTTGTCCTGAGTACTTTATACGTTTAAATCCACTCAACACCCACAACTTAAAACTGCATTGAAAACAAAAGAAAACTGAGAGACAAAAAACCCCAGAAACTCCCCAGGGTCACAGCTGACAGGTGGTGAAATCCAGACTGGGTCAGGTAGTCTGACCTGAGAGCTCGTCTCCCAGGTCCTAGACTCTGCTTTCCTGTAGCTGTTCTGCCCAGAGGAGGAGAAGAAGCCAAAATAAAATAACACTGGAAATGACATGTATGTTACTGAGGTGTTTTTATTTTACCAAAGTAATGACATCACAGGCCAGTTGTTGTGTATCAGTGTCACTGCAATGCTGAAACATCGTCTGCCAAAATACATAACATTCAAAGAAAAGCTAAAGTCAAAAAAAATTGGGTCTGTGTATTTCAACCTCATTCATATTACTCTAATTCTTTCAATAAGACAGTAACACAGCCCATAATTCCTAATTATCCACGAGCATGACAATGTTTCTATTGGTAGAATTTTCAAATAACCTTTTAACACTAAAGAACTGTGTGTTTTTTTCTTGTGTATAAAGACTACTTTATTCTCTTGTTAAGAGAGAAAATAAAACTAAAAATAATCTGACATTATTTGCTATCAAAAGTCAATGAAAAGACGACCTCAAACAGAAACACCATGTGCTGTCTGCATAGTCATAACCCTTGAGCAGGATTACATAGCAAGCACTTTGACGCATTACTGCAATATTTCTTTAAGTTTTATGACAATCTCATAAAATAGATGTCTTTGACAGAACAGAAAATCGGGCACAGAGATCCCCAACAAGCCTAGTGACACACAGTTAGGCTACCTGATGTTGAAAATCTCTAATTCTTTTCCCCACATAATTCTCTTCTCCCAATATCAACACCTATTCAATTAAACTTGGAAGGAAAATTAATAATTTCTTTAAGGGAATCCTACAGAATTAGATTGATATTTGGAAGTGCTGTTCATTTAGAATATTCGGGACTTAGGGGCACTTTGGTCCAGGAATCTAAGGAATACAATAAAAGGGGCGGGTTGCTTTTCACACCATCTCCTAGGAATGGCTGGAGAATGGGCAGGATGGGGTAGTGAAAAAAATAACTGTGAGAGGTGCGTAGAGCACCCAGCCTCGCCCCCGCCCCTCCACTTCTGTTTCCTAAATGGCCTTCCTGGCCTACCGTCCTCTGTTGCTCAGGTTCAGGGGGACTGTCCAGCTCCTTCATCCCTTCAGGAGTGGCAAAGAGAGGGCGTGATGGCCACCTAAAGAAACCACTATGGCAGCAGCCTGTCACCAGTACATTTTCTTCACTAGTGAAAGATATATATGTATTTTCTTCACAGTGATGATATATATGTATTTATCCATAAATATTTAAAACATTCCCAGACATTATGGCCCTCAGCACTATGTACTTTGGAGAATAAAGAAAATACAGGCTGATCTTCAAATATTCATTGTATATGTTTTAATATTCATCAAAATAGAAGCCCTCTGATTCACAAAGTGGTTACAAGTGTTGGTGGCTCTATTCTGATTCGGTCTCAAACATCTCTGCACCACGGGAGTACCTGCTATTTTCCAAGGGGATTTAGAATCCCTATTCTATAACACAAACACCGCCATTTCCATCATTTAAAGTGTCTGCTCTCTATTGCACTACTACCGAAACATACCCCTAACGCCGCAAACTCAAAGTTAGAAATTACTACATTTGACTACGTTTGTGGATCTCTTACAAATACCTACTATTCAATTTGTGTGAGCATCATTTGGAAAAATCATATGTTTGAATGTACTCCTTATTTTGGGATTATAAAATATATATATGTATTTTCATGCATAAATACATATATATTTATGTATTGACAACTATTTTAAAAAATGCACATGAACTTTATGGACGCCCTACATAAATGCCTGCTGTTGTTATTATTGTTTCAGTCTTCACAAAATTTCTAAAAGTGATCTCAAAGCATGTAAGGGGAGAATGAGAACAGCACCCATTCAGTCCCCACTAACCCAGCCTGTCCCCACTGTGCTCTCTCCGTGATGAGAAATGTCACAGAGAGGAGGAACCCACGGCTGGTTCTGGGCGCTGCAGGCTGACCCCGCAGCTGGTGAGATTCTGGCTTGCTCCTAACGTGTGTACGATGGGCACAGTGAGGTTGGCTGACCTCATGTAATTAATTGTCACATTCTGCCAGAGCATAATCACAGTATCTGAAGACTGAACAAAAGATAATTGAGTGTTTCATCTATCTCTTGGAAAGGATTTTGAATGTCATCATCATGTTATAAAAGAGTCATTCAGAATTCTCAAGGTCACTCAGAGGCCTGAATGCTTCAATGAGTGCTGGTCGTGGGGCCAGGCCTCATTCAGTCTTCTGAGCAGGGCATTTTCTCCTCTCATTCTACCTGTCCATCTCTCAGTCCCACTCCGGCTTGTCTAAGAAGTAAATTCTAGAAGTCATTTGCCCATGAAGAATTGAAAATACCAGGAGTTATGAATTACAGATCTTACATGATAACCCTAAAGCTAGATTTTATTTTCATGTATTTCACAAATGAATCTGAAGAAAAATGCCCACATGATGAGTCGGAGAAACACACCTGTATGTACATGTCAGGATGCCGAACTCTATGTGTGTGTCCTTTTCAATGTGTAGGAGAGACGTTTAAAGAGTTAATGAAATAGAATAACTATGCACAAACACACAGAGCACACATAATAAAATGGTTCTATTTCTCCCCAGTGGTTACATAACAATATGCTCTGCATTCACTCTTTTAGTTTACGGAACTTCCCTCAACAAACTCACTTTGAGGTACAACTCATAAGAATAACTTATTGAAACGCTCAACATATGACCCTGGGCTTTGGATTACCTACAGCACACAGCCTGGGCGATCATTCCTTCACGTTGCTCTTCTTACCACGACCACCTCAAATGCAGAATCACTTCAAGCACCCAGGGCTTCAATCTACCACTTCATTCAAAGTCAAAAATTATTGTGGCAATTAAAGTGCCAAGTGCTTCTAGATACTGGAATCAATAGAAAATACAATTAGGTATTAAAAAGAATGGTAAGTCATTTGCGCATTCTACTGTTGTACCGATTAGTGTATATTAATTATTAACCAGATAGACAATGTTTCCGTGGATTCTGGGCAAATCTTTTCTTAATAATGTAGCTGGGCGGTGGCGCCTGTGGCTCAAAAGAGTATGGTGCCAGTCCCATATGCTGGAGGTGGTGGGTTCAAACCCAGCCCTGGCCAAAAACTGCAAAAAAAAAAAAATGTAACTGGAATATTTGATAATTGAAATTAAGATGCTGCAATGTGCTACACTGAGTCCTTTTCCCCTGTTAAAAACATAATGTCTGATGATGTTCATTAAAAAGTTTAAATAATAGCATATTCTAGACCAGGTAGTTCATGGTTTAAAAAGTCTAAAGAATTTCTAATCATGGCTAAAGGCTGACCATCAGACACATAAGGAATGGCCTTTGTAGCTCAGAGAACCAGCGCATCACGGAACGTCCCGCACACACGAACAACCCCTGCTGACGTGGTTTCCTTTCCTTTTCCTGGTGGTTCTTGTTAGTGAATAAAGACTGTATAAATATTAATATGAACTTTGCATTCAAATTCCTACAAGATGTTATTATTTTTTAAGATAAACACAGGGGGGACTACTGCCCAAGGTAATTCTTCTCTCTGCACATTTCACTGTGCAAGCCTTCAAGTGTAATGTAATTTTAAATTAAATAAAGGCTCACTGCTATTTCTCCTGGGCATATATTTGGCTTTGCTAACTCTATAAAACTATCTTTCAAATGGCTCAAACTTCATTAGGAAAATAGCTGAGCAACTTATGGCACCTGCAGAATAATTTATTAATAATTTCCTTTACTTTAATGTGATATTTCACATTAGACCTTATTTCCCCAGGGGCATTAAAAGAATGCCTCTAACTTCATCCCAAGGTAAAAATTGTCTGGGAAATTTTTGAAACAGTTCAGTTAAAAGATGACGTTTCTATTATGAACATTGTTATTAATATAGATTTATGATTGATAAAAAATAATACAGATATTATGCATACTGCCTATTATGAAATAGTAGGCACCGTTATCTAACTTGCAATGTCTGTTCATGACTAGATACCGAGAGGTAGAATTTTATTCAGTAATTACAACTGACAGTTCTTGAAGACAAAACCAATGCTCCATCTCTTCTACTGATGATAATTTATGGTTATAAGATAGAAAACACAGAGTTAAATGGCAATGTTCAAACAATAACGTGGTAGATGCCATAACTTCTAGAGTTATATAATTTGTTACCATCATTTTACCATTTAACAAATACCAAAAATAACATGAGCATACAACTTGATTATAGGGGTGTTTGTATAATAATTTGCATCTTTGCATTATTAGCATTTTACTAAAAACAATTGTTGCCCATACTACCATAAATACCTAACTCTCAAGGTAACACATCATCAGGTCACAAGGACATTCTTCGTTACCTCTAGGCTACAAAGAAAGCTTTGATTTCTTTAAAGCTCTTAACACCAAATATTCTAGAACCATAACAGAGTATCATTCACCAAGGAAAAGAATTGGCTGTGACAGACGCCATTTGAATGTTCTCGGTGTAAGGGAGGAGCAGAGACATTATCAACAGTCCATAGCTCACAGACAGACAGATGACTTAATTCGAGAGGTTTACATTAACTTGAGTCATTGAGGATCAACTCTTTGTCATTACGCCCTTATGAAAGGCACATGTGGTTAATTTCTTAGTAAACGCATCTCTCATGAGATGAACTGTATTCACCATTTAACAGGGTAATACCAGGAGGCACTGGTTACAGGAACTTAAAATGGAAGTAGAATTGTGTTTCCTAATTGCTCACACAATTATTTCTCCTAAGTAATGCCCAGGAGCCAGGAATTAATGACCAAATAAAACAGCTCCATCTAGTCAGAGAATAAAAATGTAGTGATTCCAAAGCCTCTCAAAAATATCTTGTTCCCATTCAGTCTCTACCTTGATTGGAACAGCAAATAAAAGCGAATTCTTAGCCTTTGCATGAGCTAGGACATGTCAATTAACATGTGACTCATCTCCCTGCACTTAACAGGATGGTCAGATCTCAAAAACAACGTCTAACTTCAGATCAAACTCTGAGACATCTATTAATAATATGTCCTTGCTCAGAAGTACATTGTGTACCTTTCCATGAAATCTCATTTTGAACTGAATGAATTATCTTAAGACCAACAAACATTTAATGAAACGCTAAGGATCTCAGAGTACCATCCGTCCTTCTATAATGCAGAGAAATCAAAGTTAAAATGCAGGGTGTAAAACTCCCATCTATGGAAACTCGGAGCTCCATGAGACCACGGCTGCCTCTCTGTCACCATCATTTCTCTAGGTTCTGGTGTATGTTGGATCAATTCTGGCTGGCAGCTAACATTAGAAGGAAAATGTGGCTAATATCTTGAGTCCAATGGAAGATCATTATTCTTTCAGTAACACTACAGTGTTGAAATCGGTCAAAGCAAACAGGCTGTAAAGAAAATATTGAAAATTCTCATCAGGGGAGTGATTCTGCCAATTTTTAACATATACGATGTGAAGAAGAAGAAGAAGAACTAATTTGCTTTTTTCAATAAATACTGACTTAGTTCTTTCTTTGGAAAAGAAAGAAAAATAGAGACGTTTTTCATATTCTTTCTGATGTCTTAAAGTGACTCCTTATTAATTCTGATGTGACTAAGAAGTGGGATGTCAATTGTTGACGGATCATTGAGTCTTCTGAAAGAAATACCCAATCCCTGTTCAGAATGCACTTCCTCAAAGGCCGATTCGTTTGGTCAACAGCCCTGGTCATGTCACTGTGGCTTCTTCAAGGCACTTGAACTGAACCATGAATCCATAAATCCTGATAATAAGGACAGTAATCCTTATTAGGGCTTGTGATGTGAAAGCCGTGGCTTGTGGGACTGTGATGTAGACCTGTGTTGATCCGAGTGCTCCTTTCAGGAACCCACACTCAGGGCCTGGGATGCCTATTGACATTTCTGGTGCTCAAGGCATGTTGAACTCACTGAATCCAGAACCTGTCCCATTCATGTCCTGAGGTCTGGACACTTCCAGGCTATCTGAGCAAATCTCAAACGCGTGAACCACCATGAAAGAGTCTGAAGATCAGATGTTCTCTTCCTATATTACTGACACCATTTTTATAAAAACAAAAGGTCTGACTTTAATTTGACTCAGCTGGTCCTCTGCTCTATTAGCTGCCATCAGCTCTACATACTTAGGAATCAAAATACATTGGAAAGATTTCTCTAGATGCTGTGTTATTTAAGAGAGTCCTTTGAGACATCTAACTTCAGCTGGAGTCATCGACCCCCATCTCTTTCTGTTTGTATTACACGCCGGAGGAAAGCAGGTCCCATCCACAGCAGAATAATTTACCTGAAGGCTGACACGTAGAATTGTTCTGCTGTGGAGAGTAATTTAACCTTCCTGGGATAAATGAGCTTCATCGTCACCCGGTATTCACTCCGTGGGACTATGTGCCACATCCTGTGGGTCCAAAATCGAGAGCAGGCAGCATCTTACTCCCTCCAGCTCCCTCCTGCTCTGGGTTTTGTTTCCCCAGTGAAAAGCATCACAGCTCACCTGCTTCTCAGCTCACTAGGTGAGCAGCGACTCTGCTGCATCCAGAGAGAATCCCGGCAACTTGGACCTCTCTCTACAGTTCCTCAGAAAACACTTTCAACTGCCTCTCATCCTTTCCAATCCCTTCATTCAGAGGTTGCAGACACCAACATCTCCAGACCCAGAAACAAAGCCAGCACACAGGCAGAAACAAAGTGAACCCACGTGTCTGGAGTTTTCCTTTGTAAAATTAAGGAGTTGTCAGCAATTGTCCCTTTCTACAGAAGAGGAGTATTTCTGGCTATAAACGCTGGGCTCAGAGGAGCTTCTGATGCTCTAGCACGCCACCAGCTACTTGCTTTGAGATAATGAGAGTGTTCTGGTTGAAAAGGAACTTGAAAGAAATGCACTGTGGAATTCATATTAGTTAACCAAATGAAATTTACTAATGGATATGTTGGCCAAGGAGGTGAATGATTTGGAGAAAAAATCTCTGCTCTCCTGTCAGGACTCCTCTACCTCCAGGAGCTTCTCCACTTTGCAGATACTATAGAAGATGTGCCAGATAATGGTCCCCAAAGATGTCCAAGCCCCATCCCTGGAACCTACTAATATGTTATACTGCAAAGAGGAATTAAAGTCAAAAAGAAAAAAATAAAGGAGTTGTAGTCACTGTGGCGGAACCAAAGGGGGCACAGCTTGCCTGAAGGCCCATTACATAGAACACCCCCCCCCCCGCCATGTTCAAAATATTAAGAAAATGGCAAATGTTTTGTCTTCTTGCTTAGAGAACAATAAGGACTAACTGTCACTCTAGAAGAGCAGATTAGGGAGGGGGAATGGGCATAGGTGGCCATGGAGGCGAGAGCAGAATTATTTTTGGTGTGGTGGGAAACCCTGGGCTCTCAGTTGGATGACTTTGGTTTTTTCCACCTCCCTAGTTCACAGCTGCAACCGGGCGTTAATGAATTCCAGTAACAGGATGGAGCGAGCAGGACACAGCGGGTCCCCCTCACCTCCGGGGATGCGCTTTCTCCATTCCCTTCCTCCTGTCTCCTCCCATCGTCCTTTTCCTTTTCTTTCCCTAATGCTACCAGATACAGCTTCCTGCTGCTGACTTATTATCTCCTTTTAAAAACATTTAACTTTTTCTCCTTCTTTCTTCTCAGAGGCTCTCAGTTTCTTTTTTACTCTCTGCCCCAATTCCATTCCCTCTAATGTCCCTGGAATTTGGACAGCCTCCCAGGACATTTATGTCCTTCTATTACCTACTATCAAGCTAACAAGTAGAAAAATTAGATGCTCCATATTTTTCTTATGCCCCCAAAATAAGGTGACCAGATTTTAACATTGGTAAAGCAGGACATCATTGACTGGGGGAGGGGGGGTCTTAATTAAAAATTTGGTCTATATGGAGCAACAAAAATTTTCATAGAATGCAAAAATAATATTGTAATATATTTTTAAATTTCAACGTAAGTACAATTTACAAATATAATACATTAAAAAATTATGTATAGTATTTTATTCTTTGGCATATTTCTCGTCAAATTCTAGCAACTGATCAACAATGCGAACTTTGATAAGCAGCTCTCGATAATCAGTTCTCAGCAATTATTTGTTATTTTTAAAGTTTAACATTATAAAATTACCAAAAATAATATAAAACTCATATCCTGGCGAAACAGCCACATGGCAGCCAAAACCCGTCTATTCCCTTCACATTGTCCCACTGTTCCCTAGCTTGTGCATTCTTTCCAAAAATCAGGACTTTTATAAAATGCACGGGATGCAGGACAAATTGTTAAAAATCGGGACTGTCCCACCAAAAGCGGGACTCTGGTCACCTTTCAAAGACCAGTCATATGTAGTTTACTAGTCACCTTGGTTTCTCAGTGGCTTTTCCTTTCTGGTTAGTGGCCCTGGGTAGAATAGTGGCAGTCTTCCGTGGGTCATATTCATTATACTCTGGGCCAATGTTCAGTGTCATGGGAATTATATGAACACTGGATGCTGAAATTAGCATTAAGAAGAAAATTAGGCAAAGTGCCATACTTGCCTCCTAATTTCTATGAATTTTATTAGGCAAGATATCAAGGAAGGATAAGAGCCTTGCTTAGAGAGGAGTGAGCCCTCCTGAGAGGAACGAGTCCATCACCAGAAAACCATCTCACGTAAAGTAGACAAGACTTTGGGGACCTTACAGATGCTTATTGCAGACAACACAGCGTTGATCTTATTGTTCTTAATGGAGACACATTTCATTCCTACACACACCTTCATTCTGTGCTGGCAGCTGGGGGTGGGGGCGTGACGCCAACCTACAGAGGGGACCGACTCAAGGCTTCTGGATGTTGCATGAATGAAGAACAGCACAGATCTGCTTTCAAACTTTCATAAACTTCAACTTACAGGTAGAAAAGTTAGGAAATATATGTGAGTTATCTGTGTTGGTTTTAGTGTCTGTGTAATCCATCCACGGCTTCTCACCTGCTGTTCTCGTCACCTTGGTCTACGGTTACCCTCACCTCCCCGTGGGCTCCTGCAGCAGCACTTGCTGTGAGAATACCTACCTTAGATGCACGTGCAGGAGAGGGTAGGTGACTTATTAAACCTGCAGAGTCCTGGGCCTGCCACCAGTCCTACTGAGCTGAAACAGCTATAGGTTGATCAGAGGAATCTAAATATTTTCCCCATCCAGCCCAGGTGATTCTTATGAGTCATAATATTTGCAAAGCAGTATATTTTCCTGATTCATTTAAAATATCTACATGAAGAGGGATTATTTTCCTCTTAAGAGACTCAGAAGCGACATTCATTTCAGGAGAACACCAGGACATACTGACTCCCGGATGCTTGCATCCGGGTGATGGAAACATCTATAACACCATCGGGGAAATAATATTCTCGTAAGTGCCAGCCTGTGATAAAACAGCTGTAATGAATTTTTATACATTTTATGTGAGATTTTTATTTCATCGTTCAGAAAAATCAATCAGACTAAAATCAGAATTCTAAACTGCAAAATTAACTGAAAGCATCCAAGGGAAATCCTGTTCTATCGGAGATGAGGAGCTAGAGCAGGTGGGTCGGGAAATGGTAACACAGGTATTGAGTGTCAGATCCAGGCTCCAGGTATTTTAAACAAAGCCCAGGGCTTTACCCCTTGGCTCATCTGTCTCTTTTCCTGCCTTCCTCCCCTCCCCGCCTTTCTTTCTTTACATCAGGAGCCCATTCTGACTTCAACTCTTCTTTTCACTGCCCAGATGATAAATGATATTTTCCTTTCTTTCTCAGTTTCTCTTTAGTGCTTAGAATTTGCATTCAGAATTCTGAATCCAAACATCCAAAATCCAAAATGCTCCAAAGTCTGAAATTTTTGAGCACAGACATGACACCACAAGGGGAAAATTCCACACGAAATTACTTAATAGAAGATTTGTTTCATGCACATTACTAAAAATATTGAGTAAAATTAAAAAAAAATAAACCCCCTTGGCTTCCTAAGGAGCCTTTTCTTATTCCTTCAGAGTCACAGGTTGTTTAGAAACCAAGCAAACCAATAACTTGACTGTCCCTCTCAGCATTGCAAATAGTTCACAGTTGGTAAAGATCACTTTTTCCTTTAACCGCATTCTAAACTAAGTTGACCAAAAGTGTTTCTTCGTCAGCTTCTTTTCTGTGACCTCACAGCTGATAATCTACCTTCAAGCAAAATAGTTTATATGTGAGATTTTGCATATAAGTAACATATTGCAATCCTTAACAACCTCATAAGAGATAACTATTGTCACGCTGAAGAAAAGATTCTGCAGGGAATCAGAGTCTTCCGAATTGGAAATGTGATTACTGTGGATCAGTCAAGATACCTTTTTCTGCCTCCCTACAGAAGAATTATCTGACACATTGAATATCTTTATTTGGATATCCAGGGCTTATGAGAGTGACTTCCTGAAATACAAATAAAGCAATATTCACCTAAAGTCCAATTGCTGATGTGACGTTCATTTAACAAAATTCAGCTTGAATGAACTGAGTCTTTTACTGACTAAATTCTCAATCTATAGCTGCTAAATACATTTGATCCCATATTAGAAACTAGTTAACACTGCACACACATTAAGCTGATTTTTTAGTGGGAACTTAAAATAAATTTTCTGGATTTAAATCTTTAGGTACCTTTTTTCTCTAAATCTGAGTTCAACTAAAGTCGTCACTTTAAAAAGTTTACTCAACTTAGTTCAAAACTTTTTAGTGGGGTTAACAATGTTCATCATAGCTTTTAACATTTAAAGCTCAAATGTCAAATGCAATACGTTTTAATAATATAATCACTGTATAACATCAAACTTTTCCCAGACGAATGTATTTCTAGGATTTTTATTTTTCATTCAAGAATATCTAAAGGAAACAGCTTATGTTTCATATTATGCTTGTTAATATTTGCCCAGAAATGAAGCGTATCCCCTAGGTAACAATTCCCTAAAGGTTTTCATTACATCATCATGTGCTTAAAACTTCTCGTTAGACAAGGCGCCAGACCATTTTATGAAAAATGTCTGGCATGTTGAAGAAATATAGAAAAACAGTTAAAAATGTAAGCTCATGAGTCAGACTAACTGTGCTTAATGCTTTTCTGTTCACTGCCAGAATGATCTGGGGCAGAATCTTAAACTCTCTGGGTATCACGACCCTCATTTTGATAATATTCACTTATAAAAAGGTTTGTGGAAACATTAAAAACGCTACTACCTCTAAAATTTAGAACAGTACCAGGAAGATTGCACTATACAAATATTACCACAACTATTACTGCATAAATTAAACTCATATTATTCCATAGTGTAATAATTATTACATTGCACTCCACATCATTATTTTAGTAGGCTCTAGGTAATGAATTATGGAATAAAGCTCATAAAACATTATTTGTATTGAAATATTTGAAATTTAAATTTGATTACATTGAAATAAACAGAGTACTTTAAAGTGTTAGTAAAAATTTGAAATCACTTTTGGTCTTTATCTAAGTCCTTTTTCTAAAAGATGGCCGAGAATTATAAGTCTTGGTGTGGGCAGAGGGATTCTCTTGGGGTAGGGTAGGGACTGGGCAAATAGTGCCCCTTATCAGACTTTGGGTTCCAAGGGAAAATTTAAAAATGGAAAGTCAAAAAGTGAGCTCTGTAAGCCAGAGAATGATGCCACCCAAGAGGAGGCCCAAAAGCCAACTAAGGGAAGATGAGGACCGTGGGAGCAGAGAACAGGCCTGAAATCCTGTGGCCACGCTGCTCCCCACAGCTCATGGATAGGGGATCTGGTTGCCATGCAGGGAAGCCGTATTTACAGTGCTGAGGACTGCACTTGGCAGTTAATATATTTCTTGTTTCTATTCCTGCTGCTTAGACTGGACCAAGTATAATTAGTAATTTTATTTTAGGCTAATCCACATACTCAAGAGGATATGCCCTACCTTCAAAAAAGAATGGCGTACACTTATAACTTCATGACAAAAAAAAAATATTAAAGGTATCTCAGTAGCAAAAAGACAAAACATTTAAATCTCCTCTGTCAGCAACATATATACCAGAATATGACAGCATGATACGATCACTAAGGGAAAGAAAACCAGAGGCCACAGCAGACATGGCCTCTAATGATTTTGAGACATCTCAGGGATTACTCAGGGGAATATAAAGAAACTGAAATAAAAAGAACAAATGTCAAATCAATAAAACTGACCTGTATCTGAAATAAGGCATCTCTAGAAAATGATTCTTATCTCTATTGGTTTTTTCTAAAGGGAGCCTAGGGAATTCTAGCTTGATCTTGCTAACAATGTATTCCATATTCATCTTGTACTAGAGAATAGTATTTGCATAATGTGAGATCCAGTTCCATGTGCAGGAGCACCCTGCAAGGAGCTCAGATGTCGGCTGAAGAAGACAACAGCCTGCCTTTCTGAGCATACCATAGCTTGCATTTAATTTCCCTTTGATGGGATTTCCCAGATTTGCTGGAGATTGCATTCCATGAGAGTGTCATTCCTTACAGAATGCTTTTGCTTAACACATACACATGTGTGCATGCATGCACACACACATATGTATACACATGCATATATCTTTGGTGGTGGTGTTATTAGCAACAACAGTTTTTTTTTTGTTTTTTTTTTTGAGACAGAGCCTCCAGCTGTCCCCCTGGGTAGAGTGCTGTGGCATCACAGCTCACAGCAACCTCCAATTCCTGGGCTCAAGCGAGTCTCCTGCCTCCGCCTCCCAAGTAGCTGGGACCACAGGCACCTGCCACAATGCCCGGCTATTTTTTGGTTGCAGCCATCATTGTTGTTTTGCAGGCCTGGCTGGATTCAAACCCGCCACCTTAGGTGTATGTGGCTGGCGCCTTAGCCACTTGAGCCACTGGCGCTGAGCCAACAACAGTTTTAAAGAATGAAGTTTTATAGAGGATGACACACAAACCCAAATAAGAGCATATTTGAAAATATTTGAGACTTCACTTTACCTCATTTCCCTGAAGAGGTGGTGAGAAGAAGCACCTTCCCTAAGTCTTTTTTACTTGGACATGTGGCAGAAATGAACTCTAACTGCAATATAATATATGAACATGATACATCTGAGTGCAAATTAGTCATCAAGAGAAAATAATCTGGAAAAGCCCACATGACTGAAAAAAGTACTCAACTTCTAATAAACATTACCACAAAATAGAAAGACTAGCATAAAATATAAATTATAATATTATAAGTAATTATTTTCTAATAAAATTTATGTATATAATTCTTATTTTAAAATACTATCCTTTCCCTTTCCTCATTTTTTTAGAATTCACATTGTTTAATTTTTAAAAAAATATTTTATCAAAAACCTGCTAAGATAAGCTCATGTCTAAATAAAACTATAAATGATTATATTAACACAAACTCTTTCAAGATTGACCAGTTTTCCATCAACAGGGTCATTTTTTTAAATATGGCAGATGTTCGATTCAAGATGTAAGATCATTCTTTCTTTAGACGTATTTCCATTGCCAAACATTGAGAAATATGAATAAACAGCTTCTACAATGTCCTAAGGAAGATCAAATACTACAGGAAACGTGGCAGAATGGTTAGACACAGAACTTTCCAGTTTTCATTGTTGTGGTTGTTATTTCACACACATTGAAGGAATGGCCAATAGCCTGCATATTACTTACTGATGGGTAGAGGTAACCTTCTCCATTCATGGCTATATACAACCCTGTCTTCACTCCCTGGATGGCAACAACGCGCAGTCCCACAGGGATGAGGTTGAACAGTGCTGGAATGATAAACGTGGTCTGTCATGAATAGGCAGGAAGAAAGCAAAGCAAGCAGCTTTTTTTTTTTCTGTCCTTTCTTTTGTTTAAGAAACATCATTTTTTGTTGCTGCTTTCTGAAAAGTTCCAATTAAATAACTTTCTCTTCTCTTTATAATTAAAAGTTTTGTTATGAGTGAAATTAGCACTCTAAGCAGTCCTAAGGGGAAAATTTATCACATTAAATACCTGCGTCTAAAAAACAGAAAGACAGCACATCAACAACCTACTGAATCATCTTAAGGAAATGGAAAAGGAGGAGCAATCTAATCCCAAACCTAGCAGAAGGAAAAAAATAACCAAAATTTAATCAGAAATAAATGTAATTCAGAACAAAAAAGTCATTTAGAAAATGCATGAAACAAAAAGTTGGTTCTTCAAGAAGACAAACAAAATTGATAAACCTTTGGGCAGATTAACTAGAAGCAGAAAAGGAAAATCACTAATAAGCTCAATTAGAGATGAAAAAGGGGAAATAACACTTGATACCACAGAAATGCAAGAGATTATCTCTGACTACTCTAAGAAACTCTCTATGCCCAGACATTTGACAATGTGGAAGAAATGGACCAATGCACATAATTACATCATCTCCCTAGATTTAAGCAAGAAGAAATAGATCTCTTGAACACACCAATATCAAGCACTGAAATAAAAGATACAATAAAAAAATCTCACAATGAAAGCAAGCCCTGGACCAGATGGCCTCACATCAGAATTCTATCAGACCTTCAAAGAAGAGCTTGTACCTATACTGCAGAAACTATTCCAAAAAATTGAGAAGGAAGGAACCTTCCCCCAACATGTTCTATGAAGCAAACATCACCCTGATTCCAAAATCAGGAAAGGACACAACTAAAAAGGATAACTACAGAACAATTTCAATAATGAATATCTATGCAAAAATACTCAATAAAATCATAGCCAATAGGTTACATCTACACTTTAAAAAAAATTATATATCACAATCAAGTAGGCTTCATCCAAGTGATGCATGGCTGGTTTAACATACACAAATCCATCAATGTAATTCACCATATCAGTAGAAGCAAAAAAAAAAAGATCATGTGATCCTTTCAATAGATACAGAAAAAAAATTTGGTAAAATTCAGCATCCTTTTCTAACAACTTAAGTACATAGGCATAGGTAGCGCATTTCTTAAATTGATTGAAGCCATCTATGACAAACCCACAGCTAACATCATACTGAATGGTGCAAAATTGAAAACTTTTCCTTTTAGAACTAGAACCAGACAAGGATATTCTCTGTTGCCACTACTATTCAACATAGTGGTGGAAGTTCTAGCCAATGTAGTCAGGCAAGAGAAAGAAATAAAGGGCATCCAATTGAGGGTAGAAGAGGTCAAACTCTGCCTCTTTGCCAATGATATAATCTTGTACTTAGAGAACCCCAGAGACTCTACTACAAGTCTCCTGGAAGTGATCCACAAATGCAGTCATGTCTCAGGGTATTAAATCAATGTCCACAAATCAGCCTTTTTACGTGCCAACAACAGCCAAGTTGAGAAGCTAATCAAAGACACAATTCCCTTCACAGTAGCTTCAAAGAAAATAAAATTCCTAGGAATAAAATAACAAAAGAGGCAAGGGACCTCTACAAAGACAATAAGCCCCTAAGAATGGAAATAGTAGAAGACATCAAAAAATGGAAGAACATCCCACTCTCTTGGCTTGGAAGAATCAACACTTGTTAAAATGTTTATAGTACTCAAAGCAATCTACAGATTCAATGCAATCCCCATTAAAATACCAACATTGTACTTTGAAGAACTAGAAAAAATAGTGATTTGTTTTGTATGGAATCAGAAAAGAAACCTGTATAGCCAAGGCAATTTTTTTGTAACTAAAACAAAGCTGGAGGCATTACTCTACCAGACTTCAGGCTATATTACAAGTCCACAGTGATGAACACAGTATGGTATTGGCACAAAAATAGAGACATAGACATTTGGAACCAAATAGAAAACCAAGAGATGAAAGAAGAC
The DNA here is from genome assembly GCF_000181295.1 of Otolemur garnettii. NCBI lineage: Eukaryota > Metazoa > Chordata > Mammalia > Primates > Galagidae > Otolemur > Otolemur garnettii. Next base: position 10,829,273 of record NW_003852429.1, read on the forward strand.
TCTTATAGCCATCTAGTCTCTGATAAACAAACAAAAGCATACTGGGGGAAAGAATCCTTATTCAACAAATGGTACTGGGAGAACTGGATAACCACATGCAAAAGACTGAAACTGGACCTGCACCTTTCACCACTTACAAAAGTTGACTCAAGATGGATAAGATCTAAGATGTGAAATGATACAAATCCTAGAATAAAGTGTGGAGCAAACTCTTGATGTTGATCTGGGGAAAGATTTTATGAAGAAAACTTCAGTGGCAATTGCAACAACAATATAAATAAACAAATGGAACTTAATTAAACAGAAAAGATTTGGAATGGCTAAGGACACAATTAAAGCAAAAATACAACCTTCAGAGTGGGAAAAGATATTTGCATGGTATGAATCTGAAAAAGGCTTCATAATTGGGATCTATAGAGAATTCAAATTAATCAACAAAAAGAGCAAAGAATCTCATCTATCACTGGCAAGAGACATAAAAAGAACCATCTGATTAGGGATGACAAGACACAGGGCGATGGACATGTGGCTAACAAACATATGAAAAGATTCTCATCATCCCTGATCATCAGAGAAATGCAAATCAAAACCACCCTCAGGTATCACCTAACCCCAGTGAGAATAGTCCACATCACCAAGTCCCAAAGTTGCACGTGCCAACATGGATGTGGAAACAGGGAAACACTTTTACACTGTTGGTGGGACTGCAAACTAATACAGCCTGTTTGGAAAGAAGTATGAAGAATCCTCAATGAACTCAAATCAGATCTCCCATTGGACCCTGTAATCCCACTACTAAGCATCTACCGAGAAGAAAAAAAAATCATGTTATCATAAATCATTGCACTACTTTGTGCAGCTCGATTTACAATCACCAAGATGTGGAAACAACCTAAATGCCCATTAACTCAGGAATGGATTAACAGACTCTGATATAGGTATACTATGTAAAAATATTCAGCCATTAAAAAGGATGGTGACTTTACATACTTCGTGTTAACCTGGATGGAGGTGAAACACATTTTTCTTAGGAAAGTATGACAAGAATGGAGAAGCAAAAATCCAATGTACTCAACACCAATGTGAAGCCAGCAGGTGATCTAATACACACCCACATAAGAGATAAACTTAACTAAGTTCAAGTTGGGAGAGGGGTCTCAGGGAGGGGGACTAGGCTAGGGGGATTGGTATGCTCCCACCTAATGGGCTCAATGTAAGGCATATAGAGCACACCTTTTAGACGTGGGACACAACTGCAAAGGGGGCTCTACCTAACACATTCAAATATTATGACCATGTTGTTTTTACCCTCACATTAGCCTGAAATAAAAAGAAAAAAAAAGAAGAAGAAAGAAATTAGCCCTTTAGCTCCAATTTTAAATCTTCTTACTGGCCTTGCCTATGGAATCCTACAGAACTAGTGGGATAATCAACAGAATCAAACCTGTAGTCATGACTGTAGTAACAGTCTCTGCTACTATCCAATACTAAAAAAACAAAAATCAACTAAGAAGATTCTCAAAGAGCACGATGTCAAGTGTCCAAGTTGAATGTTTGTTCTGACCCTTCATGCAGAAGTTGTCACTGCAGTGTGAACAGAGCAGAAGGTGGAAAGTAATTCCAACACTAAATTACCACTGCAGAAACAATATGGTGCACCAGCAAAGCCGAGAAGAGATGTGCACCTGCCAATGGGCTGATTTAGAAAGAACTGATGAAACCAAATGCTATGAAAATATTTTGTTTCCATGTTTTGTTTCTTCCCTAGTTGATAAACAAAAAGGTATTTTGATATTTTTTGCACAGTGCAGATAGCAATGGCATGGGTAATTTTTTTTATCTGAATGCATTTCTGGTGCACATCCACGTTAGTGTTACATGTTGAGTAGTGGGCCTTCTAGCTCCATCTTAATGATAACTGCTTGATGATTTTGGAGATTTTATTGTAGATACATTTATAAGGGAACTGCTATTTATCCACAGTGAGGTTATCTACTCCCTCTCATGTCTTTCTTAACTCAATCTAATTCTAAGCCCTAGGATAGGGGCAGAACTGGTATGAAACACACTGAAATGTTGACATAAACATGTAAATAAAATATCTAACTTTAGGTTCTCAACTGTAGCCCACAAAGGTAAATCCTTTGAAAACTGTGGGCAACTTTGACTTCGTTTAAAGGTCTACTCACTACATATTAGAAACAGACTTTAAAAATTGTGTTCTATTTAATCATCAGGGATAGAAATTCTCCTTCTAGGGTGGAAGAACCCATGTTCTTTCTTCTAATTATTACCTGTTACTGTTCCCCAAATCTCAAGATGTCTGTATTGGAGTCCAGCTACTCAGTTGTCCTCCTGAGTACCCTTCCGTTGGATCTTAGCTCCACTATGCAGACTGACTTTGGACTGTCTCCTATAAGGGGCTCAGGGATTATTACATATATACAGAGAAGGAGTTTTATTGTTGCTCATTTCTATGATTTAATACTAAATACGGGCATGAGGTTGTGGAGTACCACTGTAACTCTCAGTAGCCCTTCCCTGTGGGAGAAGGCCACGTCACAGTGACTCTTGTTTAGAATATTTGGACTGTACCAACTCTCTTATATTTTGAAAAACTAAGCACCATGTGATACATTCTGATTTATGTGCAAATTTTTTTTTGGTGGGGGAAAATAATCATATTCCTGTTCATGCAATCAATTCAAAGCTAATTATGCTAACATTCAGACATGCCTTGTGATATTTTTAGGTGCCATATATTTGATAGAGATCAAATGGTATAATTCTAGAAGACAAATGAATCAGGAACTCACCCAAATAACGTGGGGTGGGAAATAGAAAAATTATACAAGCTAGATATCTGAGTACATCAGATACTGGCTTTTCCATTCTTATGATATTTTACGAAGGAGATAAGGTTAATACAAAAGATGTACTATACACCTATATAAAAGAAAAACGCAATTAAATTCAGGTGGGAGGGGGAGGAGGAGAAAGAGGAGGAGAGACAGGAGAAGGGAGGCCCATTGGTAAGCTCTCACCTAACGGACACGATGTAAGTGTATATGGCACACCCTCGGGGTTGAGGGCTCAAATACAACTTGGACTTTGCCTGAAAAAATGCAGACAATGTAACCTAATTGTTCGTATCCTCATATTAATCTCAAATTTAAAAAAATAGGTATTAAAAAGAAAGAAAAATTATACAAGATAATCTAAAATGGCCATGTCTAAAAAAAAAGTAGTTTCTTAACCAGGATTTTGGTGGGAATGTGCGTGATAAACACAAGGTATTATAACCCATAAAATGTAATAAGAAATCAACCTTTATAGCCACTGTCCCGTGGAGGGCCATTCACAGCTGACCGTGAGGGAACTGGGACTAATTAAAGCCACAGACACCCACAGTAATTGAGACATCATTGTATTTTTCTACTCTCCATATTTTACATAATTACAAAGCAATGTCACAAAGCCCGGGATGTCGGAATAATGAACATATTTGACCAACTTTGTTTATTCTGTGGGACACTCTAGTTTTCCATGTAACAGAGATTTTTCAACCCCAGCTGTACATTAAAGGTGGCTGTGCTCATACAATATCATGGCCAAGTTCGACTCCCTGAACTATCAAATTACAATCTCTGGCAGTGATAGGGCATAAGGAATTTTTGGAAAAGCTCCCTAAACGGCCATGGTATGAACCACCCAAAAACTGTGAGGTGGTGGTCATCGAGTGACTGACAAAGTTTACTACCAAAGTAAAAGGTGAGAGGAATTTTTTTTAATGGTTTTAAGCATCTATATAGTTCATTGAAGTATCTAGTAAGTCTGGTAATAGGAACAATGAAGTTTAAGAGAAAAAAAAATCCACAGCATCCTTAGAAACACACTGGGGTAAAGAAAAACCAATAGCTAATAAAATACAATCCTTCCTGGTAACAGTGACAGATAGTAGAATTTTAAAGAAATACACCTCTGAAAATGAGTGTGGCGATGAAGTCACCCAGGTGCTCACTAGCTTTCTTGACAGATCTTTCCAGGGCACATGGTAGCCAGTAATTAGCAGTCAAGTCACCACAGCACCTTCTCCACTAGGACCGTACACCCCTCGTCAGTGACAGTCTTGCCATTTTTCCTTCCCAAAGATCTGCAGATCTTAGGCTGGAAACCCTGGAGGAAGAGGTTCACCTGCCAGTGGGCTCTTTTTTCTTTCTTGACTCATCTAAAATGTTTAACAAAGACAGCTTAGCAGGATGGTTCTGGCTTCTCCTCATTCTAAATGATCCCATGTTTAGTAGTGGGAAATGAATTGAATTCCAGCCATGAAGATTTGAAGGTACGAGTCTCCTTTGCTTGTCTGTTGGCATTCGGACTGATATCTGGGTAGTTTTAGGTTACTTCTCATTATTTTTCTTATTAGGAATGACAGATCCATGGTTCGTATTCAGGGGATTATCAAAAAATGGAAATACATTTGTGAATTATTACATCCCTATTATCTCCCCCTCCTCCTCCAACAGAAATACCTGTGCTGTAACCAGGACCTGTCTGTCGTCATTTCCAATGCACTCCTCCACTTTTAATAATGGTTTTCAGGGCTTACTTCTTTCCTAAGACTCATCAGACTACAGCAATGAATCAGAAAAACAAAAGTATCTTAAAACTCATCTTATAAAAAACAGTGTTTTTCAATTTAAAATGATGACAGGACGCAAAAGTAAATTAGCAACTCTTCCTGTTCTTAAAAATCTGCCATAATCCTGCCAATCGTTATTAAATTTTGTAGTTGTAGAATTTGTATAGCCTTTTGAAGAAAGAACATTATCTCAACCTCTTTTATTTTTTATCTTTCCAAATGTAGAAATAGTAAGAAAACAAACCTAGCGAGGCTTATAGTGTATATAAAACGTAATATCACATATAGGAAAAGATGCTGTCAACCCCATCTTTGCACAGGGATTTGAATCCCTCCAGCATGGATATTATGGTTTGGTTCTGATTTGCGTTTACTCAGGGGATCCTGTTACTGTCCCCTTCTCAAGACTTTTCTTGACCAACATTTTGCAGGGGGCATCATTCAAGAGTTTCTCAGTTTCTCATTCCTTGCCGAGAAGATACGTAGTAGAAGGAAAAAGCAAACAGTTAGAGAACAGAAAGTTGAGTATTTTTTTTGGTATCTCACCTATCCAGTTTAGTGTTTTACAATATTGCGACCATCAGACCTAATGATGTGTATGTCTGTCTGCATGTAACATCTACATGTGTACCTTCAGAATTTAAAAAATAATCTACAGCTTATTCCCTGCTGAAGCATTTTGCTTTTAAAGACAATTTCTCAAGTGATAGCATTAAGGGTAAACATTTTGTTTGTTATTACAAAACACAAACACATATACATAAAGAGAAAAGCTAGGGGTAAAAAATCTATTAACGCCTTTGTTTGAAAGAAATTATTTTTCCGAGTAGTCCCGTGAAGGAGCATTTTCATACAGCCATAGTTTATTTCCTATCCTGAAAACTTTGTCATATGGTGTTAGTCTCTACTCTGATGAATCTTTCAGAGTTTGTAGCTCATATAATGATTAGAGTTGAGGAAAACCAGATCTCATGTTCTATGACACTCTGGACACAGAAACTCAGAGAAGTTCATATAATGATCAGAGTTAGGGAAAACCAGATCTCATGTTCTATGACACTCTGGACAGAAAAACTCAGAGAATATTACAGACATCAAAATTTAGGAAATCTCTAAACTCCATCACCTCTACAACTGTCCAACATAACAAAAAGGAAATGCCTCTTCACAGAGACAGGGAAAGGAGTTAAAGGTGGGAAGAGAAAATGAGCAGATAGACGTTTCCTAGGTCACACTGTAAGAAACCTTATAGGTCAAAGATGGTCAAGTAATGATAGTTTTAAAAGATCCAACCTATCCAAAAGATATTTAAAAGATCCAGTCCAAAATTTCCACATGTAAACAATGCCTCCTCTTTGTTCCCTGTACCAGAATTGCTTTAGCTCCTTCTTTCATAAATCAAGAGAGGAAATAAAATTAAAATAATGAATAAATATAAAAATAAACATAAAAGGGCTATATGAGACACAAGGAGAGAAAAGAGATTTGAAATTGAAAAGGAAACACATTATAGACCTATTTTATATCATTAGCTGCTCACCAAATCAGCGCTACTGACAATTTAATCACTAGAATTTTAAACAGAAAATGCCTATAATTTGGTTACATGTATTGTTCAAATGCTTCCTTCTTTTCATGGAATGATGTTTATGTGTGAATAATAAAAATGTAAATTAATGAAAAGATTCATATGAACTCCTGATCCACTCGTAATATTTCTTGTAATTAAATATTCTAATAAAGGCACTTTTGCTTTTCACTAACTCTCCTTAACCATAAAAAGTTTGTTTACCTTTGAACTAATATGCTAAATTAAAAATAATCAAATGCAATATAAACAGAAAATGGGAAAAGAAAACACAGCAAGTTGAGTAAGGAAGGACATGAGGCAAAGAAAAGTTATACATAAAGAAGTGGCCAAAAGAACACAGATATTGACACAGTGGAAGGTATGTGGCTTTTTTTTTTTTTTTGGAGACAGAGTCTCACTTTGTCAGCCTCCGTAGGTATAGTACCATGGCGTCACAGCTCATGCAACCTCAGACTCTTTGGCTCAAGCAATTCTCTTGCCTTGGCCTCTTGAGTAGCTGGGATTATAGGCACCCACCACAATGCCTGGCTATTTTTAGAGATGGGGTCTCAATCTTGGTCAGGCTAGTCTCGAGCCTATGATCTCAGGCAATCCACCTGCCTCAGCATCCCAGAGTGCTAGGATTACAGACGTGAGCCACCACGCCCAGCCATATGTGGCTTTTTAATAAAAAAAAATTATCACAGACACAATTCTATGAAATAGTTAAGCATTTACCATGTATTTAGAGGTACACAGCCTTCATGTCCTCTTTATAAGAGGAATATTATATTTTCTTATTAAATGCAAAGAATTTTTTAAAAATGTATTTCTGTCATTTGAAACAACTACTCCTTGTATGACTTGAAGTTCCACAGGTATCATTAAGGTTCTAGAGGTCTGATAAAATAATGTACCCAGAGATAACATGAAATCAGTTTCATCTGAAACCACTAGTGTACTAATTAGACTTTTGTGTTAATGAGATTAAAAGTAACAGCCATTTTTTTGGGGGGGGGGAATATGACAATTATTTGAAAAAAAAAAAAGACCTCATCATTATCTTAAACATCGCAAGTTTCTTTTATTGCCCCATCAATATTTTCAGCCATGTGGTTTAAACAAAATCATCAATGGCAGTACAGCATGTAAGATTTGGAGCAATGAACCAACATAACCAAACATTAGTAAATGTATCTTAAAAAGTCATTTAAGCCGGGTGTGGTGGCTCACATCTCTAATCCCAGAACTGTGGGAGTCTGAGGAGGGAGAATTGCTTGAGCTCAGGAGTTGGAGACTTGCCTGACCCTGTCTCCTAAAAAAAATGGAAAAACCCCAGCTGGGTGCCACCATGAGCACCTGTAATCTGAGCGCCTGTAATCCCAGTGGGGATGTCCACAGCCTGAGTCTGAGGTTGCAGTGAGCTATGACGCCATTGCACTCTGCTCAGGGCATAGGGTGGGACTCTGTCTCAACAACAACAAAAAAGCAAAGAAATAAAAATAAAAAAATAAGCAAGGAAATAAAAAAAAAAGTCATTTGGGTAGCAATATACCTTCTACCAACTATGTTTATTGCTGGCCTGAGGTTGTCACTTACTAGAATTGGTGCTGTCATCCTTGGTCCCATCGAGAGCTCCATCGGGGTGCATTTGCAAGTAGTAGCCTTGTCTGCAATATAACCTGGTCACTATACCCTTGAGCTGGGGATCTGAAAGGCAAACACAGTCATCATAAGCCTCATGAAGTGACACAACACAGTTTTAATTTTTTTCTTTTCTGTTTCTTTTTTCTCTTTAAAAGAGGACATTTTATAGAAGTGGCACATTTTGTTTTATGTCTTTCAGATTCTGCGTTTTATCAAACTTACAGTAATCATAGACAACAAAGAAAATGCAGAAATAAGTCATTTAATGAAAGTAATATATGTGTATTAAATTATTCGTTAAAACTATTAAACTAATTAGGACATGAGCTTATGGTTTTTACACTATAAACTAATTATTATTAGCAATATTATCATTCAGGATGGCAGTACAAGAGTTTTGCAAATTCTTTTAAGAAATTTCATTAAAGGCCTTTTAATAGAATTTTCCTTTTACAAGTTGACAAACATCTTCAAAATATAAAACACGTGTATTTTTAAAGCATTCAAACTAACATTTGATACACAGTCTTAGAAAAAGCCCTGATTCGGAGAGCATCCCCTTGTTGTCTGAAGGATCATCCTAACATCCACGGAAGCATCGATGGCGCTTACACACAACCCACAGGAAAACAGAAAACACTCCTTCTGAACAGGGGGAGGCACAGCAAAACCTACGCAGTGAGGTCAGCTCTGAGCCAGTCATCTAGGCAAATTAAACAGATGAACCTGCCAACGTGTAAACTGGAAGAGCTAGTGAAATACACAATACAGAACCTGAATCTTGGTCAACAGGCAACTTTGAGGTAGAGGGCAGCGGGAGTTTATTAAAACAAAAAGTGAAATCATGTTGTAACAGACTTCTCATCTGGTGATTCATTGAAAAGATAACCACCGTAATAACCCAGTGCTTCACAAAGAGCCCGTTGTACCTTTGAAAATAAATATTGACATGTGGATTTTCAAAGGCCATCCCCATCTCAGGGCTAGATTTGATAAGGGACGTCATAATCTTCACCATGGCAACCGGCGTCTCTCCACAATAGGTAAATGGAACATGCAAACAACCTGCCCGGGCTGTCAAAGCAGGTGGACAGTGCTGAGTGATGAACCTGGCGTCTGGTAACTGAGAGAAAAAGCATGGACTTGTAAACAGATGAGTGCAAAAAAAAAGCTGTTCAAAAACAGAATATCCTTAAGCTTTTGATTAGTGCTCAAAAAATAACGAATTACAGCCAGTGTCTGTTTTTAAGCACATCATGTATAACTGCTAATTTGAAAAATGACTCTCTCCATCATACACAGGTTTGCTTCATACATGATATGATATTGAAAAATAACCTTTTGGAAACATAAAAAACATACCAGGGCAACATCAGCGTGACTGAACATATTAGATTATAAGTGTTTTTAAAAGCCTGGAATTAAAAAAGTATATCTAAGTGATTGTTAGGATTGTGCTACATAAGCTCCTTATTTTTCAATAATTAACTCCCAAACATCATGTAATTCTAAGATGTGCATTACTGGGAAAAAATAAAATTACTATTGTGCCTTCGTCTGCCCATCACCCCAGAAACTTGACTGAGCTACGACCCTCTAAGTACTAACGGGTTCCTTCCTTAGTTTTGCTGTATTTTATTTATGCTCTTCACAGAACATAAATAGCATGAAATAGAACAAAAGTGATTTTATTTTCAACTGGGGGAGAATTTCTTGATTGCCATGAAAAAAATATTCAGCATTTTAAAGATTGATAATTTTTTCCATAAAACCTCCCTGTCCTGACATCACTTACTTCTAAACCATCCTATACTTTGGCCACTCTATCTTCTGGGGTTGGGTTAACTGAAGCAGGCAAAGCACGGAGAGACACCTCCGCACTCGCTCCTGAGCTCCATTTACGTGGAGAGAGACTTTTCCCACCACACCTTGTTTATGATGAAGAAATACAAATGCAACATGAAATTATGTTTTTAAGCTCTCCCTTAATTTCAAGAAAATAACACCACATGGACGTCGATTTATCTTCTTTCATACTATTTGCTGTTTTCCTTTTTAGAGTCTTAACAGCATTGACTGTGTTCTCAAGTCACAGGCACCACTCTGAGGACAGTCCACGATTAATTCAGTGACTCCTCATCATGGCCTTAGTGAAAAGGAACTCACTTTAAGGATGAGGAAATTAAGATACAAAACAATTACGTAATTTGACAGAGGGCAAGTAGCTAATCCATGCAAGCCTAGAATTTGAATGTGAGCGCTGAGGTCTGGAGCCTGCCCACTCAAACATGCTACACACCACGTTCTCTACAAATGAAACGATTAAACTAAAAACTAAAATGAAATGCAAAACAATCTGTCTAAAACAACAACGAAATGAATACCTAAATACAAGTTTCTCACAGCAGAGCTAAATCTGCCACATAAAGCTAACGCACAGGTTAGAAAGGACCAGGATCCTGACATCTCGTCCAGGATCCTCCCTACTCTACCACTGGTCACATTTCCAACAAATATTTACCCCACAAAACTTTCACCAAAATTGCAAATTGAGTAATCTAAGTTTAAAATTTTTCCAGTATCATTTTTACTTTAATTCTCTCATCTCCACCATCTCCAGCCAAATGGTATTTCCGTCCCCTCCCCCGACTTTACTATTCATGTTGACAGTGTCTGTTCCTCCCATCTATGCAGTAATGTCCTTTGGATCCCACTCCATGAGCTGTCCAGATCAGTTACCATGGAAGCTTCTTTACAATATCCCTACTCTTTTTTCTCTTCTCTATTCACTGCCAGCCCCTCCTCACCTCTCCCAGGTGGTTTTCCTACCTGCAGTTTGCCTGGTATAAGCCATCAGATTTAGACTCTTCACCACCTGCTGAGTGATGGACACGCCCTCCAGCAGCAGGGCCCCATCCTCTCTGTGGCCATGTTCACCACTTCTCCTGCCCCACTCCCAGCATGTAGCCTCACCTGGGTCACTGTGGGCTCCTCACAAATATTCTGTACTTTTTCAAATGTACCCCTGCCTGTCTCAAATATACCCTCCCACACGTAATAACACCCCTTGCACATCTGTGTGGACGTGCACCCGCATGCACACATCTCTGCACGGTGCTAACCGCTTTCCTCTCTCCCAAATCTGCACCATCAACACGTCCACCTTCTCGGGGCACTTCCCTGACACCTCAGAGGAGTTCACACTCTCCCTTTGGGCTCTTTCATGGCAGCACAGAGTAGAGTACAACCTACACCCAGGTACCTGCCACTGACATTAGACAGATGTCAATATTTTGCTTTATAATTCATGGTCGTAATTTCACATCTGTTTATGCAATTGTGACTAATGTCTGCCTCACACAAATTGGACCATAAGTGTCATGAAAATAGTTGAAATGTGTGATAACTAACCATTACATCTCCCGGGTCTGAGAGAAATGGATTCTGACAAGGGAGGTAGTAAGACATCCAGTAATTACATATATTGCTGATTGAGTTAAAATTAGAACAACAGTAAGAAAACCCAAGATGGCAACTAAAATAAAGCCTTAAACGTGCCCACGTATTTGACTAATTATACTTTCCACACCTCTAACTTAAAGATAAATCATAAATGTTGTAAATGGTATAATAACATGAATGTATATAGCACGAGCCTGGTTATATAAAAAATAACATCCACAGAGAAGAAAAAACCCCGAGAAAGAGAATAGACCAAAATATTCAATGTAACTGTATTTTGATGGTAATTGGAACATTTGTTTTTCAACATTTTATTATTTGCACAATTTCTCATGATGGCATCCTAATTTGATAGCCAATATGCATAGATTTTAATAAAATCTATTAATATTTTTTAAGAACTGGATAAAAATAACATTTCACAGATATTTGCAAATAAGTTTGCATGTGTATATGCAAATTACCTGAAACACATATTACTACTATCCTAACTGGTTGTTCAAGACTTTTGAGCATTCCGTTTATTAGTCTATTTTTATGCATATTCACATATCCATAAAACCTACGCTATGAGACTTCACTACACATACAACGGCCCACTGTGCACTACGGCCATTTATAGCTTAAGAGCATTCTTCCAAATAATTAAAACATAGTAAAAACAGAACCTTTCCTGAGGCCAAAGTATGTAATCAAATAATCATAGTAGGAAAAAATACATTTGACTGAGGATAAATGCATCAGCTATTTACTGTCAGGCAAAGGTAAGACTCAGTTTCTAGGCTTCCTGTGAATGGGAGGACATGATCCTTTGTTTTCTCACACACAACAAACCTCATCCTGAGTCTAACATGCACTGGACAACTCACTTCCATGTATTATTTCATAGACTGAGAGAGGAAATTGCCCCAGACTGACCGGGAAGAGTCCCCATGACTATGAGAATGAACAGAACCAGACTGGGCGGCTACAAGAGAAGAGAAGCATGTGTCTCTAATGGAGTCAAAAGTAGGGTGCTTGTCCCCAAAGTAGAGTGCAAGCCAACGCACTGCAGTGAGTGAAGACACTGTGTGGAGGCTCGGCGCCCGTACCCAGTGGTGAGGCACTGGCTGCAGACACCCGGGCTGGCCGGTTTGAACCTGGCCTGGGGTCTGCTAAACAACAGTGACAACTACAACCAAAAAACAGCTGGGCATTGTGGTGGGCACCTGTAGTCCCAGCTGCTTGGGAGGCTGAGGCAAGAGAATCACTTAAACCCAAGAGTTTGAGGTTGCAGTGAGCTGTGACACCATGATACTCTACCGAGGGTGACATACTGAGACTGTCTCAAAACAAAAAAACAAAACAAAGAAAAAGGCATTATATAGGAACTTCCTTTTTATCATCTCCAAAGTGAGAATGCAATTAAGCTTTGCTAATTAACACACTAATGGATCTAGGTATTTTCAGTCGGCTGCATGTCACTTTAGGTCTTTATAGCACTTGACACATGTTGAACATTCTGTAATTCCGGGGGTTACACAGTAACACTGGCTCTCAGTCATTTGCTCCCAGTCAATGGTTTCCAATATGTTAAAGTGTATGTGTTCCTGGCTAAGTAGATGTATACCGGTTAGGTTAACTACAGTTAGAATAGTTTGGGGGTGGGGGGGAATCCCATAGAGATAATGTGGATTAAAGATGATACTGATAAAATAAGAAAAACAAACACCAAGAAATAGTAAAGATGACATTTTCTTTTGCATGGATTATATAGTTAAAAATAAATACACAAACAAGTAACAATTATAAATAGTAATCTATTAAGATCTAATATGAAGTCATTCTAAAGAGTTTGAAAATGTTAAGACAATCTTAAATATATCTGCTACAATAAAAATAGAACCTCTTCTTAAATTAATGTAATGCACTGGGTTATAAAACAGTAAAAATATTACATGTGTGAAACAGATAAATTGATATGGAGGTGCATACTCAAGATTTTCATTAAACTCATGAATAAGACACCCATGATATTCTTCTAAAAAATGTTAAGTGCAAGCCCCACAAGACAAAAATTTTTGTTTTCAATCCTGATGTCATCCAAACTCCTACAACTCATGTTCCCAATTAATACCTGAAAGATGAATAAGTATCTCAAGTCCTAAACCTATATTTTAGCTAGCCATGCAAAAATTGCAAAATACTTTCAACTTGTAAAATTTCTAGAGTTCTTTATTCTCTTCTAAAACATCTATGCATGGCTGGGTGCCTGTGGCTCAAGTGGCTAAGGCTCCAGCCACGTACACCCAAGGTGGCAGGTTTGAATCCAGCCCAGGCCCACCAAACAACAATGACAGCTGCAACCAAAAAATGGCCGGGCATTGTGGCAGGTGCCTGTGGTACCAGCTACTTGGGAGGCTGAGGCAGGAGACTTGCTTGAGCCCAGGAGTTGGAGGTTACTGTGAGCTGTGATGCCATAGCACTCTACCCAGGGGGACAGCTTGAGGCTCCTGTCTCAAAAAAAAAAAAAAAAAAAAATCTATGCATTTGGAATACCTAGTCTGCTTTAAAAAATAAACACTTAGACTCTCTTCTTGTCTGTTTTAACTTTTCCTCCAGTTTTGTCTTTTATATCATATAGTATAGTATATATATGCTATAGATATGTATATACATGTAAGATTATATATATATATATATATATATACGCATGTTGCGCCTGTTAATTTTACTAAGAATGTTTTCAAGACGCTCCATGCATGAAACTCAGTCCTGAGCATGCTCTCTGATATTAATTAAAATGGAAATAATGAAAGCTAATGTGTATGCATATCAAGGAAAAAAAGAGAAATGTTTCAGAATATATTACCCTCAACACCCAGAACTGACAGAAATGCAAATTAGTCCAATTGCCTTCAGATCCAGGGGAGAAAATGCCCAACATTTTTAATTAAAACAATCCCTCTCAGAAGTGGGTTCAATTAAACCAATCGCTGCCACAAATTGTCTTCATGCCACATGCAGGCTGACAAAAGAGTGACCGGGAAACCTGTCAAACGGCGTATACACGTTAAATTCCTGTGTAAACTGGAAGACGCGCACAGTGACAAACCTTCTCCAGTGAAGGTGTCACTGCGGATGCATCGCTCGCGGTGTTTACGTACACACAGCCCTCGGTTCTCATTGGTTATCGGCCCAGGTTGCTCAATGTAGGTTCTCTTCTATTAGCTATGGAAAAATCACACGTTCTCTACAGGGTAGAAACAACTTTTGGAATATACATTTTTTTTGTGTGGAAAAATGTAGCAGATCTAATTAGATTTTGGCACTCCTAGCAGCAGAAAATAGTATTGTGAATAATTTGCCCAAAGCTATAAATTATCATCTAATCCAACCATAAAAATAAACCATGTCCAGGAACTTTTCCAAAAGGGCTGAGAAAATAAAGGTGGGCTAGGGACACAAAGGAAAATGACAGATAAAGCCAAAGGCATGTGAGAATTTGCTGTCTTTCTGTTTAGTCCTTGAGATGACACTCACTTTCCTCCACAGATGGACCCAGTGCCACCTGGAGAATCCCATCCTGCCATGCACCTTGCTCCAGCCATCTCAGAGTGGCCACCCAAGCCCCCACCCCAGTGCAGAGCACTGTTACGCATGTTACATTTTAACTGGTGTTTCCAGACTCTGAAATAACCTCTCCACCACTACTCTGCCTATCAGAATCCTATGCCTGCAGGTACTGGGAGTAGAATCTTCATAAAAAGATAGTTCTTGTCCTCAAAGAGTTTCCTGTCTATTGAGAGAAGGAAAGAACCTATAATTTGGCTTTATGTCAATCAGCTGTGGGTTACATTAGTGGGTTTGCATGTCTTCCTGCCCTGCAAATAAATTATAAACCCCTTGAAAATTTGCATTGTATATTATTCAAAATAGCTTATTGCTGTGCTTTGCACAGAACGTACACTTGACAAATATTTATCGAACTGAATTCACACTCTGATTGCTTTTTAAAGAATCTCTATTTGTACTAAATTGGTTTCATGGCAAAGTGCTTTTTTTTTGGTATCTTATTTAAGAATTTGAGGAGAAAAGCATGCTAGAGATAAAAAAAAAATGTGGGCTTTGAAATGGAAACACCAATAATTTTTCAGCTTCCCCCCCAGAACTATCGTGGCCAAAAGCCATAAAAATAGATGGAGACTTTACATCTTTTATGTTTACCCGGATGGAACATACTCTTCTTAGTAAAGTATCTCAAGAATGGAAGAAAAAGTATCCAATGTATTCAATACTATTATGAAACCAATATACAATCACCTACACTTTCCTATGAGTGATAAAACAAAACTATATTCCAGAAAGAAAAAGGGAGGAGGGAGAGGGGAGGAGAAGGGAGGCTGGGAGGAGGGAGGGTATTTGGTGGGACCTTATCTATTGTGGATAATGCAATGGTACATTTTAAAACTATTAAAAGTAGAGTATAAATGTCTTACCACAACAAATAAGTAAGTGAGGTGATGGTCATGTTAACAAGTTTGATGTAAGCTTTCCACATTGTATATCAAATTAGCACATTGTACTCCATAAATGCATTAGCATACACAGTTATTATTTAATAAGAAAAGTTTTTAAAAAAATTCTTTCTAGGTGAAATATATTAATAGAAGGACTGTGAGCAAGGCCTATTCTTTGGGGAAACGTTGAGGGGTTCATTACAGGGAAGGAAGACAACAAGAACACTTGCCCCTTACTCCAAGGAGCAGACCTAGCAGTGGGATTTCAGGATATCTAGTTCAAGGTTGAACTCTCACTAGTTTGTGAATATCCAGAGTCTACAAGCTCCAGAAAGAAGGAAATCTTTGAAATTCCATTAGGAAAGGACCCTTTCCAATACTATTTTCCAATGAGGATTTTGAATTGTAAAATTCTGATGTATTAGGAGACATATTAGAGCTCCCCTGGCCCCGTGATAGTCTAGAATTGGGCAATAATAAAATGCCCCAAATATTGTATCTATGGGTCCATCTTATTTACTTATATTTAAGTATATAAAGAAGGATAATTGTATGACAAAAACATCATGTGCCTTCCTCTACTACTATATTAAATATAAATTATAATTACATATTTCTAAAACTGGATCCTGAATATCAATCATATAATAGAAAGATAATGTGCAGAATTCCTGTGCTTACTGAAGAAAGAAAAACATGCATCCTTCAGCGACAACAACTGGGATCTGAGTCGATTCTGTTGTAACTGATCCGTCCAGGGGAAGCCTTCCTGTCCACACATGCGCCAGTGATTTCTAGTTTTTGAAGATCTCGTTTGCTCCTTGCCAGGACATGAGTCACAGGCACAGAAGCGGCAGCTTTATCCCGTGCGGTGTGCCTGGGTGTCACTTGGTGTGGCATCTGCAGCTCTTGCAGACACAAGCGTGTTATTCATCGTCAGCTTCCTTGTTAAAATGTCAGTGCCACTGGATACTAAAAGACACTTACATTACTTTGGGGGTAATGTACGTGTCTTTATGTATTATTCTTATACACTGCCACCTGGCTCAGATTGTGAAGCAAATAGCTAGGCATTTTAGTTACATTTTCAAATGCTATTGTCAGGCAAGGGAAATGTGAGATATTTTAAGGGCTATTTAAATACCATTTTAAAAAAACTCTAGGTATATATACATTTTGGCATTTGTGTCCCTAATGCCCCCTTTTCAGATAGAGTCTCAAAGTACCATTCAAGTTCTTAGCAGTATTTTTGCATCAGCATGTATTATTACATAGTGTTTCTGGTTATATTAGCACAACAGTCCATGCTTACTCAGCAGCCTCTCAACATTTCATGACAAGTCTCTTTCTATTTTCTCATTATAGGATTTTCTATTAAGAATACACTGTGGCAATAATTACTGCAGACCTCCTTTGGAATGATTGATCCTGAGGGAAACTGTACCATCTTGAAATCCTCAGAAATTCTATGCTTAAGTCATAGCATTTTGTCACAATAAATGAAGGGACACATACATGCCACACAGCAAAGAGTGGTAAAAGAATGGTTTTATTGGCCACCTAAGTGACCACATCACATCCTTTAGTTTTAATAGACAATCTTTTCACTTCATTCTGCTCAACACAAAAAACACATTCTTGTAAGACAAAATGCAATTGTACGTTAAAAATATTAACAACGTCTCTTGCTGTCTTCTTCACAAAGTTTGAGGCTAATCAAACATTATCAAATGGCTTGAGAAACAAGAACCCAGGAATGTTACAAATTTTTTAGAGTCAAATAATATGATGAAAAGTTTCACTGCTGCAAATATGACCAAGAAGAATGTTAATGCTACATGAGCCATGAGGTGCAATCTGAGAATGCTTAATAATCCTGCAGATTTTCATGAACAATCCCAGTGGCTTCTGATCACTGCTGAGCAACAGGGACCAGAAGCACTGTCGCACGTGGAAGGACTGAAACATGACAGACTGAATCCCACGAGACACTGGATGTTGGGAATGAAGGTCAGTGGTCCCTGAGAGACAGAGAAATGAATGAGGTGAGCCCTGATATTCCCTAAATTTAAGGGCTTGAGAGAGATTCCAGGGCATGGCAAAGGGAGTCCACAAGATACCAGGTGGACTCTCTAATTTGAGGAGTTGGAACTAAGAGTCAAGGGGAGCAGGGAAGAGGGTTCACAGAAAACTAAAGAGGAGAGAAGTTCCAAGATCCGTGGAGAGTCCAGAGCATTCAGCTGGGTTATGAGCAGAAATTTCATGTAAGGAAACTACTCAAGGCTGGGGAAGGGAACTACAGTCTCTGAAAGGATTAGCAGTTACCACACCCCCCACACA
Source organism: Otolemur garnettii (assembly GCF_000181295.1). Taxonomy (NCBI): domain Eukaryota; kingdom Metazoa; phylum Chordata; class Mammalia; order Primates; family Galagidae; genus Otolemur; species Otolemur garnettii. The sequence continues at coordinate 10,847,433 of NW_003852429.1, forward strand.
CGGATGGAAACAGTACTCAGACTGGGAAAAGCCATAATTCAAATCAAGGTCTGGACTTAGTAGAGAGAGAAATTAGCTTTAGTCTGAACAGTGATTCTATCTCACTTAAGGAATCTTGAAAGCAAGATCTAAAAAGAGTATACTGTTTCCAAGTATCTTACCTGCAGCCCAGAACAACCTCAAAAATGTTAGAGGAATACATCAATATCTAGCACCAAAAAAGGTAAAGTTCAAAATATTGAGAATACAATAAAACATTTAGTCACCATGCAAGAATGAAGGAGATATGATCTATCAAGGATTAAAAAAAATCATAAATCAAGCTTGACCTAGAATTGACCTATGGTAGAATGTTAGACTGGGACATTTAAACAGGTATTATAACTGTATTGCATGCATTCCGAAGTTAAATATAGACTAAAAATACATGAAGGAGGCCCAAAATGAGCTTCGTGAGATGAAAGCTACAATTTGAAAAATGAAAAAATACATTAGATGCAATTAATGGTACCTTAAACATTAGAATAAAAGAGTGGTGAACTTGAAGACATGGCAATAGAAATTATTCCAAATGAAACTCAGCAAGAAAGAATTTAAAATAAATTAACAGAGCCTCACTGGGCTGGGGATCGACTTCAGGTGAACAGATGTTTAATTGGATTCTTCAGAGAAGACAATCAAAGGAGCAAGGAAAAAAAAATAGATATTTAAAGAAATAATGACCAGAAAATTTCCAAGTTAATTAAAACTATAAAATCAAAGTTTTAAGAGAGAGAGGGTCTCATTTTTTTTCTTTTTTGAGACTGAATCTCAGTCTTAGAGTGCTGTGACATCACAGCTCACAGCAACCTCAAATTCTTGGGCTCAAGTGATTCTCTTGCCTCAGCCTCCCAAGGAACTGGGACTATAGGCACCCGTCACTATGCCTGGCTAATTTTTCTATTTTTAGTAGAGATGAGTTGTTTTTGTTTGTTTGTGGCTTCGTATGTGTGTGTGTGTATGTGTGTGTGAGACAGAGTCTTACTTTGTTGCTGTGGGTAAAGTGCTGTGATGTCACAACTCACAGTAACATCAGACTCTTGGGCTCAAGTAAATCTCTTACCTCAGCCCTCCAAGTAGCTGGGACTACAGGTGCCTGCAGCAACACCCAGCTATTTTTTAGAGATGGGATCTTGCTCTTTCTCAGGCTGTTCTCCAGCTCCTGAGATCAAGCAATCCACCTGCCTCAGCCTCCTAGAGTGCTGGGATTACATGCATGAGTCACTGAGCCCAGCCTTAAAATAAAAATTGTAAAGAATGATCATATTGATTATTGGCAAGGATGTGGATAAACTGGAACTCTCATACACTGATCCTGAGGAAATAAGATGGTCTAACGTCCTTGGAAAACAGCTTCCAGGTTCTTAAGAAGTTAAGAACCGGCTCGGCGCCTGTGGCTCAAGCGGCTAAGGCGCCAGCCACATACACCTAAGGTGGCGGGTTCGAATCCCCAGCCCGGGCCCTCCAAACAACAATGATGGCTGCAACCAAAAAATGGCCGGGCATTGTGGTGGGTGCCTGTGGTCCCAGCTACTTGGGAGGCTGTGGCAGGAGACTCGCTTGAGCCCAGGAGTCAGAGGTTGCTGTGAGCTGTGAGGCCATGGCACTCTACCCAGGGGGATAGCTTGAGGCTCCGTAAAAAAAAAAAAAGAAAGAAAAAAAAGAAGTTAAGAACCTACCACGTGATCCAGCCATTGCCTAACAGGAATAAAAACATCTGTCCACATAAAACCATCTCCATGAATCACACAGTAGATTTATTTGTTAATAGCAAGAGCTGGAAACAATGTAAATGTCCATTCAACAGTTAAATGGACAAACAAACTTAGATATATCCATATAATCAAAGGTAACTTAGCAAAGAAATAAGAAGCAGCAGCAAAAGGAATTAATTATTGATAGATGCAAAAAAAGATAATTTGAAAATAATTATGCTGAATAAAATCATACCTACTCTTTAATTCCATTTATATAATAGTCTATAAAACTAACATATAATGACAAAACACGATCTGCGATTGAAGATCCACAAAGAAACAGAGGGACAAAAGGTTGGAAGTGCAAAGGGCACCAAAGAGCCTGGGAAATCGGTGGGTTGCTATGAGGATGCAGATGGCATCACAGACATAATAAAGAGACTTGTGAAACTCTACATTGTAAAGGAGAGAAATCTATCAGGCTAACAATAATCCAATTAAATCCAAAAAGGACGATATAGATCTCAGAGGAAAGAACACTATGACGGGTAAAGGAGAATCATTTCCCAATGATCAAGGCGTCAGTCCTCCCCGGGACATACGCATCCTGAGTGGGTCTGCACCTGCTCACAGAACCTCACAGACAGGAGGAAAGAACTGAGGGAACTTAAAGGAGAAATAGAACAATCTAAGCTGGCAGTCAGAAATTTAAATTCTGTTCTCGAAAACATTACAGAGCAAATAGAAAATCAGTAAGAACATAGGAAAAAATGTCTAAGGCTTAGAGGATTGTGTATGAAATTTAAAACATAAATTTAATATACTCAGCTAAGCCACTTGAAAGTACCATTCCTTTCTCCTTTCAGAAACAAAAGGTGGGACTCCCGAAACATAAGGAATCTGGAAAACAACTGCAATTTGACTCATTCGCAGAATTTTTGCAGCCATTCCAACCTAGAGCAGACCATAGTAATTTTTACGTTCAGCTGTGTCACATTGCCTGAAATATGGGATTAGCATGACAATAAGTATGATGTTAAAAAATCAAAGACATCTGTTCAAATTAAAGTGCATTATTATTTGATAAAAGTCAGTATCAAAAGCCTTTCAGTAAAAGTTACATCGCAATCAGGATAGTGCGCCAACCTTGAAAACAAGAATTACAACAGATGTGCAGTTTTTTAGCTTTTCTTACGAGAAAGAGTGAAGCAGTACGCTGGAAATTTTGCATGAAAAGGTGTTCTTAATTTTTTTGCATACATTTGCTTTAGAGCCAGGAAGCATTTTTCTAGATGTATCATATCAAGAAAATCAATAGGATAGCAAGTAAATTTAAGAAAATACTATCTGCACCCAACAAGGACTGAGCTATCCCTTCTCCAGAGCTGAGGCTCAGACATCTGAGAAGCAGCACTTGAGAGCGGGTATAGAACTCGTTTTGCCTGTTCATATCTAGAACTATTCAGAAACCTCCACTAACCGGGGAGATAACTGGAAATGCTAGTGTTAAGGACATTATAGCTACTTCCCCTTGAGGAAGGGGCAGACACTGAGTTCTGCTTCCAGCTAAGTTATTCCCCAGAGATTCCTCTTCCACTGCTTCTGGGAGGAGATGGGAGTGAGAGAAGCTTTTTATTCCTCTGTGCTGCTCCCACAGAACCGCCTGAGTTGGGGGAGCAGAGGCAGGGGGACTCAATCATCACAATAGACATTGACACTTTCAGTAGATGAGAAAAACATATAAACCAGAAGTAATGACAAGAAAAAAGAAAATCCATGTAAAATCCCTGGAAATCACGGTGAAAGTTCCATGGAGGATAACGTAGAACATGGTCTTGAATTTAGAGTTTAGTTGTGACTCAGTGTATATGTGTGCATATTGTGTGCAAATACATGCACATAAATAGATACACACCATCAATATATACACATATAGACATGTGTACACACACACACATACACACACACACGTAATCCTGAAGTTTCTGCAAGTTTTATCACCAGGTCGTGGTACTCTTCCTCATTTTTATTCATTAAGGCTTAGAGTGAATGGCATTTCATAAATATGTCCTTAATATATCTTAAAGGCACATCAATCACTAACATTCTATAATACAACGACAAGGAATAGCTTACTTCACATGGAAAATAAAAGTAAAAATCATTCCTGTGCTCTATTTAAATGTTGTCAAAGGCAAGGATTTGTGACTTGCTCGTTTAGCAGCAATTTGTTGAGCACTTACTATACTTTGTTGCAGACTCTTTGCTAGGAGTTGTGATGAGTTTACAGCCAAAGTATAATAGACACTGTCAATTGTGCCCAGCGTCAGTACACCACAGTATGATGTGGGTCCTGAAACAGCCAGGCTGCATAGAGACGGAATATGCTCAAGCACTCATAACAACAGTAAGAAGAATAACTCTCACTTCCTAGGCATGCACTTTGGGCCAAAAACCATTCCAAGTGCTCTTTAAAAACCATTCTAGGTGCTCTTTTAATGGTAACTCATTTAACCCTCATAGTGATGTGTTGAGCTAAGTTCCATTATTATTTGCAGATGAGAAAACTGAGGCATAGAGCCACTATGTGATTGTTCCAAGAGCAACACAACAAGGAAATGACGGAACTGGTATTAAGGCCCCATAGTTGGGCACCCCAGCTGTCCAGGGACCGCTCAGCTCTGGGTGACGAACCCAGTGTTCTCAGACCACAGATGACACACAATGAAGGGCACACTGCCAGATTGGAGGATGGCGATGGATACCGTGGGCATTGGGAAAATTGTCTTACAGAAGGTTCAGTCTGAAGCTAGTGATATGGAGTCATGGTCAGATATTTGAAGGGATGTCAAAAAAAAAAATGGACAGCATTACTTAGATTTGCTTTGGAAGACAGAGCTAAGACAAATAAGTGGAATGCCTCCAATACTGAACATAAATAAGGGCAGTGTTTGCTATCTCTTTGGTCACTG